>NC_134358.1:441049610-441349610 GCF_048569485.1 Anomaloglossus baeobatrachus | reverse complement strand
TTATTTATTAATGTATTTTTGCACCACGATACTGACCCACAGACAAGTGTACTACTTTCCCTGCCGATCGGCCATCTTGGCACCTGTGATTGGTTGCAGTCAGTTGACACGCTGCCACTCACGGTGGGGTGCCTCTGACTGCAACCAATTACACGCGAGGGGGGGCAGAAAAAACAGAGAGTATTCAATGAGGGTTAATTGTCAGTTCCGGAAGGGAATGCGTGACCTGGAAGCAGCTTGCCGCCATGACGTACCTTTGGTGAGTACACTGCGCACGCTCCTACCTCCCTGTCTCTTCTATCAACATTTTTAATTTCCGGATTCTGGTCCCCATAGACTTATATTTGTACCAGATGCGTAATTTTTTTTTATTTTTTGAAATTTAGCAGTGACCCGCTGATCCCGGTTTTCTGCGATGCACTCTGCCCCCAGTCTGAACCGCAAGAGTCTTCTGAGCATGTGCACTGCACGTCTGAACCCGACAAGCAAGCACTTGGATAGCAAAGCTGCGGGAATGGTAACCGCGCACGCACGGTATCTCAAGGAGCTAACGGTGACGTCGCTCATGTAAATTCATGGCATCACACCCTCAGGGGCGTGATACTATGGAAAGCATGCAAACGCCCACGGGGCGATGTGACACCCAGGGGACTAGAGCCTCTGATCATTTACACAGGGAATATGTAAGTAATAAAACTTTATTTTATACATTCATATTACACAATATTACAACACAGGGATGGGTAGGAAGGGGTTTCTAGGCCAAACATCACCCTGCTTCTAGGTTAGAACGCATATGTGACCTGACAGGTTCCCTTTACATATAGCCTTACTTATAGTCAGAATATAGCATTTTCTTGTTTTCATAGTGTGTTCTTGCTATGTATTTATACCCATCTGTATTTAAAATAATGTTTACTTGGTTAGCAGACTGAAATCACTTACTATACAAAAAGGAAGCAGCAACCAGAGTAGTCAATGATTGTTAGACATTTACTGATATGTGTTACTGAAATTGCAAGGTAATTGGTAACCAATGAACATTGGTAAAACACACATTACACTTTTTATAACTAGGCATCAGTTTGTAGGATTACTTCAAGGAAGAATCGTGAAACAAGTCATCAAGTCTGAAGCATACGTTAAATATACGGAACACAATTTCCATCCAATGAAAAGGTAGAAAGGAAGAAGTGATCTTTAAAAACATTGGGGTGTTCCGCATATGGGCCTGCAAGGATGATCTAAAACAGAGAGCTGGCACATTCATTCCAAGGAAATGATCCGGGGACATTCATTATATGAAAGGCGATTCTGGCACCTAAATAGGAAGTTTGTTTGTAGAATGCCCTACCACAAGAGGTAGTAATGGCAGACACTAAATCCACAGTTAAGCTGGTGTCACACTAAACGACAGCGACAACGACGTCGCTGTTACGTCACCATTTTCGGTGACGTAACAGCGACCTTGTAAGTCGCTGTTATGATCGCTGCTTAGCTGTCAAACACAGCAGAAGCAGCGATCATAAGGTCGCTGTGCTACATGTTCAGAGAGCAGGGAGCCGCGCTTAGCGCTGGCTCCTTGCTCTCCTGCAGCACACATCGGGTTAATTAACCCGATGTGTGCTGCAGCTACATGTCACAGTGCAGAGAGCAGGGAGCCGCGCGCACTGCTTAGCGCTGGCTCCTTGCTCTCCTTGCTACAGTATACATCGGGTTAATTACCCGATGCGTACTGCAGCCACATGTCACAGTGCAGGAGCCGGCACTGGCAGCAAGAGCGGAGGCTGGTAACCAGCGTAAACATCGGGTAACCAGGGAAAGGTCTTCCCTTGGTTACCCGATGTTTACGCTGGTTACAGCTTTCCGCAGCTGCCAGTGCCGGCTCCTGATCGCTTCATTTCGTCGCTCTCTCGCTGTCACACACAGCGATGTGTGTGTCACAGCGGGAGAGTGACGACCAAAAAATGAAGCTGGACATTCAGCAACGACCGGCGACCTCACAGCAGGGGCCAGGTCGTTGCTGGATGTCACACACAGCGACAGCGACGGGACGTCGCTGCAACGTCACAGAAAATGGTGACGTAGCAGCGACGTCGTTGTCGTCGTCGTTATGTGTGACACCAGCTTTACAAGAGGGCTGGACGCTTTTTTCACAATATTAGGCATTGTGGGTTATGAGCAATCTTGTGATATATTACTTAAACTGGGTCAAGAAAGGTTGAACTCGATTGACACTATTACACTACAGTTCAAAAGTTTAGGGTCACTTAGATATTTCCTTATTTTTGAAAGAAAAGCACATTTTTTTTCAATGAAGCTAAGATTAAATTACACAGAAATACACTTTATGCATTGTTAATGTGGTAAATGACTATTCTAGCTTCAAACGTCTGGTTTTTAATGCAATATCTACATAGGTGTATAGAGGCCTATTTCCAACAACCACCACTCCAGTGTTCTAATGGTACATTGTGTTTTCTAACTGTGTTAGAAGGCTAATGGATGTTTAGAAAACCCTTTAGGCTATGTGCGCATAGTGCATTTTGCGCGTTTTTTGGGTGCGTTTTTGCTCAGAAAACTGCATGACTTTGCTTCCCCAGCAAAGTCTGAGTTTTCATTTTTGCTGTCTGCACACAGCTGTTTTTTTTAGCTGCGTTTTTGTATTGCCCACAAAAACGCAGCATGTCAATTATTTTTGCGTTTTTCACTGCGTTTTCCACCCATTGAGTTCAATGAGATGTTCAAAAACGCAATGAAAAACGCAAATTGCAAATATAGCTGTGTTTTACTGCGTTTCTATGACTAAAAACGCAGCTATAAACGCAAGGGGTGGGCAGTAAAGTGACATGTACAGGAAGAGGATTCCTTGTGTTGGTAAACAGAAGCGTGAATCCTCCCAGTACTGCCACTGCTGCTTCCACCTCCCGTCCGGTGCCATGTCCGTTCCCGTGCGGTGCCATGTCCGGGCGGGAGGTGGAAGCAGCTGCGAAATCAAAAGTGAACAGTAGAAAAATGTCATACTCACCTGTCTGCAGACTCCCGGTGCCATGTCCACTCCCAGCTTCTCATCCCGATACCACCATCACCACTCCGGCTGTGTGCAGACTCCCTCCGATGGCTGCAGGACATGGCAGTGATCACATGATGCAGTCATGTGATGCATCAGCTGATCGTAAGTCTCGCGGTGACGCCGGCTTTTTACCGCCCGGCCGGCTTAAACTATCAGCTGATGCCGTCAGGAGACTTCATCAGCTGATTACCGCCGGGTCCTGCAGCGATCGGAAAGGAGTCTGCATGTGTGTATTTTTATTTATTTATTTTTTTTTGCACTGATGCATCAGCTGATTGTATAAACGGCTTTTATACAATCAGCTGATGTGTGATGTGATTCACGTCCTTGAACCTGACACATCATCTGATTGCTTTGCCTTCCATTAAACCGATCAGATGATATTGGATCCGGATTGGACTGCACGGGACCCTTGACCCAGGATTACTGTGGAGGGGTGGGGGGGATCTTTATTTCAATAAAGATGGAGTCACTAATTGTGTTGTGCTTTATTTCTAATAAAAATATTTTTCTGTGCGTTGTGTTTTTTTTATCTTTACTAGAAATTCATGGTGGCCATGTCTAATATTGGCGTGACACCATGAATTTCGGGCTTAGGGCCAGCTGATAATATAAAGCTAGCCCTAACCCCATCATTACCCAGCGAGCCACCTGGCACCAAAACAGCTGGAAGAGCTGGATACAGCGCCAGAAGATGGCGCTTCTATGAAAGCGTTATTTTTTGGGGTGGCTGTGGACTGCAATTTGCAGCGGGGGTGCCCAGAAAGCTTGGGCACTCTGCACTGCGGATTCCAATCCCCAGCAGCCTAGTTGTACCTGGCTGGACTCAAAAATTGGGCGAAGCCCACGTCATGTTTTTTTTATTATTTCATTAAATTCATGAAATAATTTAGAAAAAAAGTGCTTCCCTATATTTTTGGATCCCAGCCGGGTACAAATAGGCAGCTGGGGGTTGGGGACAGCCCATACCTGCCTGCTGGACCTGGCTAGCATACAAAAATATGGTGAAGCCCACATCGTTTTTGGGGGGGCAAAAAACTCCTGTATACAGTCCTGGATGAAAGATGCTGAGCCTTGTAGTTCTGCAGCTGCTGTCTGCTCTCCTGCATACACTATTGGATGGAGTATGCTGAGCCTTGTAGTTCTGCTTCCCCTGCCTCTCCCTCTAGCATACAGTCCTGGATGGAGCATGCTGAGCCATGTAGTTCTGCAGCTGTCTGCTCTCCTGCATACACTATTGGATGGAGTATGCTGAGCCTTGTAGTTCTGCTCCTCCTGCCTCTCCCTCCAGCATACAGTCCTGGATGGAGCATGCTGAGCCTTGTAGTTCTGCAGCTGTCTGCTCTCCTGCATACACTAGTGGAGAATGAAGAACATATTGAAGAAGGAAATTACATCAGACCTTTTTTTTTCAACAATCTTTAATGGCATTGTTCACTGATAAAAAAACACATAAAAACGCAGTGAGCAAAAACGCAGCAAAAAACGCACCAAAACGCGGTAAAAACGCACACTTTTTTTGCCGCTGGGTGTTCTTGTGCGTTTTTTTCTGCAAAAAAACGCACAAACACAGCGTCAAAAAAACGCAGTCTGTGAACTTACCCTTACAAGTATGTTAGCACAGCTGAAAACAGTTTTGCTAATTAGAGAAGATATAAAACTGACCTTCCTTTGAGCTAGTTGAGAATCTGGAGCATTACATTTGTTGGTTCCATTAAACTCTCAAAATGGCCAGAAAAAGAGAACTTTCATGTGAAACTCGACAGTCTATTCTTGTTCTTAGAAATGAAGGATATTCCATGCGAGAAATGCCAAGAAACTGAAGATTTCCTACAACGATGTGTACTACTCCCTTCAGAGGAGAGCACAAACAGGCTCTAACCAGAGTAGAAAGAGAAGTGGGAGGCCCTGCTGCACAACTGAGCAACAAGACAAGTACATTAGAGTATCTAGTATGAGAAATCGACGCCTCAGTCACAGGTCCTCAACTGGCAGCTTTATTAAATAGTACCCGCAAAACGGCAGTGTCAACGTTTACAGTGAAGAGGCGAATCTGGGAAGCTGGCCTTCAGGGTAGAGTGGCAAAGAAAAAGTCATATCTGAGACTGGCTATTAAAATGAAAAGATTAATATCGGCAAAATAACAGACATTGGACAGAGGAAGATTGGAAAAAAGTGTTATGGACGCACAAATCGAAGTTTGAGGTGTTTGGATCACACAAAAGAACATTTGTAAGGCGCAGAACAACTGAAAAGATGCTGGAAGAGTGCCTGACGTCATCTGTCAAGCATGGTGGAGGTAATGTGATAGTTTGGGGTTGCTTTGGTGCTGGTAAAGTGGGAGATTTGTACAAGGTAAAATAGATTTTGAATAAGGAAAGCTATCACTCCATTTTGAAAGGCCATGCCATACCCTGTGGACAGCGCTTGATTGGAGCCAATTTCATCCTACAACAGGACAATGACCCAAAGCACACCTCCAAATTATGCATGAACTGTTTAGGGAAGAGGCAGGCAGCTGGTATTCTATCTGTAATGGAGTGGCCAGCCCAGTCACCAGATCTCAACCCTAATGAGCTGTTGTGGGAGCAGCTTGACCGTATGGTACGCATAAAGTGCCCATCAAGCCAATCCAACTTGTGGGAGGGGGAGAAGCATGGGGTCAAATATCTCCAGATTACTTCCGCAAATTAACAGCTAGAATGCCAAAGGTCTGCAAAGCTGGAATTGCTGCAAAGGAGCATTCTGTGACAAAAAGCAAAGTATGAAGGAGAAAATTATTATTTCATGTAAAAATGATTATTTCTAACCTAGTCAATGTCTGGACTATATTTTCTATTCATTATGCAACTCATTTAAAGGGGTTATCCGGCTTCTTTTGACTTTTTTTTTATTACCCTATTGGGTTACATTGGGGCAGGTAAGTAGATAGTGAGCACTTACCTGCCCTGCTGTCAGCCCCTCTCCCCCGGCTCAGAGTGGTCATGTGACCGCTCCTGCCGCGATTTTGCTGCTTCCGGTCATTTCATGTCAACATGGGCAGGGCGATGTTGACATGCAAATCTGGAACAGCATGTCGCCTCCCTGCTGGGTGGCTACAGTGCGATGAGCCCCACCCCCTTCCCTGCACCCTCCCACACATTCCCCCGCACCCCTTACTCTCCCCGCAACCTCCCCCTGCACTGCTGTGGGGTCCGTGACCTGGGGGAGGGGCCTGGCGGCGGCTGCCTACGGTGTCAGCGCAAGCACCGGGCCCCCTGCTCAGGATCGCACATTCAAATATACCGGCATCACAGATCACAGACGCCGGTACATTTAAAAGCGTTGATGAGAGGGAGCTCTGCGCTGCTTCTCATCACTGGTCCCGCTGGTGTGCGGTGCAGAGCCCGATGTGCGTGTGCGGTGCAGAGCCCAATGTGCGTGTGCGGTGCAGAGTCCGATGTGCGTGTGCGGTGCAGATTCCGATGTGCGTGTGCGGTGCAGAGTCCGATGTGCGTGTGCGGTGCAGAGTCCGATGTGCGTGTGCGGTGCAGAGTCCGATGTGCGTGTGTGTGGTGCAGAACCATATGTGCGTGTGTGTGGTGCAGAGCCATATGTGCGTGTGTGTGGTGCAGAGCCATATGTGTGTGTGCGGTGCAGAGCCCGATGTGCTTGTGGTGTGCAGAGCCATATGTGCTTGTGGTGTGCAGAGCCATATGTGCTTGTGGTGGGCAGAGCCATATGTGCTTGTGGTGGGCAGAGCCCGATGTGGTGTGGGGTGCAGAGCCCGATGTGGTGTGGGGTGCAGAGCCCGATGTGGTGTGGGGTGCAGAGCCCGATGTGGTGTGGGGGGCAGGGCCCGATGTGGTGTGCGGTGCAGAACCCGATGTGGTGTAGGGGGCAGGGCCCGATGTGGTGTGCGGTGCAGAGCCCGATGTGCGTGTGCGGTGCAGAGTCCGATGTGCGTGTGCGGTGCAGAGTCCGATGTGCGTGTGCGGTGCAGAGTCCGATGTGCGTGTGCGGTGCAGAGTCCGATGTGCGTGTGTGTGGTGCAGAACCATATGTGCGTGTGTGTGGTGCAGAGCCATATGTGCGTGTGTGTGGTGCAGAGCCATATGTGCGTGTGCGGTGCAGAGCCCGATGTGCTTGTGGTGTGCAGAGCCATATGTGCTTGTGGTGTGCAGAGCCATAAGTGCTTGTGGTGGGCAGAGCCATATGTGCTTGTGGGGTGCAGAGCCCGATGTGGTGTGGGGTGCAGAGCCCGATGTGGTGTGGGGTGCAGAGCCCGATGTGGTGTGGGGTGCAGAGCCCGATGTGGTGTGGGGTGCAGAGCCCGATGAGGTGTGGGGGGCAGGGCCCGATGTGGTGTGCGGTGCAGAGCCCGATGTGGTGTAGGGGGCAGGGCCCGATGTGGTGTGCGGTGCAGAGCCCGATGTGGTGTGCGGTGCAGAGCCCGATGTGGTGTGGGGTGCAGAGCCCGATGTGGTGTGGGGTGCAGAGCCCGATGTGGTGTGGGGTGCAGAGCCCGATGTGGTGTGGGGTGCAGAGCCCGATGTGGTGTGCGGTGCAGAGCCCGATGTGGTGTGCGGTGCAGAGCCCGATGTCGTGTGGGGTGCAGAGCCCGATGTGGTGTGGGGTGCAGAGCCCGATGTGGTGTGGGGTGCAGAGCCCGATGTGGTGTGCGGTGCAGAGCCCGATGTGGTGTGCGGTGCAGAGCCCGATGTCGTGTGGGGTGCAGAGCCCGATGTGGTGTGGGGTGCAGAGCCCGATGTGGTGTGGGGTGCAGAGCCCGATGTGGTGTGGGGTGCAGAGCCCGATGTGGTGTGGGGTGCAGAGCCCGATGTTGTGTGGGGTGCAGAGCCTGATGTGGGGCTGTTATTTGCAATGCTGTAGTGATACCAGGTCAGGTGCTGGGGAAGAATACTGACAGGGAACGTGTGTGCAGGGGGCGCGGCTGGACACTGGGGCGGGGCTGGACACTGAGGCCGGGCGGTGCCAGCTGTGACTGGGAGGTTTAGCACAGGAAGTGGTCAGTTTGCTAGAGCTGAATGTAAACAGAGTGCTGCAGAGAATAAAGGGTGAATTCAAGAGGAACAAAAGTTGGAAAACAAAAAATAACAATGTAGGGGTGTTTTATATGACAATACAGCACAGATTAGCTTACCAAAAATTTTTGAGTTTATGTCGGACAACTCCTTTAATAAATAAAATTATGATTTTTCATGGAAAAGACAAAATTGTCTGCGTGACCCCAAACTTTTGACCTCTAGTGTATGTCTTCTTTTCAACTTATGTAACTGCACGACTGGGCAACATGTTGGCAGTCGGACACAGTTGGAGTCTCACAAAAGACAGAGTTGGTTTGATGCCATCTCTGCCTTCCTGAGCAAAAGATACACAGGGCTTAATGCGCATTTTGTATAGAGTGTAGGATGCAGAAACAGCGATTCCTCCTTTTGTTCTACTGAACATTCGCAAAAATGTGCCTATTTTATGCAGCGTTTTTCCTGCCAACTCTGGTTTTTGCAGTGGAAAAACCTGTGACAAATACGCAATGTGTGCACACACCTTTAGTAATCCCATTGCTCCTTTCCAGTCATTTGGGCAGTGAGTAGTTACGGCTATTCTAAAAGCACCCAAACTCCAACTCTGATTTTATTTGTGAGGTCTGTTTGGTACTAACAATGAACTTTAAAGTTTGGGTTTGCTCATCTCTAGACATGAGTAAGCAGCAGCAGTGACGCTCAGTACTTCTCCTTTCACCTCTCACATGCTCTGCTTTTACCGTACTTAAGTCAGTGTGCCCCAACCCCAGTCCTCGAGCCACCAATAGTGCATGTGTTTAGGATTTCCTTAGTATTGATTCCACACCTGTACAATGCTGGGCAAACCCTGAAAACATGACCTGTTGGTGACATTTGAGGACTGGAGTTGGCGAACACTGACTTAAATAGATAATCTGGACTTGACAGTTTCATTTTATAGGGCTAAAATAAGATGTGCTTGTTTCTATTTTTACCCCTACTGGACCATCTAAGGCTAGGAAGCTAAGGGCTACCAAAGCTCAAAAGTTAAGTGGTCCACTGGGAGGATGCTTGTACCGCTGGCTCAGGTGCTGGGCCCGAATCACTGACCACTAAATGAATAGTGTCCTGCATTTCACCTTCACTGTGCAACCAACTGAATAATTCCAGCTCCCTATGCCATGCACTGCAGAATGCTGCTGCACTAGTAACCATCAGGAGCCAATCCTGATTATACCCACAGATTGCTGCAACAAGCAAGAACTTTTCAGCCAGAGACTGGGACTATTACTGCTGAAGTCCTTATGCAGAACCATCTTCATGTCGACCTTTGCTTACAGTTCACGATGTAAAAACTCCTACAGTTGACCTTATTCATTCTCGTCTGGATTATTGCAAATGTTTACTAATCGGTCTCCCTCTTACTAAACTCTTGCCTCTCCAATCCATCGTGAATGCAGAAGCTAAGATCATATTCTTGTCCAACCACTACACTGATGCCTCTACCCTGTGCCAGTCATTGCACTGGTTGCCCATCCGCTACAGAATCCAATGTAAAGTTATCAATCTTGCCCACAAATTCCACCACAATTTTGCACCTCCCTACATTTCCTCCCTCATCTCTATCACCTTACTTGTGTCCCTTGTTCTGTTAATGACCGTTGCGACATCGCTACTGAAATATCGTCGGGGTCACGGTTGTTGTGACGCACATCCGGCGCCGGTAGCAACATCGCAATGTGTAAATCCTAGGAGCGACGATGAACGAGCGTGAAGCAGTCAAAAATCGCTGATCTGTGTCACGTCGTTCATTTTTATAATGTCGCTCCTGCTGCAACGGTATGATGTTGTTTGTCGATCCAGCGGCGTCACACATCGCTGTGTGTGAAGCCGCTGGAACGACAAACATCTCCTTACCTGCGTCCAGTGGCAATGTGGAAGGAAGAAGGTGGGCGGGATGTTACGACCCGCTCATCTCCGCCCCTCCGCTTCTATTGGCCGACCACTTAGTGACGTCGCGGTGACGTCGCAGTGACGCAGAACGCACCTCCCCCTTGAAGGAGGGATTATTCGGCTGTCACCGTGATGTCGCCGAGCAGGTATGTGCGTGTGATGCTGCCGTAGCGATAATGTTCGCTACGGCAGCAATCACCACATATTGCATGTGCGACGGCAGCGGGGACTATCACGCTGGACATCACTAGCTGATGCTAGCGATGTCGCAACGTGCAAAGTACCCCTTACATCCTCAATAATCCAAACTTCCCACACTCCCCTGCAAATCTTCTTGCGAGCAGCGCCAATTCTCTGGAATGAACTGCCCAGGACAATTCCATTCATTCCCAATATCCACAACATTCCCTGAAAGCGCATTTCTTTAGACTAGCCTATCGCCTCGCTTCACTTATCTAACTATTACCGTTGTGCCCTTAGAAAATATACTTTCAATTCTGGTCCTTCGTAGAAGCTGTTTACACATCGTCCATGCATTTATGAACACTTCGTACTTGTACACACTGGCTGGTGACCCGTCCATGCAGCATTATCTGAATACCTTATTATATTGATAGCTGGATAATACAATACAAGCACTTTTTACCATTCACCTTTTGTGCCCCCTCTTTCCTCATAGACTGTAAGCTTACGAGCAGGGCCCTCACTCCTCTTGATTTCTGTTGAATTATGGGCTACTCTGTAATGTCCCCTCTGAATTGTAAAGGGCTGTGGAATATGTTGGCGCAATAGAACTAAAAATGATTATATTACTTGTTGTAATGAAGGAACAATCTCCTTGATGGAATTTCTAAAAACTTTTTAAAACTTTCTTATTAGAGCAGAGGCAGGGTTGGGAGAGTCCGCCAGATTTCCCTGCACACGAGGGAAACTCCTGGTGATAACATTACGAGGTCCAGAAGTTCCTGGCATACTTTCTCTATGAAGTCATCGCACATCTGCTTGTTCTTTTGAACAATTCCAGAAAAATGCTCGAGATCCTCATTGACTTCCAATATATTCTGTACTCGAGTCGTGCCCATCCGAACGTCAAAATGCTCATCACTAATACCGAGCATGGTAGTGCCCGCTCATCACTAGTACTGAGCACCCGAGCATGGTAGTGCCCGCTCATCACTAGTACTGAGCACCTGAGCATGGTAGTGCCCGCTCATCACTAGTACTGAGCACCCGAGCATGGTAGTGCCTGCTCATCACTAGTACTGAGCACCCGAGCATAGTAGTGCCTGCTCATCGCTAGTACTGAGCATCCGAGCAGGGTAGTGTTCGCTCATCACTATTAACCACTTAAATATAGAAAAAAAAGGTCAGATCAGGTCATGATTGCGGAACGCTGATGGGTTGTCATGACAGAAGGGGGTTAGTTGATAGACCCTGTGCCTGTCATCACGATCCTCCTGTCAACGCTGTCTTTAAGACGAAATTCAATGGAGATTGTTATTTCTGCTATATAGAGAATTGCTGATGCACGGCTCTATATTGCACAGTTCATTGGCCAATCGTACCTTCAAGTTAGGGAACTATTAAATCCAGTAAAAAGTTTTAAAAAATATTTTAAAAATAAAAAAAAACACAAAAGTTCAAATCATGCCACTTTTTCCCCATTAAAAGTAAAACAATTAAAAAACAAAGACATATTTGGTATTGCCGGGTTCACAAATTTCTGATCTATCAAAATATTAAATTTATCTGATCAGTGAACGGCGTAACGAGGGAAAAAAAATACAAAATACACTAGAATTACATTTTTTTGTGTTGCCTTAAAAATCATATCTAGCCCAAAATGGTATCAGTAAAAACGACAACTCAGGATACAAATTAGCCCTTACACAGCCCCAGATCCTATAAAATGAGAACGCTACGGTCTCGCGAAATGGCGACAAAAGCAAAATTCTGTTTTTGCTGTTGTTTTATTTACAAATGTCTGATTTTTTTTTCACCACTTAAAATAAAACAACTGTACATGGTTGGTATCTGCGTACTTGATCTGACCTGCTGAATCATAAGGGGGTCAGTTTTACCATACAGTGAACATACAGCCAATTGCAATTTCAGCAGAATTGGAAAAAAAAATTCCCGTTTTCCAGTACAATATGGGGAAAAATTAATGGTGTCATTCACAAGTACAACTTGTCCCGCAAAAAACAAGCCCTCATCCTCCGAACCAACCTTGGAAGTCTACTTCAGGTCATACGTCAACCAGGTCTGTAATGCGGGCGTCACACGAGACGATATATCGTGCGATATGTCGGTGGGGTCACGTTGTAAGTGACGCACATCCGGCATCGTTTGATATATCGTAGCGTGTGACAGTTACGAGCGACGGTGAACGAGCAAAAATACTCACCTTATCATTTCTCATTGACACGTCACTCATTTTTAAAAAGTCGTTTCTTCTTCTCTGTGCCAGTTGTTCATCGTACCTGGGGCAGCACACATCGCTCCGTGTGACACCCCGGGAACGACGAACACAGCTTACCTGCATCCCGCCGGCAACGAGAAGGAAGGAGGTGGGCGGGATGTTTACGTCCCGCTCATCTCTGCCCCTATTGGCTGGCCGCTGTGTGATGTCGCTGTGACGCAGAACGTCTCTCCCCCTTCAGGAAGAGGATGTTCGCCGCCCACAGCGACGTCGCTCAGCAGGTAAGTGCGTGTGACGGGGGTTTAACGACTTTGTGCGCCACGGGCAACTATTTGCCCGTGACGCACAAACAACAGGGGTGGGTGCGCTCGCTCGTGCAATAGATTGTCTCGTGTGACGCCCGCATAATATTCTGACCGCACAACACTCCACTCTAGCACCAGCTATTATACAAAATCAGCCCTTATTAGCGAACTCTATTACCCATCATGTGTAAAATCCTATCCCATAATGTCAGGGGTTTTAAGTCTCCGCTAAAACACAAGAAAGTATTCTTAGACTACTCCACACATACCCCGGACATTTTCTGTTTACAAGAAACGATTTTTTTCCATCTCCTCCAGTCCAACATTTTTCCATCAGTCATACATGTGGTTCTTCTCTACATCCCATTCCCAAAAGACAAGGGGGGTAATTACTGTAATCAAAAATTCTCTACCATTGCAAGTCACCGATACATACTCAGATCCAGAAGGGAATTTTGTTATAATTTTGGGAACTCTCTGCCTGGTTAATAGTTACCTCCCAACTACCTGACAAGTAGCCCCAGTCAAACGAATCCTTAATAAACTTCTACAATTCAGCTATAGACGTCTTAGGCTAGTTTCACACATCCGGCTATTCGCCGGATTACCGGATTCGGAGCACTCCAGTACAGTGTGATATAGTACAATAGCAGCGCGGAAACTTCCGGGTCACATGCTCCGGTCACATGACAGCATGTGACCGGAGCTTGTTGCGATGCCATTGTACTGTATACACTGTACTGGAGTGTGACAGATCCGGCGAAAAGCCGGATGTGTGAAACTAGCCTTAGCTGGTGTGGAGGCTTCAACTTAACTTTAGACCAGTTGGTAGACAGTACCACCATCAGGAGAACAGACCTTTCTAAATCCAAAAGGTAGACCCTAAACTCTCTTATGGTCACTGACCGTTTAACGGATATCTGGAGCTCAATGATCCTACAAAAGGGTTTACCTACTTCTCCCCAACTCACAGGATATACTCCAGAATAGACTTTATCTTCACAGACACCTCAACTTTACCAGCATCACTTTAGTCTCGCCACCTACACTCATCCTGGTCGGATCAGATGCGGTCCTAACCATGTGCAAAATTGGAGCACCATTGGAAATTAGAAAAGGAAATCCAGCGCAGTCCCTGGAGTATTTAACAATTCTTTAAGTTTTATTTAAATCCACGTAAACTCAATCGGATAAGCAACAGTAAATATGAGTATTAATAATACAGAACAATGCGTTTCGATGCTATGTCGTAATCATGCTCTTTGGCAATTGGCTGTTTAAATGGAGGCTCAACAAATCTTTACTAATAGATCCTTTGATATGTGAAACAATTAAAAAAAGACATAGATGATTATTTCACTATTAATTACACAGATGACGTCCGACCAGGTTCGGTTTGGGTAGCACAAATAAAAGTGATCACTGGCACGCTAATCAAACTAGCCTCCAAACCAGCACTCCAAGCCAAGTTAGAAGTCCAGCTTGGCAATCTGGAAATAGCAAACAAATTAGCACCCTCTATTTTTAACCAAATGTATATCGGACATTAAACGCCAACTTAACTTGCTCCTAACAACAAGATCTGAAAAAGCACTCATGTGGATGCAAGCAACATTCTACAAACACAAACAAATTAGGCAAGCTCCCGACTCGAAAGCTAAAACAGAGGGAGACGATTAATACCATCTTCAAAATAAAGGCCACACCGACAGACTACATCTTTCTACCAGAAACCGTGGATTTCAACCCCAAACCTCCTGAACCTAACATGATACTTTCCTTCCTATCTAGTAGTCGCATTCCCACACTCACAAACTCTGCGGCGCAACAACTGCAACTTGAAATTACAGAAGAGAAAGTCTCGTCAGCCATAAAGGAATTGAAATTAGGCAAAGCCCTGAGCCCTGACGGAATCACAGCGGCATACTACAAGAAGTTCAAAAAATCTCTGGCACCCCACATTACTGTAACCACATACTAGCAGGACATCCGATGCTCCCCCAACTTTTTATAGCACACGTCACTGTCCTCCCCAAGCCAAACAAAGATCATATCCTCCCTAAATATTATAGACCAATAACTTTGCTAAACATCGACCTCAAGTTGTTTACGACTATTATCGCCAAGCGAAATAAAGGGGGCTTTACAAGCTACGATATCGTTAATGTTTTATCGTCGAGGTCACGTTGTTAGTGACGCATATCCGGCGTCATTAACGATATCGCAGCGTGTGACACTGACCAGCGACCTTAAGCGACCTCAAAAATGGTGAAAATCGTTCACCATGGAGAGGTCATCCCAAACTCAAAAATCGGTAAGGGTTGTTTATCCATGTTGTTCATCGCTCACGCGGCAGCACACATCGCTAGGTGTGACACCGCAGGAGCGAGGACCGTCTCCTTACCTGCCACCGGCCCCAATGCGGAAGGAAGGAGGTGGGCGGGATGTTACGTCCTGCTCATCTCCGCCCCTCCGCTTTGATTGGCTGGCCGCTTAGTGACGTTGCGGTGACGTCACTGTGCTGCCGAACGTCCCTCCCCCTTGAAGGAGGGATTGTTCGGCAGTCACAGCGACGACGACGACCAGGTAAGTGCGTGTGACGCTGCCGTAGCGATAATGTTCACTATGGCAGCGATCACAAACAATCGCATGCACGACGGGGGCGGGTACTTACACGCTCGATATCGCTAGAAATTGCTAGTGATATCGCTAACGTGTAAAGCCCCCTTAACAACATACTCCCTTCCCTAATACATCCTGATTAAGTAGGTTTCATCTTAGACAGGCTACAGACAACATCATGTACACTCTCTAATACTGGTCACTGGAAGTTCAACATGGCACCTCATGGCAAAGAATTCTCTGAGGATCTGAAAAAAATATTGTTGCTCTACATAAACATGGTCTAGGGCCTAGGCTATAAGAAGGTTGTCAACACCTTGAAAGCGAGTGGCAGCACTGTGTCCAAGATCATAAAATGGTTTAACAAAACGTGTTCTATTTAGAACAGGTCTTGGCCATGGTCAACCAAAAAACTTGAGTGCATGTGCTCAGTGTCACATCCAGAGGTTGTCTTTCAAAATAGAGATATGAGTGCTGCCAGCATTGCTGCAGAGGCTAAAGGAGTGGGGGGGTCATCCAGTCAGTGTTCACACTATGTGCCACACACTGCATTAAATTGGTCTGCATGGCTGTTGTCCCAGAAGGAAGCCTCTTCTAAAGATGATGCACGAGAAAACTCGTTATTTTATCTTTGTTACTTCACAATCCAATGTTCTAACGGGTCTTGAGGAACAGGCTTTAGTCTGGTGGAAACTCAAAGGGATCACAACATTACAACACATTAGGAACATTAATAACAAAGTATTGTCTAGAGATGACTTTATCCAAAAATATAACGCGCCACCAGAGAGGCAACGAGGATTAACAAAGTCTTACATTTTGGAAACACAATAACTTGAGGAACATATGACGTACCCCCTACCTTTTTTGAATCATTTGCTGCCAATAACACCTTTGGAAAAGGAATTGTTTTCTGGCTCCTTTCCTCCTTTAACAACCCTCCAGATCCAGTAAAAATGCTCTTCGTGACACAATGGGAAAATGACCTGAGTATCTCATACCCCACGGAAAAATGGCACCACTGCTGTACTACACTCACTAAAGGCAGCCACCAATCCTCCCCCACAGAACGGCAGTTAAACTGCTCCATAGCGCATATTATGTCCCGGCTAGGCTTACACATCTTTACCCACATGTATCAGATCAACGCTTCAGGGGCTGTGGCATGATTGGAGCTATCAAACACATATGGTGGGACTGCCAAAGAGCTCAAGACTTCTGGAACAATGTTAAGCAGCTAATCCAGAATACCTTGGGAAACAACCTATATCTTGGCCCATACACCCTTTTATTAGGAGATAAGCCAGTGGGGCTATCCAACAAATCATTCCGTCTCCTTTGCTACATTACTATGGTGGCGAAAATTCACCTTGCCTCTAAATGGATAACCTCTCAGGCAGTGAGTGATAGGCTTGATAAGATAATGTTCTATGAGCGTACAGATGCAACATGGTCAGACAACTTTGAAAATTTTCTGGCCATATGGATCCCCCTGGGTAGATTCCCATCAGGATTGCGGCAACGACCTTTCTCAAGTACTACACCTATCCCCATGAGCCACCCCTACCTTGAGAGGCCCATGGATATGTAGCTTTGACCCCAATGAAATGGAATAGGTGCAGGTCAACTCTCCCCCCTCCCCCTCTTCCTTTGCCCCTCTTTCCCTATAATCTCTATCTCAGGCTATTCTCTTTATACTGCTCTCTTTTCTCAGTAGCTTGTATTACATTACTTGTCTTTTTCTCTCTATTTTTTTTCTCTTGTTTATTTTTCTGATAAGAACTTTCACTTGTAGTAACCCCGGATAGGGGAAAGTATTATTCGCATTGTTTGTATTGTATTGTTGAAAAATCAATAAAATATTTGAAACTAAAAACAAGCCCTCATATGGCAATATTGACGGAAAAATAAAAAAGTTATGGCTCTTGTAAGAAGAGGAGGAAAAAGCTAAAATGAAAAATTGCCGGGTGGTGAAGGGGTTATGCAAGGAGATCTAGACTCTCTCCAGTAGTCCTGACATCATATTTAGGCTTTTATTTCCACAAATTCATAGAAAGTTATATGGCTATGTGCATATGTAGCAGATTTTTTCCTGCACAAAAAAAGCATGTTTTGGCAGGAAAAATGCAGCTGAAAAACGTGCACTTGCATTTTTCCTGCTTTTTTAAGTCATGGCTATTGTGGGGTCTCAGGTGCTGTACCCCTTCGATTGCCGCCAGGGCTCCAGCTGATGTTACAGCAGAGACCCGGCTCTAACTGCCCGCGCCTCTCCCAGCAGTTTAACCCCCTGAATGCCGCAATCAATGTTATTACAGCATTCAGAAGGCAGGGAGAGGGATCACTTAGCTCTCCCTGGCAATCGAGTCCCTGTAATGCGATCACAGGGATCCTATCGCTGCCATATTAACCCTGGGTTGTCACCATGACGACCCCAGGTTACTGAGCTACGGATGGCCTCACACACCATGCTGTATGCACGGTGTGTGAGGTGAAGTGCTGCGCTCTAATCCCCTGTAGTGATAAAGCATTGCAGGGGATTATAGAAAGGCAGGAAATAAATGCAGAAACTACTGACATGCGGCTTCTTTTTTTCTGCAACAAAATCTGCAAGGAAAAAAGGAGCGTGAGCACAGCAAGTCACGAATCTCATAGACTTTGCTCGGATGCTTTTTCCATGATTTTATTGATTAAAGAAGCAATGAAAAAGCCACATGGCTTTTTTTCTGCAACAAAATCTGCAAGGAAAAAAAAAGAAACAACATGTGCAAAGCAAGTCAGGATTCTCAAACTTTGCTGGGATGATTTTGTCTTAGCAGTATTGATTAAAGTCTGCAAGAAAAAAGCATGGAAAAAAAGCATGGAAAAAAAGCATGGAAAAAAAGCATGGAAAAAAGCAACGTGTGTACAGAGCCATATATTTTGAGTGTATCATCACCTTTACACCATGCTGGCCCCAGACATGAAAGCATAGAAACCGGACAGGTCAGCTTTAAAAATGTTTAGACAGTATAACAGCATGGCGGCTCAGTGGTTAGCATTGTAGCTTTCCAGCGCTGGGGTGATTGAGTTTGGATGTTCTCCCCATAGTGTGTTTCCCTCCCATACGCTATATACTGTTAGGGAGTTTAGATTGTGAGCCCCAGTGGGGACAGTGATGATCACGTCTGTAAGGCGCTGTGGAATGTGATGGTGCTTTGTGAGTAAAGTTAAGAAATAATAACAGGATAAAGATCTCTCCGACACATACACACTTTTTAGAGAGCTTGTGAGAAGCCGGAGGACGGTACTCCGCAGTGGTCTGTGTCCTCCTGAGATCACACAGCTCCACGGCTCACATTATACCCAGCCTCGGGATGTAATGGAGAAGAAAGCGAACAGGAAAGCTGCGCTGTAGTTTGGGGAGTTGCCGAGTTTCCTGCACGCTACAGATCAGCTGCCTTCTCAGAACAAAGAAAGCTCTTCCTGGAAACCACATGAGCAGCATGGAAATCACCATGTATAATGTGCCCATATCAGTCTGTAGGTGAGAAGAAAATCACAATCTGGAGTCAAATGCCACAGATATTGTTCTAGATGTGAGATAAGAAGCAGGGACGCCTAGAGTAAGCTGCGCACCGACAATCACTGCCTAGGGGAGTGGGCCGCGACAGACAAGTACTAACTCTGTATGCATTCGTCAGGGTCTACCACGAGTATCTCCAAAAAATGGTAAAGCGAGTGCAAAATATTCATCTGTGTGCTCTTTTCTGGCGGTGTGCATCCTTTTAAGCCAGAGACAATACTACAAGTCACTGCAATTGTCTGTTAACCCCTTCACGCCATGGCAATTTTTGCGCTTTTATCCCCCCGACCTCTTCTTCCACTTATTATTTTTCTGTCAATATAGTCCATGTGAGGGCTTGTTCTTTGCGGGACGAGTTGACACCAAACAATTAACAATACAGTGTATGGAAAAATAGTAAAAAAAAAAAATAATTCTCAGTGATTTTGTATTTACCATGTTCATTATATGGTAAAACTGATCAGGCAGTATGATTCCCCAGGTCAGTATGAGCTCGTACATACCAAATATGTATAGATTTATTTGATTATTATTGAATTGTCGCCATTTCCCGAGACCCGTAATGTTCTCATTTTTCGGGATCTGGGGCTGTCTGATCTATTTTCTGCGCCCTAAGCGGACGTTTTTACTGATCCTATTTTACCGTATATATGATATTGTGATTGCCTCTTGTAATGTTGTGGTAGCCAAGAAAAAGTAATTCTGGCATTTTCATTTTATCTTTCGTTACGCCGTGTACCAATCAGATTAATTTGCTTTCTATTTTGATAGATCGGATATTTCTGAATGCAGCGATACCAAATATGTGTATTTTTTTTATTGTTTTATTTTTATATTTTTATAATTTATTTATTTTTTTACCTTTTATTGCATTTATCAGTCCCCTTAGGACTTAGGGGTACTTTGCACACTACGACATCGCAAGCCGAGGGTAGCGATTTCGAGCGCGATAGTCCCCGCTCCCGTCGCAGCTACGATATTTTGTGATAGCTGCCGTAGCGAACATTATCGCTACGCAGGTTCACACGCACATACCTGGTCAGCGACATCGCTCTGGCCGGCGAACCGCCTCCTTTCTAAGGGGGCGGGTCGTGCGGCGTCACAGCAACGTCACACGGCAGGTGGCCAATAGAAGTGGTGGGGCGGAGATGAGTGGGACGTAAACATCCCGCCCACCTCCTTCCTTCCTCATTGCAGCCGGGACGCAGGTAAGGTGATGTTCCTCGCTCCTGCGGCTTCATACACAGAGATGTGTGCTGCCGCAGGAACGAGGAACTACATCGTAACATCGGTCCTTCCGAAATTATGAAAATGACCGACGCTACACCGATCATACGATTTCGACGCTTCTGCGGTCATTAATCGTATCAAAAACGATTTACACACTCCGATGTCGACAGCGACGCCGGATGTGCGTCACTTTTGATTTGACCCCACCGACATCGCACCTGCGATGTCGTTGTGTGCAAAGTGCCCCTTAGGGGACGTGAAGCTGCCATTGTCCAATCGCTTCTGCTGTACAGGGCAGTGCATCAGAATTTACAATTAAAGTGAACCTGGCACCACTTTTTTGGCGTATAAGCTGCAGCCACCACCACCAGGCTCTTATATACAGCGTTCTAACATGCTGTATATAAGAGCCCAGGCCGCTGTGACAACATAAAAAGCACTTTATAATACTTACCTAACGGTCACGCTGCGGTGGATGAGGGCCTAATGGGCGTCTCCGGTGCCCGGTGCCGATGCCGCCTCTTTCGGCCATCTTTGTTCTCCTTCTTCTGAAGCCGGGGTGCATGACCGGTCCGACGTCATCCACACTCGCCGGCATTCAGATCCTGAGCAGGCGCACTTTGATCTGCCCTGAGCAAGGCAGATCAAAGTATTGTAGTGCACCTGCGCAGGACCGGCGAGTGTGTATGACGTAAACGCGTCATGCACACAGGCTTCAGAAAGAAGCCAAAGATGGCCGAAGGAGGCGTCTCCGGCACCGGACAACGGAGACGCCCATTAGGCCCTATTCCATCGCATAGCGATCGTTGGGTATTATAAAGTGATTTTTATGTTGTCACAGCGGCCTGGGCTCTTATATACAGCATGTTAGAATCCTGTATATAAGAGCCCGGTGGTGGTGGCTGCAGCTTATAGGCCAAAAAAGTGGTGACAGGTTCCCTTTAACTAGTCGGCATTTGACTAGAAACTTCCAGGGCTTAGACACAACGGGACAACGTACACCAATAAAAGTTACATTTCCTAAAAGTGCAGCCCAAGCCCAATTTCAGGACAATAGTATAGTATTGTATGCATCTAGGGCTTATTTTTGGAGTAGGGTTTATATCATAAGCATGCTCTAGAAGGCCGAAAAATCTTGCTAGGGCTTATTTTCGGTGTAGGTCTTTTCATCGCCAGTATTTACTCCTTTGCCTCTTAGAGGAAGTGAAAAGGTTAGGACAGAGTGGGGGTGTCACTTCTGAAGCAATTGCAGGGTGCCAATGGGGTCTTATTACTGACCCCCCCCCCCCAAAAAAAGATCAGAAAATGGTACTGGACCCCAAAATAGTATCAAGAAAAAAAATCACAAGTTGCTCCACAAGAAACATAAGCCCTTATATGCTATGGACTGAAAAATCAAAAGGTTATGGCTCTCAGAATATGAGGACGGAAGTCAATTTTTATTCTAGCAAGTATCTTTTTTTAAAGTAGTGAAACAAAAAGAAAAACATCTATGGGATCAGCATAATATATGGATATTCACCCACAGAGCGGAAATATCAGGTACATTTTACTGCAGCTTCACCACACTTGGAATTTTTTCCCCATTTTCAGAGCGAAGAAATGAAAAATGATCTTGCCATTACTGAACAACCCCTTCTGGATCGCCAAATTGAAGCACAAAATTCTCCCACTGAACACGATCCCCCTCCCCTCAGACTCTCCTGATGTACACGATTCCCCCCAGACTCTCCAGAGGTACACGATTCCCCCCCAGACTCTTCCAGCATGAGGCCCCCCAGACTCTCCCCGTGTCAATGATCTCCTCAGTGTACACAATACTCCCCAAGACTCTCCAGAGGTACACAATCCCCCCAGACTCTCTGGGTATACACCATCCCTCCACAGACTCTCCCGAAGTACACAATCCCCCCCAGACTCTCCCAGAGTACACCATCCCCCCCAGACTCTCCCAGAGTATACCATCCCACCCAGACTCTCCCAGAGTACACCATCCCACCCAGACTCTCCCAGAGTACATCAGCCCCCCCTCTTCAGACTCTCCTGCTGTACACGATCCCCCCAGAATCTACTGGAGTACACCTTCCCCCCCACCCAGACTCTCCCGATGTACACGATCCCCCCAGGCTCTTCTGCAATGTGCACGATCCCCCCAGGCTCTCCCGCTGTACACAATCCCCCACACACTTTCCCGGAGTACACCTTCCCCCCCAACCAGACTCTCCTGATGTACATGATCACCCCTGACGCTCCCGCTATAGGCTATCCCCCCAGAATCTCCCAGTGCACATGATCCCCCTAGACTCTCCCGATGTACACAATCCCCCCCAGATTCTCCTGGTGTAAACAATCCCCCAGACTCTCCTAGAGTACACCTCCCCCCCCCCCCAGACTCTCCCAATGTACACGATATCCCCCCATAATCTCCCAGTGCACACGATCCCCCCCAGACTCTCTCGGTATACGCCACCCCCCCAGAATCTCCCAGTGCACACGATCCAACCCAGACTTTCCCGGTGTACACGATGCCCCCCAGACTCTCCCGATGTACACAATCCCCCCAGACTCTCCAGGTGTACACGATCCCCCCAGACTCTCCCGATGTACACGATCTCCCCAGACTCTCCAGGTGTACACGATCCCCCCAGACTCTCCCGATGTACACGATCTCCCCAGACTCTCCAGGTGTACATGATCCCCCCAGACTCTCCCGCTGTACATTATACCCCCCAGCCCCTCCTGGTGTACACGATCCCCCCAGACTCTCCCGCTGTACATTATACCCCCCAGCCCCTCCTGGTGTACACGATCCCCCCAGACTCTCCCGCTGTACATTATACCCCCCAGCCCCTCCTGGTGTACACGATCCCCCCAGACTCTCCCGCTGTACATTATACCCCCCAGCCCCTCCTGGTGTACACGATCCCCTCAGACTCTCCCGCTGTACATTATACCCCCCAGCCCCTCCTGGTGTACACGATCCCCCCCAGACTCTCCCGCTGTACATTATACCCCCCAGCCCCTCCTGGCGTACACGATCCCCCCAGACTCTCCCGCTGTACATTATACCCCCCAGCCCCTCCTGGTGTACACGATCCCCCCCAGACTCTCCCGCTGTACATTATACCCCCCAGCCCCTCCTGGCGTACACGATCCCCCCAGACTCTCCCGCTGTACATTATACCCCCCAGCCCCTCCTGGCGTACACGATCCCCCCCAGACTCTCCCGCTGTACATTATACCCCCCAGCCCCTCCTGGCGTACACGATCCCCCCAGACTCTCCCGCTGTACATTATACCCCCCAGCCCCTCCTGGCGTACACGATCCCCCCAGACTCTCCCGCTGTACATTATACCCCCCAGCCCCTCCTGGTGTACACGATCCCCCCCAGACTCTCCCGCTGTACATTATACCCCCCAGCCCCTCCTGGTGTACACGATCCCCCCAGACTCTCCCGCTGTACATTATACCCCCCAGCCCCTCCTGGTGTACACGATCCCCTCACCACCCTCAGGCTCTCCAGGTGTACACAGTTTCCCCCGGGTCACAGCCCGGACACAGCACACGGCGCGGCCGCACTTCCTGAGCTGTGTCCGCCCCGCGCCTCCCGCACCAGACATGGAGAACCGCACTCACCAGTTGTGCGATCTTTAGGATCAGATGTATCCGGCCCAGATCGGAGCTGCAGAACTTGTGTTTGGGAGCGATGGCCTCTACCGTGGGATTATACGCCGGCGTGTTTTCCGCCATGACCGAGCAGTGTTCGTCCCTGTTGTGTGAGGACGAGGGCGGCTTCTCTGTGCTCTCTGCACTTCCTTCTAGTCATGCGACTCCTAGAAAATGGACTCCGACAGCTAACAGAAAGTGAAACTAAACCATTGTGGTTATTACGCAGCTCGTCTGGGCCGGCGGTGTACAGGGGTGGGCTCCCTGTGATGGCTGACATCACCATGCCCCGGCTGCCTGCCATTCCCTGTGCCCCACATGGGCTATGTCTCCTGCCCAGAGGTGTCCCCGTACCTCTAATGGCCATGTCTCCTGCCCAGAGGTGTCCCCGTACCTCTAATGGCCATGTCTCCTGCCCAGAGGTGTCCCCGTACCTCTAATGGGCCATGTCTCCTGCCTAGAGGTGTCCCCGTACCGTTAATGGGCTATGTCTCCTGCCCAGAGGTGTCCCCGTACCTCTAATGGGCCATGTCTCCTGCCTAGAGGTGTCCCCGTACCGTTAATGGGCTATGTCTCCTGCCCAGAGGTGTCCCCGTACCTCTAATGGGCCATGTCTCCTGCCCAGAGGTGTCCCCGTACCTCTAATGGGCCATGTCTCCTGCCCAGAGGTGTCCCCGTACCTCTAATGGCCATGTCTCCTGCCCAGAGGTGTCCCCGTACCTCTAATGGGCCATGTCTCCTGCCTAGAGGTGTCCCCGTACCGTTAATGGGCTATGTCTCCTGCCCAGAGGTGTCCCCGTACCTCTAATGGGCCATGTCTCCTGCCCAGAGGTGTCCCCGTACCTCTAATGGCCATGTCTCCTGCCCAGAGGTGTCCCCGTACCTCTAATGGGCCATGTCTCCTGCCCAGAGGTGTCCCCGTACCTCTAATGGCCATGTCTCCTGCCCAGAGGTGTCCCCGTACCTCTAATGGGCTATGTCTCCTGCCCAGAGGTGTCCCCGTACCTCTAATGGGCCATGTCTCCTGCCCAGAGGTGTCCCCGTACCTCTAATGGTCATGTCTCCTGCCCAGAGGTGTCCCTGTGTTTCGCAAGGGCCATGTCCCCTGCCCAAAGGTCTCTCTGTGCCCTGCAAGGGCCGTGTAGGTGTTCCTGTGCCCCACATGGGCCATGTGTCCTATCCAGAGTCGTCCCTGTGCCTGACATGGGCTATGTCTCCTGCCCAGATGTGTCCCTATGCGTCACATGGATTCTGTCTCCTGCCCAGAGGTGACCCTGTACCTCCAATGGGCCATGTCTCCTATTCAGTGGTGTTCCTGTGCCCCATATGGGCCATGTCTCCTGCCCAGAGGTGTTCCTGTGCCTCACAAAGGCCATGTCCCCAGCCCAGAGGTCTCTCTTTGCCCTGCAAGGGCCATGTCTCCTGCCCAGAGGTGCCCCTGTGCCTCGCATGGACCATGTCTCCTGCCCAGAAGTGCCCCGCATGGGCCATGTCTCCTGTTCAGAGGTGTCCCTGTGCCTTGCATGGGCCATGTCTCCTGCCCAGAAGTGTCCCTGTGCCCCGGATGAGCTATGTCTCCTGCCCAAAGGTGTCTCTATGCCTCGCATGAGCTATCTTCCCTGCCTAACAGTGTCCCTGTGCCTCTCATAGGCCATGTCTCTTGGCCAGAGGTGTCACTGTGCCTCGCATGGGCCATGTCTCCTGCCCAGAGGTATCCCTGTGTCCTGCATGGGCCATGTCTCCTGCCCAGAGATCTCCCTGTGCCATGCATGGGCTATGTCTCCTGCCCAGAAGTGTGCCTATGCCTCACATGGGCCATGTCTCCTGTCCAGAGGTGTCCCTGTGCCTTGCATGGGCCATGTCTTTTGCCCAGAGGTGTCCCTGTGCCTCGCAAGAGCCATGTCCCCTGCCCAGAGGTCTCTCTGTGCCCTGCAATGGCCATGTAGGTGTTCCTGTACCCCACATGGGCCCACTCTCTATCCTCCTCACTGATGGGCGCGGGGGTGAGAGCTTCCAGCTCAGCAGGGCAGTCCCCCGAAGCCATACCTGAGGGAGTGCCGTCCATAGTCTCTGCTTCTGGCTCCGGGTCAAGAGCGGCTAGGTCACAGTCTGTCCATGTTGCAGAAGCCGGGTCTGCAGCTACCGGGTCTCCGGCAGCCAGGTCGTCCAATGCTTGGGAGTAGGTAGCCGGGTCTTCCGCCACCAAGGGGGCAGTAGCCGAGTCTCCAGCTACCAGGGAGACGGTGGTGAGGTCGAGTGCTTTTGCAGCCGGGGGTTCTGGGCAGCTTGGTAGGACCTGAAGGATGTCGCTGATGGCAGGGACGAGCAGACTCTCTGCAGCTTCCACCACAGATTCCTCTCCCTCCAGGATTGGCGGCTCCTGTTCTTCATGAGCCCACATGGCTCCCACTAATCCCATCATGGACGCCTTCCAATCATGGATGGCATCCATCTGCACCCTCAACAGCATTTGACTCACCCAAACCACCTCCGCCTCCATCTCTTAGGTGCTCCAGAAAAGGGGGCGCACTGGTGTAGCCCCATGATGGCCAGGGATTGCCATGGCTGACACCCTGCACCTCAAGTGGTCCCAGCACATCCGTCCTCTTTGCGCACCAAGATTCGACTCCCTTCACATTAGTTTCGTTTTTCCTTCCACACAAGGGGGCGGGCCTCAACGTTCGCGCCACTCTCCTCATGTCAGTTTAGTTTTTTGCTTTTCCCTGCCTGGCCTTGATTTTCACGCCACTTTCCCTGCTGGCCCACGAAGGGCAGTCGCTCTTTAACCCCTTCTTGTTCAATAATGGCTACTTGTTGCAATTAAACAGTCTCTCAAGTGCTCAGTCCATAAGGCGCACAATACCCAGGTTTTTAGCGTAGGCACGGTATCCTGTTCGTGAAGCCAAAATGTAGCACCCAGGGGGCAGCGGGAATCATACACAGGGTCTCGTACCTGAGTTACTCGTCACCGGGCCGGTGTGGTGGTTTGGGATGTCGTGGTTGCCTGCCAGGCTTCGTGCCCCGAGGTGTACACCAATAAGGAGGGAGAATCATGGGGATTGTAGAAGGAAGATTGTCGCTGTCATCTGGGGCAGATGGTAATAGCATCAGAGATGGTGTCGCTCCCCAGAGGTGGAGCGGGCCCCGGGGAGGATGATGAGGGGAGTAGTGATGGCGATGGCCTTTGGCGCTGAGGCGCGTGGCAGCGGTGCCGGTAATAAGAGTCCGAGTCAGAAGCTGCGGTTCCAGGTGTCTTTACTCACTCTTTGTGCCGCTTGCCCGGGTAGTACTGGCCACTCGCTGTGATGGGCTCCGTCGAACACGAATTACTTTGGAGGTCAGTCCGGTGTGATGCTTGGTGAGCCCCTATCTCCTAGCGCCCTGTGTGCTGGATTCCCATGGCTTAAAGCTTCTTGTGGACCCCAGTCTGTCTCGAGTAGTACTCTTGGCCCTATTTGCAGGTACCTCGGCTCTGCAATGGGGCCTGCTGCTGTCGAAGACCCCGTATCCTATCTTGCACTGTGTCTTCGGGCTCTTTGTGGCCAGAGAAGCTTGAAACCTTCCCGTCCCGGCAGATTCTGGAAAAGCAAATTGAAGTGTGATCTTCTCTAGGGTCCTGCACCCTGCGTGGCGCCGGTTCCGAGGAAGCGACTAAGCTCATACCTCGGCAACCGCAAGAACAACTCCTGTGTCCCATGGGAGCACCGGTAAAACACATCTGCTCCTTTCCTCTCCTGCTCTAGAACTGCTCTCTAACTGTTGCGTGGCTCCTAACTCCCCCTCAGTGGCTGCCCCTCCCCCAGGTCCCTGTCACTAGTGGGTGGTGCCCCCCATGTTTGAAGGCTACCTTAAGACCCTACCCTAGCCCGGTCCCCATTGGGGATGGCAACCTGGTGGTTGATTTTAGTGTGTAAGTGGTGAAACCGATACCGACCTCCTCCGGTTCCGGGTTAAGCACTACACCTTAAATCAGGTGCAGTACTCTGTTGCAACTGAAGCCTCAGGGGTGCCACACCTGTGCCTCGCATGGGCCATGTCTCCTGCCCAGAGGTGTCCCTGTGCCTCACATGGGCCATGTCTCCTGCCCAGAGGTGTCCCTTTGCTTCGCCTGGGCCATGTCTCCTGCCCAGAGGTGTTCCTATGCCTCGCATGGGCCATGTCTCCTGCCCAGATGTGTCCCTGTACCTCCAATGGACCATGTCTCCTGCCCAGAGGGGTGTCCTAGGTGCCTCGCATGGGCCATGTCTCCTGCCCAGGGGTGTCCCTGTGCCTCGCATGGGCCATGTCTCCTGCCTAGAGGTGTCCCCCTGTGCCCTGCATGGGCCATGTCTCCTGTACAGAGTCATCCCTGTGCCCTGCATGGGCCATGTTTCCTGCCCAGAGGTGTTCCTGTGCCTCGCATGGGCCATGTCTCCTGCCCAGAGGTGTTCCTGTGCCTCGCATAGGCCATGTCTCCTGCCCAGGGGTGTTCCTGTGCCTCGCATGGGCCATGTCTCCTGCCCAGAGGTGTTCCTGTACCTCGCATAGGCCATGTCTCCTGCCCAGAGGTGTTCCTTTGCTTCGCATGGGCCATGTCTGCTGCCCAGAGGTGTCCCTGTGCCTCGCATGGGCTATTTCTGCTGCCCAGAGTTGTCCCTGTACCTCCAATGGGCCATGTCTCCTGCCCAGAGATGTCCCTGTGCCTCACATGTGCCATGTCTCCTGCCCAGAGGTGTCCCTGTACCTCACATACATATGGGCCATTCTTCTGCCCAGAGGTGTCCCTGTGCCCCACATGGGCCATTTTCCTGCCCAGAGGTACCCACTGTCTACATCTACACACGTGTCACCACCATGTTTTTCTAGACCCTCACTCCGACTTTCCCATCCCATTGATGCTTGTGGATGGTCTTTCATTTGGTTTTCTTTGGCATTTTTTTTTTTTTCAATAGTCAAATTGCAACTAAGGCAATCTCATCACCAACTTACAGATGACTGGTGTGACATTTCCACATCACCTTCTCAGGTTTCAGTCAGATCTATTTCATACAAGTGTTTTGTCACATTGTCCAGGTAATTGTACTCACTACAAGAAGAGGATTGGACCTTGTGTCATGCCATCTGCCTTTACTGGTATTTGTGAATCAGTGAATATGAGCTTAGTCCTGTAATAGGACATCATTGTTGTAACAAGTCAGTTTGTGAAATTTCTTCCTTTCTAAATATTCCACGATCACCTGTGAGTACTCTTACTGAAAAGTAGAAGTGTGTAGGAACCACAACAACTCAACCTCAAAGTGGAGACCATGTAAAGTTACTCGAACTGGTGTGAATCAGTTGATACGACCCAGTTTCATCAGCCTCGACACTGGTCTGTGACCCTTGGAGCCATGAGAACTGCCTGTTGCCTGACTAAATTCACAGCTCTACTTTTGATTAGCTACCCTTGCACAACATCACAACTGACTTCAGGCCAGACAGCCTGATCAAAAGAGCCACAAATGCCGTCAGATAACAAGCAGGTCTTATGGCTTCTGCCCAGCGGTCACAGATTACTGATGTGGTCATTAGACCGAGTTGTGCAGCTCTGAAAGTTACAGATGGAGGCGCACATTACATAAGTCACCAACACTCTGCTAACTCAATAACTGCAGAACCGAAACTTTCTCTCCCATTAACAGCACAAAAACTGAGCACCAGGAGCATCATGGCATGGGTTTCCATGACGGAACAGGTGCATGCAAGCAAGCCTTACATCACCAAGCACAATACCAAATGTTGGATGGTGTGGTGTAAAGCCGCCACAATTGTACTGTGGAGCAATTGGAACAAGTTCTGTCAAGTGACAAATCACTTCTCTATCTGACATCTGATGGGTGAGTCTGATGAATGCCAGGAGAATATTACCCGCCTGACTGCTTTGTGCCATCTGTAAAGTTTGGTGGAAGAGGAATAATTCTATGAGGTTATCAGGGTTTGGCCTAGATCTCGCATTGAAAAGAAATCCCAATACTTCAGCATACAAAGACGCGTTGAACAATTGTATGTTTCCAACTTTGTGAAAACCGTTTTGGGAAGGCTCTTTCCTGTTCGAGAATGACTGTGCTTAGTGCACAAAGGAAGGTCCATAAAAGCATGGTTTGGTGAGTTTAGGGTGGAAGAAACAGTCTGTCCCGCAAAGATCTCTGAGTACAACTATATCAAACACCTACGGGATGAACTAGAACAGAGATAGTGAACCCGGCCATCTCATCCAACATCAGTGCCTGACCTCACAAATACTCTGGAGGAATGCACAAAGATTCCCAGATGCCTCCAAAATCTTGGAGAAAGACTTTCCAGAAGAATGAAAGCTATCCTAGCTAAAGAGGGGACCCTCTCCATATTGATGCCTATGGATTTAGAAGGGAATGCCTCGCAAGCTCATGTTGGTGTCCCATTAATTTTGTCTATACAGGATACGTTGAAATCTTCTTTTATAGAATTTTGCATTGGATTTGATTTCAGTAGTTGCAACCAAGGGATAAAAGTTGCAGCAAATTTTATACTAATGTTGTCACAGATGTTACTCAGATGCAAATTTGGACAACCTTCATATGTATGGAGGACTTCACACCAAATGCACAGACATACTGTGACCCTATTTTATACAGCGCTATGTTGAGGTACTGTGTACCTCAACATAGAAGTGTTACTGATAAGATTCTATGATGAAAGGAGGAGGGAGGAGCTAGATGCAGGGGGAGGAGCTGTAGTCAAAACTCCACCCCTCCTAGCTACATAGAATCTCATCAGTAGCAGCTCATCTATCTCTGTAAGGGGAAATTCTTCACTGAATACAGATTTTGCCTCAGAATTGAGAATTTTGATAATGACTGATCAATTCTGGCAGAGAAAGAAGCAAATTTGTTTGATAAGATATATTACAAAATTGCTAATTTTTATGCACATTATTGATTTATAAAACAAAACATTAAAACGATAGTTATGCTTTAGGCTGCTTTCACACATCCGGTTTGAGCACTGCGGCTTAATCCGGCTGTAAAACCTATGCAACGGATGCGGCGACAAAACCGCATCCTTTGCATAAGTTTTTTAAATGCGGCTCGTCCGGTTTTTGCCACTTGCGGCACACTACTGAGCATGCGCAGTGGCAAAAACCGCATGCGACCGCCGGATGCGTTTTTTGCCGCTGGACAAAAAACGTGCCAAGCAGCGTTCGATCTGGCCACCGCATCGGCTAAATATGCCGCATCCGGCAAAAACCGGACCAAACGCAAGCCCGTACGGCCCAACCCGGCACTAATGAAAGTCTATGCAAAAAAAACCGCAACCAGCGGCAAAAAAACCCGGTTGCGTTTTTTGTGCAAAGTGCCGAACTATGCCGCACAGGAAAAACCGGATGTGTGAAAGCAGCCTTATCTGACTAAAAGATGGGATATGCTCATTCTTCAGTCGGCATCTGCTGTGAAACCACCCGCTTTCTATTCTTCATCGTATAGAGGAAAAGATGCCGGCGGCATAACTGCTGTTATGGCACTAAAGTGTACAAATGGTAAATAATGTAAAATAAGGTCTTACTTAAAACTAGTGCACCTAACCTACCCAGATCTTGTTCAGACTAGAGGTCCCAACTTCACAGTCCCTAAAGGTCCTTGCGCAGACTGAAAGCACCCTAACTGAATGTGTCAGATGACCACTTGGGCCACATACCTACTTAAAAATTCGGGGAAGTTACAGAGTGAAATAAGGTGAAACAAAGTTATAATCTTCCAGGATAACCACAAAACAAACATGCTGTAGTTCCAAGCAGGATCCACTTCAGAAATATCACCAGTGGGAAATGGAAGCCCGGGGGGACTTTAAATAGCTACACCCGCCGGGTGATAGGGGAGACAAAATTACATCATAGGAAACACTTGTTGGCAGAAAGGCAATGCAAACACAAAGTGTCCATACAGAGACAAAGTATTCAGAACCAGGACAGCAAACAAACCTAACTGGGGTTCAGTAGAGAGGGAAACAGACCACAGCACAGGAGGCTTGCGGCTCAAATATGAGGCATGACAACTTGCCGTGAAGCAGCTTCTTTAAATTGATTAACGGAATTTAGCTGAAGCAGCATTACCTTTGAAAACTCTGATTGTGTTAGTGTTTGTAAGACACTGTGTGTACATAGCCTTCCAAAGATATTTTTCCTGTAGGAATGCAAAATCAATAAATCGTGGCATGTTCTATCGCATGCTGTATGCAAAGAGGTAGAACCATACAAAAAGCTAACAATGTGTGCATTGCTCAGGCTGAACTTAATGAATTTTAAATTGTCCTGTAAAACCCTAAAGACTGTATCTATGTGGCGCCCCTGAGGCTTCAGTCGCCACAGGGTACGGCACCTGATTTTAGATGCTGTGCTTATCCCGGATTCTTGGGTGATCAGTGCCGGTTCCACACAACACCACATCCCAACACACAGCAAACATCCAATTATTAGCTCACACATTAGATAAGGGCGGGTGGAGGTCGCATTAATACATTGTGACCTATAACCTGGTTATGGTACTAATCTCCGTGTACTGTATCTAGAACCATCTAGGGGGATGAGCTTAGTGGGTGAGCTGTGTGAGGGATAGTGAGCGGAGCTAAGAATTAAAGTGACAGTTGACAGCTGATGCAGTCAGTGAGGAGTCGACATGGAGTGAATCAGGAGTTGACGGAGAGTGAGAAGGGACTTTGGTCCAGGGAAGAGCTCATTTAGTGACTATTGGTGGAAAAAGGAGTACGGTCGCTGGGAGAGTACGGTGTCAGTACTCACAGGGCCGAGCACAGTCGGGGTGTAGAGCCCTAAATTAGGGGACGCTTTAAGCTTGCCTAATCTACCAGGAGAGAAGATTTTACGTTTCTCGGCCTACCAGAGTGCCCGGGGCACAGTAGCATACACAGAGCCTGCGAATTGGGACAGAGGTCCAATCCATTGAGAGGTTCAAGTTGCCTGCCATATGGGCCAGGATTGTGAGACAGAGAAGGGGACCCCAAGTAGCTTTAAACCACGGGGACCCGGAAACAACAAAGCGCTTAGAGGAAGGGCCCACCAGTCACAATACCAGCATCGGGATCCGAGGAGTTCAGGATTGGCTGGAGCCCATCTTCGTGTAGACTGGCACCCTGTGGGCAATCAGACAATCAGTGAGTAAACAGCTTGAACCACATTCCCTGTATCATCTGGCGACTTGCCGTCGCCCATTACCTCAGCAGCACCGAATCTACGACCACCATCATCCTTCCTGGGGCCTAGCTCCACCTATGGGGAACAGAAACACCTCAGCTGCCACAACACCAGCCCCAGGAGTCTCGTCCAGCAGCAGCGGCTCCAAAGCCGCAATCCACAGGTGGCGTCACGAACTTTACTTAATATTAACTATATCTCCCATCATCATCTCCCCTTCATTTTAATTTAAGATACTGCCAGGGTCACGGAGCCGAGCACCGCCACCGCTGACATCGCCGGACTAGTCCGGCCCGATTCCAAGTATCCCTAAGGCCCTGGGGCGGGTGTGTCATCTACCTCCATCAGCTCTCCAGATATATTATAATATTAGATCTTATGATAAGGATCAGAGAGAAATTGAACAGAGACTGTGTGCAACCGTACCATGATCTGTCATAGATAGGCCGGGACTGTCCAACTGCCCAAGTGGGCAAATGCCCAATGGGACACAGCATTGCACTGCAAAGTGGGCCACCAGTCCCGGTTTTCGGGAACAGGCCATTTAAACCTTTGCTGTTGGCTTTTTAAGTCTTCTGCTTGTCGATCGCTCTCACTCCAGGCACGTGCAGCCATGATAGCAAGTCTGACGCTACCCATGTCATGACATTTCTGTGTGATCAAAGTTCTGCTCTGTCCACAATGCCGCCTATCTTCTCGGTGAATCCTGGCCAGATGGAAACTTTATTAGTGTTTGCAGCAGTCACAGCCTATATAATGTACAGTACATGCGGCAGTCATAGCCTCCTACAGTCATATGAAAAAGTTTGGGCACCCCTATTAATGTTAACCTTTTTTCTTTATAACAATTTGGGTTTTTGCAACAGCTATTTCAGTTTCATATATGTAATAACTGATGGACTGAGTAATATTTCTGGATTGAAATGAGGTTTATTGTACTAACAGAAAATGTGCAATCCGCATTTAAACAAAATTTGACTGGTGCAAAAGTGTGGGCACCCTTATCAATTTCTTGATTTGAACACTCCTAACTACTTTTTACTGACTTACTAAAGCACTAAATTGGTTTTGTAACCTCATTGAGCTTTGAACTTCATAGGCAGGTGTATCCAATCATGAGAAAAGGTATTTAAGGTGGCCACTTGCAAGTTGTTCTCCTATTTGAATCTCCTATAAAGAGTGGCATCATGGTCTCCTCAAAACAACTCTCAAATGATCTGAAAACAAAGATTATTCAACATAGTTGTTCAGGGGAAGGATACAAAAAATTGTCTCAGAGATTTAAACTGTCAGTTTCCACTGTGAGGAACATAGTAAGGAAATGGAAGAACACAGGTACAGTTCTTGTTAAGCCCAGAAGTGGCAGGCCAAGAAAAATATCAGAAAGGCAGAGAAGAAGAATGGTGAGAACAGTCAAGGACAATCCACAGACCACCTCCAAAGACCTGCAGCTTCATCTTGCTGCAGATGGTGTCAATGTGCATCGGTCAACAATAAAGCGCACGTTGCACAAGGAAAAGCTGTATGGGAGAGTGATGCGAAAGACGCCGTTTCTGCAAGCACGCCACAAACAGAGTCGCCTGAGGTATGCAAAAGCACATTTGGACAAGCCAGTTACATTTTGGAAGAAGGTCCTGTGGACTGATGAAACAAAGATTGAGTTGTTTGGTCATACAAAAAGGTGTTATGCATGGAGGCAAAAAAACACGGCATTCCAAGAAAAGCACTTGCTACCCACAGTAAAATTTGGTGGAGGTTCCATCATGCTTTGGGGCTGTGTGGCCAATGCCGGCACCGGGAATCTTGTTAAAGTTGAGGGTCGCATGGATTCAACTCAGTATCAGCAGATTCTTGACAATAATGTGCAAGAGTTAGTGACGAAGTTGAAGTTACGCAGGGGATGGATATTTCAGCAAGACAATGATCCAAAACACCGCTCCAAATCTACTCAGGCATTCATGCAGAGGAATAAATATAATGTTCTGGAATGGCCATCCCAGTCCCCAAACCTGAATATTATTGAACATCTGTGGGATGATTTGAAGTGTGCTGTCCATGCTCGGCGACCATCAAACTTAACTGAACTGGAATTGTTTTGTAAACAGGAATGGTCAAATATACCTTCATCCAGGATCCAGGAACTCATTAAAAGCTACAGGAAGCGAATAGAGGCTGTTATTTTTGCAAAAGGAGGATCTACAAAATATTAATGTCACTTTTATGTTGAGGTGCCCATACTTTTGCACCGGTCAAATTTTGTTTAAATCCGGATTGCATATTTTCTGTTAGTACAATAGACCTCATTTCAATCCAGAAATATTACTCAGTCCATCAGTTATTAGATATATGAAACTGAAATAGCTGTTGCAAAAACCCAGATTGTTATAAAGAAAAAAGGTTAACATTAATAGGGGTGCCCAAACTTTTTCATATGACTGTATATGATGTATATGTCCCAGTCACAAACCCTTATATGATGTATAAGCCGCAGTCACAGAACCTTATATGATGTATATGCCCCAGTCACAGCCCTCTATATGATGTAGATGCCGCAGTCTTAGTCTCCTGTTTAATGTAAATACCATAGTTACAGTCTCTTGTATAATGCATATACACCAGTTGCAGTCTACAATGTGTATACCGCAGCTTCATCCTCCTATATGATGTATGTACTATAGTCAAAGTCTTTTATATAATGTAAATACAGCAGTCTCAGTCTCCAATGTATTTGCCTCAGCCTAATATATGATGTATGTACCGCAATCTCCTATGTACACACTGGAGATCAAAATTGGAGAACACACAATTCCCTAAATGTTAAGGTCAATGTGTAGTGTTATGTGATTACATCCTAACACGAGTAAAATATCAGTATTTTAAGCTTATTTCATAAATTTAATTTTTTCAAAAGCACATAATAAAAATGTAAATGAGATAAATTAAAAAGAACACTGATCAAAATTGGAGAATACTTTCGGATACCTGCAAGTTATTGGTGTTAATCTAGCACCTGGTGCTAATTTCCTTAATTATCTGACAAACCCTATGTAACTGGCAGTCTAAGGCCTCTGCCACACTCACGTGAATTTCACGCACGTGCCGAGAGACACGTATTTTCCCTGCGTGTTGTGTGCAGGTAAGTACGTGTCTCTGGTACGTGCGTGACACGTGTGTTCTACGTGTGCTATCCGCGATAGCACACGTAGAATCAGTAATTATTATACTCACCTGGTCCTTCCTGACGTCCGCGGTGCTGTCCGTGGTGCTGATCCTCGGTCTCCAGCCCTCCCGTCTCCCCGCTGCTGCTGCTGCCAGGCAGTGAAGTGAATATTCAATGAGAATAATGAGCGGCGGTCGGCAGCAAGAGGCAGCAGCGGCAGAGACAGGAGGGCTGGAGAAGGTGAGTTAATGTTTTTTTTTTTTTTCACTGACATGTGTGTTTTCTCCGGCGCGTGTCACACGGGACCGCATCCACACTACACCCGTGTGGTGCGGGTGCGGGCCGTGTAACACCCGTGCTGCCGGAGAAAACACTGACATGTCAGCGCTTTGAAAATCGCACACACGTACAAACGCACACGGACACACGTTCCGTGTGGTTTTACGTGTGTGTGCCTGCTACAATAGGGTAGCATTGGTTAAAGTGTCTCCGTGCCGCCGGTACGTGTAAAAAATGACAAACACGTGCCGGCAGCACGGATGTGTGGCACAGGCCTAAGGCTGCTTTCACACATCCGGTTTTTGCAATCAGGCACAATCCGGTTTATACCTGATGCAACGGATCCGGCAGCAAATGTGGAAAAACCGGACCAACCGGATGCGTTTTTCCCGGATCCGTTTACTGGATCCAGAAAAAAACGGATCCGGTTAGTCCGGTTTTTGCATCCGTTCGGTCCGTTTTTTTCATCCGTTTGGTCCGATTTTTGACGGATCCGTTTTTTGAAAGAGAGAAAAAAAACATTGATTGGCCAATGAAAAACTATACATACAGTGCTTTCACAGCACAAGACACCTTGAAGACAAAGAGGGAGACATGGAGGCTATAATAGCAAATATCTTGACGATTTCTATGGACTTCAATTTTGAGGCTAATCGATTAGCAGTAATTGTGCGGGAGAAAGAGCGACAGCGCATCATGCGTCAGCGACGGCGGCGCTTTTCGATGCACCCATTGACAGGCCACAGAATGTCCCGTGGGGTTTATTGCACTCTATATTTAGAGTTAAGAAGATACCCTGAAAGGTTTGCCAGCTACTGTATGTACGGATGACCCCGGATTCCTTCGACATTCTGGTTGGCTACGTGGAAGAAAAAATCCGGAAGTCTGACACTTACTGCCGGTTCTCCATTTCACCAGCGGAGCGTTTGCTGGTGACTCTTAGGTAAGGTATTTTTACTGTATCTTCTTCTGTTAGGAGACTTTAACCCCTCAGCCCCTGTGCATTTTGCGGTTTTCCGTTTTTGTTTTTTACCTCTTTGTTCAGAGAGCCGTAAATTCTTTTATTTTTCCATCAATCTTGACATATTAGGGCTTGTTTTTTGCAGGACGAGTTGTACTTTTAAATGAAACCATAATTTTTACCATATAGTGTACTGGAAACTGGGAAAAAAAAAATTCAAGTGTGGAAAAATTTCAAACAGTGTTATCGCACATTAGTTTTTTGGATATTTTATTCACCGTGTACACTATATGGTAAAAATTATGTGTCATTGTGATGCCTGAGATCATTGAGAGTTTGTAGACACCAAACATGATTAGTTTTACTTGTATTTAAGGGGTTAACAAAAAGTCACAAGCTTGTCCAAAAAAAGTGCCACACGTTTTGCGCCATTTTCAGAAACCTGTAGCGCTCTAATTTTTCTGGATCTATGACTCAGTGACGGCTTATTTTTTTCGTCTCGAGCTGACGGTTTTAACTGTAACATTTTGGCGCAAATGCTCCATTTTGGTCGCCGGTTATTGTATTTTGCACACTTTGCAACGATCAAAAAACTCATTTTTTGCTTTTATTTATTTTTGACTGTTACGCAGTTTACTAATCAGATAATTGATTTTATATGTTGATAGATCAGGCATTTCTGAACGCGGCTATACCAAATAGCTGTATGTTTTTATATTTTTTTAACCTTTTAATTTTTCTGCCATATGTCAAGATCACAGCTACAGAGCTCAGAACTGCAGATATTGTGCTTAACTTTCAATGCCGGCTGTATTCCAGCATTGAGAGGACGTGACTCATGTTAGCTACAGGCGTCATCACATGACCCTGTGCTACCATGGCAATGTGATCATGTCACGTGACTTCCAAGGTGGGCGGGGTAATTCACTGTAATGGTGGAGCGCATATACATCTCACTGCCAGACTTTGGCTGCGAGATGTAAGGGGTTAAAAGTTGCAGGTGGAACGCGATGCCACTCATAACTTGCAGGCACACATGTCAGCTGATAAAAACAGCTGATATGTGCGCGGATAGCCATGACCTGATCACAGCAGGGGGCGGGGATTAACCTCACACAATCCATGACCTAGTCAGTACGTCATGGTTCATTAAGGGGTTAAACTGTTGTTATTTTTTTTATTAATTATTGTCTTTCTTTTGACAGATTCCTTGCAACAGGAGAATCACTATCTTCTCTCCACTTCCAATTCCGACTTGGGGTCTCCACAATATCCAGAATTGTCCGTCATACCTGCAGAGCATTGTGGGACTGTTTGCAGGAAGAATTTATTCCACAACCCACAAGGGACACTTGGCGTCAAATTGCAGATGGCTTCCAACAAATCTGTCAGTTTCCAAATTGCTTGGGTGCAGTGGACGGGAAGCACATCAGGATTGTGAAACCAGCGGCATCTGGATCGGAGTTTTACAATTATAAAAAGTACTTTTCCATTGTGCTTATGGCCATCACAGATGCACATTACAAATTTGTAGCAGTGGACATTGGTGCCTATGGCCGCTCCAACGATTCCCAAGTGTTCAAGATGTCAGTGATGGGGCGTCAGTTGCATGGAAACACCCTTGACTTTCCAGCAGAAAGACCACTTCCGGACACCACTGGGCCACCAATGCCATATGTGTTCGTTGCTGACGAAGCTTTTCAACTTTCAGAACACCTTCTAAAGCCCTACTTGAGCAGTGGATTGACCCAAACCAAAAAAGTATTCAACTATCGATTATCCAGAGCACTTCGAATGGTTGAGTGCTCTTTTGGTATTCTAACTGCTAAATGGCGGGTTTTATTGACCGCCATTAACCTGAAGACTGACACTGTTGATGAGGTCATTAAAGCATGTGTTGTCCTCCACAATTTTGTCATATCTACAGAAAGTATAAATGTTGATGAGAATGCTGAGCAAAGTACTTTGCTTGATTACACTAATCTTAGTGTTAGAAGAAGTGTTGTTGTTTGTCGATTAAGGGACAAGTTTGCCGATTACTTCATGTCACCTGAAGGAAGACTGGAATGGCAGGATGACATGATTTAATCTTTGTAGGTATATACCACACTTCTTAGGGTACTATCTCACAAAACAACGTACCAGCGATTCCGACCACGACATGACCTGGTCAAGATCACTGGTGCGTCGCTACATGGTTGCAGGTGAGCTGTCAATCAGGCAGATCTCACCAACCACCAGCAACTCGTGGACTTCAATTTTGAGGCTAATCGATTAGCAGTAATTGTGCGGGAGAAAGAGCGACAGCGCATCATGCGTCAGCGACGGCGGCGCTTTTCGATGCACCCATTGACAGGCCACAGAATGTCCCGTGGGGTTTATTGCACTCTATATTTAGAGTTAAGAAGATACCCTGAAAGGTTTGCCAGCTACTGTATGTACGGATGACCCCGGATTCCTTCGACATTCTGGTTGGCTACGTGGAAGAAAAAATCCGGAAGTCTGACACTTACTGCCGGTTCTCCATTTCACCAGCGGAGCGTTTGCTGGTGACTCTTAGGTAAGGTATTTTTACTGTATCTTCTTCTGTTAGGAGACTTTAACCCCTTCAGCCCCTGTGCATTTTGTGGTTTTCCGTTTTTGTTTTTTACCTCTTTGTTCAGAGAGCCGTAACTTCTTTTATTTTTCCATCAATCTTGACATATTAGGGCTTGTTTTTTGCAGGACGAGTTGTACTTTTAAATGAAACCATAATTTTTACCATATAGTGTACTGGAAACTGGGAAAAAAAAATTCAAGTGTGGAAAAATTTCAAACAGTGTTATCGCACATTAGTTTTTTGGATATTTTATTCACCGTGTACACTATATGGTAAAAATTATGTGTCATTGTGATGCCTGAGGTCATTGAGAGTTTGTAGACACCAAACATGATTAGTTTTACTTGTATTTAAGGGGTTAACAAAAAGTCACAAGCTTGTCCAAAAAAAGTGCCACACGTTTTGCGCCATTTTCAGAAACCTGTAGCGCTCTAATTTTTCTGGATCTATGACTCAGTGACGGCTTATTTTTTTCGTCTCGAGCTGACGGTTTTAACTGTAACATTTTGGCGCAAATGCTCCATTTTGGTCGCCGGTTATTGTATTTTGCACACTTTGCAACGATCAAAAAACTCATTTTTTGCTTTTATTTATTTTTGACTGTTACGCAGTTTACTAATCAGATAATTGATTTTATATGTTGATAGATCAGGCATTTCTGAACGCGGCTATACCAAATAGCTGTATGTTTTTATATTTTTTTAACCTTTTAATTTTTCTGCCATATGTCAAGATCACAGCTACAGAGCTCAGAACTGCAGATATTGTGCTTAACTTTCAATGCCGGCTGTATTCCGGCATTGAGAGGACGTGACTCATGTTAGCTACAGGCGTCATCACATGACCCTGTGCTACCATGACAACGTGATCATGTCACGTGACTTCCAAGGTGGGCGGGGTAATTCACTGTAATGGTGGAGCGCATATACATCTCACTGCCAGACTTTGGCTGCGAGATGTAAGGGGTTAAAAGTTGCAGGTGGAACACGATGCCACTCATAACTTGCAGGCACACATGTCAGCTGATAAAAACAGCTGATATGTGCGCAGATAGCCATGACCTGCCCACAGCAGGGGGCGAGGATTAACCTCACAAAATCCATGACCTAGTCAGTACGTCATGGTTCGTTAAGGGGTTAAACTGTTATTTTTTTTATTAATTATTGTCTTTCTTTTGACAGATTCCTTGCAACAGGAGAATCACTATCTTCTCTCCACTTCCAATTCCGACTTGGGGTCTCCACAATATCCGGAATTGTCCGTCATACCCGCAGAGCATTGTGGGACTGTTTGCAGGAAGAATTTATTCCACAACCCACAAGGGACACTTGGCGTCAAATTGCAGATGGCTTCCAACAAATCTGTCAGTTTCCAAATTGCTTGGGTGCAGTGGACGGGAAGCACATCAGGATTGTGAAACCAGCGGCATCTAGATCGGAGTTTTACAATTATAAAAAGTACTTTTCCATTGTGCTTATGGCCATCACAGATGCACATTACAAATTTGTAGCAGTGGACATTGGTGCCTATGGCCGCTCCAACGATTCCCAAGTGTTCAAGATGTCAGCGATGGGGCGTCAGTTGTATGGGAACACCCTTGACTTTCCAGCAGAAAGACCACTTCCGGACACCATTGGGCCACCAATGCCATATATGTTCGTTGCTGACGAAGCTTTTCAACTTTCAGAACACCTTCTAAAGCCCTACTTGAGCAGTGGATTGACCCAAACCAAAAAAGTATTCAACTATCGATTATCCAGAGCACTTCGAATGGTTGAGTGCTCTTTTGGTAATCTAACTGCTAAATGGTGGTTTTATTGACCGCCATTAACTTGAAGACTGAAACTGTTGATGAGGTCATTAAAGCATGTGTTGTCCTCTACAATTTTGTTATATCTAAAGAAAGTATAAATGTTGATGAGAATGCTGAGCAAAGTACTTTGCGTGATTACACTAATCTTAGTGTTAGAAGAAGTGTTGCTGTTTGTCGATTAAGGGACAAGTTTGCCGATTACTTCATGTCACCTGAAGGAAGACTGGAATGGCAGGATGACATGATTTAATCTTTGTAGGTATATACCACACTTCTTAGGGTACCATCTCACAAAACAACGTACCAGCGATTCCGACCACGATATGACCTGGTCAAGATCACTGGTGCGTCGCTACATGGTTGCAGGTGAGCTGTCAATCAGGCAGATCTCACCAGCCACCAGCAACTCGTGGAAGCGATGCTGCGCTTTGTAACCAAGAGAAATATCAGGTAACTAAGCAAAATGCTGTGCTTTGTTACCCGATGTTTACCTTGCTTACCAGCGTCCGCAGCTTCCAGACGCTGGCTCCCTGCTTGCACATTAAGATCGTTGCTCTCTCGCTGTCAAACGGAGCGATGTGTGCTTCACAGCGGGAGAGCAACAAGCAAAAAAAGTACCAGAGCTGTGTGTTAAGGCCACGTCTCACTAAGTAACATCGCTAGCAACATCGCTGCTGAGTCACGTTTTTTGTGATGCAACAGTGATCTTGCTAGTGATGTTGCTGTGTGTGACATCCAGCAACAACCTGGCCCCTGCTGTGAGGTTGCCGGTTGTTGCTGAATGTCCTGGACCATTTTTTAGTTGTTGCTCTCCCGCTGTGAAGCACACATCACTGTGTGTGACAGCGAGAGAGCAACAACTGAATGTGCAGGGAGCCGGCTTCTGCGGACGCTGGTAACCAAGGTAAATATCGGGTAACCAAGAAGCCCTTTCCTTGGTTACCCGATATTTACCTTCGTTATCAGCGTCCGCCGCTCTCACGTTGTCAGTGCCGGCTCCCTGCACATGTAGCCAGAGTACACATCGGGTAATTAACCCGATGTGTACTCTGGCTAGGAGTGTAGGGAGCCAGCGCACTGGTGTGCACTGGTAACCAAGGTAAATATCGGGTTGGTTACCCGATATTTACCTTAGCGCAGCATCACTTCCACGTGTCGCTGCTGGCTGGGGGCTGGTCGCTGGTGAGATCTGCCTGTTTGACAGCTCACCAGCAACCCGTGTAGCGACGCTCCAGCGATCCCTGCCAGGTCAGGTTGCTGGTGGGATCGCTGGAGCGTCGCTTAGTGTGACGATACCTTAACGAGCAGCAATTTCATAGCCAGATCGCTGCTCAGTGTCACACACAGCGAGATCGCTGATGAGGTCACTGGTGCGTCACACAAACCATGACTCAGCCGCGATCTAGCTAGTGATCTCGCTATGTGAGAAGTACCCCTTAGATTCGTAATATTTCTGATTACTGTTTTAAATCGTTTACTTCCTTTTATTATACCTTGTACCTTTTTTTAAAAATTTGTTTTATTGTTAAACCACATTTTATTTTCATACCATAACATTTTTGCTTATGATTAACCCCTTCACCCCCGGCCACTAAAACACCCTAATGACCGGGCCATTTTTTGCAATTCTGACCAGAGTCACTTTGACAGGTTATAACTCTGGAACGCTTCAACGGATCCTGGCGATTCTGAGATTGTTTTTTCGTGACATATTGTACTTCATGTTAGTTGTAAATTTAGGCCGATACTTTTTGCGTTTATTTGTGAAAATTTAGGAAATTGTGCAAAAATTTTGAAAATTTCGCAATTTTCAAACTTTGAAAATTTATGCCCATAAATCTGAGAGATATGTCACACCAAAAAAGTTACAAAATAACATTTCCCACTTGTCTACTTTACACCAGCGCAATTTTCGTTAGGAAGTTAGAAGGGGTCAAAGTTCATCAGCAATTTCTAATTTTTCCAACAAAATTTACAAAATAATTTTTTTAGGGACCACATCACATATGAAGTGACTTTGAGAGGCCGAGGTGACAGAAAATACCCAAAAGTGACCCCATTCTAAAAACTCCACCCCTCACACTGCTCAAAACCACATCCAAGAAGTTTATTAACCCTTTAGGTGCTTCACAGGAACCAAAGCAATGTGGAAGGAAAAAATGAAAATTTTACTTTTTAACACAAAAATGTTACTTTAGCCATAAAATTTTCATTTTTACAAGGGAGAAAAGAGAAAGTGCACCCTACAATTTATTGTGCATTTTCTCCTGAGTACGCTGATACCCCATATGGGGTAAAAATCAATTGTTTGGGTGCACGGCAGAGGTCGAAAGGCAAGGAGCGCCATTTGAATTTTTGAACGCAAAATAAGCTGCACTCATTAGCGGATGCCATGTCGGGTTTGAAGACCCCCTGAGGTGCCTAAACAATGGAGCTCCCCCACAAGTGACCCCATTTTGGAAACTAGAGCCCTCAAATAATTTTTCTAGATGTTTGGTGAGCACTTTGAACACCTGGGGGCTTCACAGAAGTTTATAACGTTGAGCCGTGAAAAGAAAAAAAAAAAATTTTACCACAAAAAAGTTGCTTCAACTAGGTAGTTTTTTTTTTCACAAGGGTATCGGGAAAAAATGCAACATAAAATGTATTGTCCATTTTCTCTTGAGTACGCAGATACCTCATATGTGGTGGAAATCAAATGTTTGGGCGCACGGCAGAGCTCGAAAGGGAAGGAGCGCCATTTGAATTTTTGAACGCAAAATTAGCTGCACTCATTAGCGGACGCCATGTCGGGTTTGAAGACCCCCTGAGGTGCCTAAACAATGGAGCTCCCCCACAAGTGACCCCATTTTGGAAACTAGAGCCCTCAAATAATTTTTCTACATGTTTGGTGAGCACTTTGAACACCTGGGGGCTTCACAGAAGTTTATAACGTTGAGGTGTGAAAAGAATTTTTTTTTTACCACAAAACTGTTGCTTCAACTAAGTAGCTTTTTTTTCCACAAGGGTATCAGGAAAAAATACACCATGAAATTTATAGTGCATTTTTTCCTGAGTACGACGATACCTCATATGTGGTGGAAAGTAATTGTTTGGGCGCATGGCGGGGCTCAGAAGAGAAGGAGCACCATTTGACAGCAAAATTTGTTTGAATCATTAGCGGATACCATGTCACGTTTGGAGACCCCCTGAGGTGCCTAAACAGTGGAGCTCCCCCACAAGTGACCCCATTTTGGAAACTAGACCCCTCAAGGAGTTTATCTAGATGTTTGGTGAGCCCCAAGGGGCTCCACAGAAGTCGATAATGTTGAGCCATGAATACAATTTTCTTTTGTTTTACCACAGAACTGTTACTTGAACCAGGTAGCTTTTTTTTCACAAGGGTATCAGGAAATAATGCACCATAAAACGTATTGTGCAATTTCTCCTGAGTACGCAGATACCTCACATGTGGTGGAAAGTAATTGTTGGGCGCATGGCGTGGCTCAGAAGAGAAGGGCACCATTTGACAGCAAAATTGGTTGGAATCATTAGCGGACGCCATGTCACGTTTTTAGACCCCCCCTATGGTGCCTAAACAGTGGAGCTCCCCCACAAATTACCCCATTTTGGAACTAGACCCCTCAAGGAATTTATCTAGATGTTTAGTGAGCCCCTTATACCCCCAGGGGCTCCACTGAAACTTGATAACGTTGAACCGTGAAAATTATTATTTTTTTTTTAATTTTTGCAGCAATAAGGTAGCTTTTTTTTTTCTTTTTACAGCGGTATCAGGAAAAAATGCACCATAAAACGTATTGTGCAATTTTTCCCGAGTACGCAGATACCTCATATGTGGTGGAAATCAATTGTTTGGGCGCATGGCGGGGCTCAGAAGACAAGGAACGCCATTTGACTTTTCAAACGCACAGACGCAGTGCACTGATCGGCCGCTGCAGGAGGCACGGTCGGATGAGATACAAAAAGCGCTGGGGATACGTAAAAAAAAGTCACGCCAAAAATTGAGCAGGGATGCTGATCCGCGCTCAGCAGGACGCACGGACAGATGCGATACTTTTTTTTCCGTATCCCCGACGCTTTTTGTATCGCATCAGTCCGTGCGTCCCGCCGAGCGCTGATCAGGGATGCACATAACGGATTGGCATCCCTGCTCAATTTTTGGCGTGACAAAAAGCATCGGGGATACGGAAAAAAAAGTCACGCCAAAAATTGAGCAGGGATGCCAATCCGTTATGTGCATCCCTGATCAGCGCTCGGCGGGACGCACGGACTGATGCGATACAAAAAGCGTCGGGGATACGGGAAAAAAAAAGTCCCGCCGAAAACTGACCACGGATGCAGATACGTTATCAGCGCTCGGCGGGACGCACGGACGCATGAGGTGTAAAAATGGACAGGGGATAGAGGAAAAAAAAAGTTATACTCACAGTACCCAGAGGATTAGCAGGAGGAACAGCTTTACAGGAGCAGCAGGCAGGAAGTTGGACAGCTCAGCAGAAGACCCAGGAAGAAGGACCCAGTGATGGAGGCAGATGTGATCGGCCGGTGAAGACAGGTAAGAGGACGTCGGGGGGACAGCAGAGGGGGAGGGGGACAGCAGAGGGGGATGGGGACAGCAGAGGGGGATGGGGACAGCAGAGGAGGAGGGGAAGAGCAGAGGGGGAGGGGGAGAGCAGAGGGGGAGAGCAGAGGAGGAGGGAGATACCGGAGGAGCTGCAGAATAGAGATCACAGGGGAGGCCGGCAGATTGGGATGTCGGGGGGGCAGATCGGGATGTCGGGGGGCAGATCGAGATGTCGGGGGGGGCAGATCGGGATGTCTGGGGGGCAGATCGGGATGTCGGGGGGGCAGATCGGGATGTCGGGGGGGGGCAGATCGCAGGGGGGGCACGGGCAGGGGCCATTACGGGAGCGTGCAGGAGCAATCACAAGGGCGCGCAGGGGCTGCAAGGAGAGCAGAGGAGGAGGGAGATACCGGAGGAGCTGCAGAATAGAGATCACGGGGGAGGCCGGCAGATTGGGATGTCGGGGGGGCAGATCGGGATGTCGGGGGGACAGATCGCAGGGGGGCACAGGCAGGGGCCATTACGGGAGCGCGCAGGAGCAATCACAAGAGCGCGCAGGGGCTGCAAGGAGAGCAGAGGAGGAGGGAGATACCGGAGGAGCTGCAGAATAGAGATGGCGGGGGGCAGATCGGGATGTCGGGGGGGCAGATCGGGATGTCGGGGGGGCAGATCGCAGGGGGGCACGAGCAGGGGCCATTACGGAAGCGCGCAGGAGAAATCACAAGAGCGCGCAGGGGCTGCAAGGTGAGCACAATACTCACCGCTCCTGCTCCGTGACGTGACAGCAGCGGCAGCAGCAGCGATGGCGTGGTACCACTAGTACCAGCCAGTGTTGCATGCTGCAGACATGTTGGGGGAGGGTCCCCAGACCAGCACAGGCCTGGGGAGGGCGGCCACCGGCAGATCAGACCGCCCCACTGCACACTGATTGGAGCGATTGCGCGTCATAGCACGATCGCTCCAATCAGTGCTGCAGGGGCTGGGGGCGGCATGTTTGAGATCCACCTATGATCTGCTGTATCTGCTACAGCATCTCATAGCCGGATCTCACAATATCGCACTATTTCCGGCATTATTTTTACCGAAATCAGTGCGAAAGATGTGGTTGGCGGTTCAGATTTGAACAGCCAATCACATCGATCGTCGATGGGGGTGGCGATGCCACCCCCCCTGGGGTGAAGCAAAGGTCCCCTGCTGTAAGAAACAGCAGGGGACATCATTTGAAAGCCGTTGCTATGGCCACGGCAATCAAATGAACTTTAGGCCGTAAAATTACGTCCCTGGTCGTTAAGTCACGTTAAAATAGGACGTAATTTTACTGCCCGCGGTCATGAAGGGGTTAAAACACAATAAATTATTAAACCAAAAAAGTATTTATTATATAACTTAAGTTTTTTAATTTAAAAATTATAAATTTAAAAATTCTTGGGTGGAGATAGTACTGGAGGGGCTGGGGCTGTCAGATGGGAACACTTGGACAGTGGGAGTATGGAGGGTGGATTTTGGTGAGGGTGAAGGAAAACAAGAAAGAGAAGGTGAAGTAGTGGTGGTGGAGAAACAAAGAGGAAAAACAGGAGATGGGATGGGATTTGGTAAGGATTGAGGGGTGGAGTTGAGGGATTGGGTGACAGAAGAGGTGGTGGTTGAAGAAGAGTGTTGTAGTTGGGGCAGGATGGGTGTGGAAGGAGACGGGTGGTACTGAGCAGGGAGTACAGGTAGGGCAGGGAGTGGACGCACATATGTTGGGAACTGGTACGGGGCTGGATGCTGGAATGGGGCAGGATGCTGGTATTGTATAGGAGGGGGAGGAGAGACAGTGGCTGGAGGGGGGGCAGGTGCAGGAGGAATTAGGGTGGTTGGAGTTGGTTGGGAGGTAACCTGCGCCAGAGCATTCTGGGTGGCTTGCATTACATGCATCTGCTGCTCAGGAGAAAGGTTTTCCATGCGCTCAAGGACAGCTTGGAAAAAACAATGAGTGGTCGACTTTCTTGCATCTAAATGCAGCCTGTCCAAACGCGTGCACAATTCATGCGTATTGCTCTGCATGGTGTTTTTGCACCAGGCTGAATGCAGCACTGGTTTGCTCGGAGAGCAATTTGATTGCATTCTGAAAGGCTGCATTTAGATGCAAGAGCACGGGCGCATAGCTCCTATCCAGACCCCTCTGCCGCTGCCGCCTAGAACCCAAAGGTGTTCTACTGAGGGCAGCAGTGTCAGAGGGGTGGGGTAGGGGAAAAGCTACCACGTCAGCAGCAGCATCATGTAATGAAGCCTCACCAGTTGCTCCAGCGCTGGTGGATGGGACAGAGACAGACAGGGAAGGTGCAGAAGGGTGGGGTCTGTCCAAGTGTTCCCCGGTGGCGGACTGTGTTGGGATCGCTTCAGGACGGTTTGATGCTGGCTCCCGGGTGCTGCAGATGGTGCTGTGGAAGAAAGGAAACAAAAAAAAAATTAATTAAATATATTGCTATTGCCTGTCTCTTGCTGAAACTCAAAAAAGGTTACACATGTAAACAGTTTAACTTTGTAGATGTTGTGTGAAATATTTACCTTCTGCACACCATTGTTGTCCGGATGAACGCCAACACTCGGAAATACTTATATCTTGAGACGCGTCCTCCGGATCCACTCGGGGCCAGGATCTCTTTGTTCATCTCCTTCTTGAAGCAATCCCTGATGGACCGCCACTGCTTCATAACTTTATCCCCTGAAAAGTAAAAACACAAAATGGTTATTATCCAAAACATTACATCCTGCAACATAACCTACTGAACTGTGAATACTTACTTGCTCGAACCTGGGCTTTAGCATTGAGGTCCTCCCAACCTGTCACCACTTCACGGCAAACCTCCTCCCATAGTCGACGGGTTACAACTAGTGCTGAGCGGACCCGGACTGTAAACGTCCGGATCTGCGCGGTTTCAGCGCTATCCCCGGGCCGGACCCGGGCGCGGGATTCCGGCTGCGCGATCCGGAATCGGCAATTAATAAAAATGTTAAAAAACAATGAATAAATGAGCGTTTCATACTTACCAGACTCCGTCATGGCGGCACACTTGCTTCCGGGTCGCGCTTTCACTTCCTGTGCTGTGCACGCAATCACACAGCTTTCCGTGCTTTCCCCACCCACCGGCCGTCCTCTCAGCTGTGATTGGTTCCTGGCTGACGCGCCCCCAGCCTGTGACAGCTCTGCCGTGCAGTCATCGCAGCTCAGTAATAGGCTGCTACGCTGAACTCAGAGCGGGCAGCCATGCTCTATGGCTGCTCGTTCTGACATGTAGCAGAGCTGGATGTGTCGCCGCTGGATCTCGTGTGGATTACGCCGGAGGACTGTGGTGGGATAATAAAGTGGTGAAGGAGGAGGCTGTGTTTCCACTTTATTCCAAATAAAGGATTTCCCTGTGTCTTGTTTATTTACTGTATTTACAGGTTTGTGATGCGGGTATCTCACAGACGCCCGTGCGATCACAAACCTGGGGTTTAATAGCAGCCATGCGCTGTTATTAACCCCTGCTATTACCTTGATTGCCACCGCACCAGGGCAATCAAGATGAGCCGATATCGCACCGGAATGGCCACATCTAACAGACCATACCGGGCAGCTGCGGGCTGAGGATATACCAGCCCCCAGCCGGCGTTATCATGGCTGGGAATGAAAATTGGGGGGACCGCACGTTGTTTTTTTTTTAATTATTTATTTAAATTTAAAGAAAAAAAAAAACCGCATGCGGTTTATCTTAGGCTACTTTCACACATCCGGTTTGAGCAGTGTGGCTCAATCCGGCTGTGAAACCTATGCAACGGATGCGGCGAAAACACCGCATCCTTTGCATAAGTTTTTACATGCGGCCCGTCCGTTTTTTTCCGGTTGCGGCACGCTACTAAGCATGCGCAGTGGAAGAAACCGCATGCGGCGGTCAGATGTGTTTTTTCCGCATCGCGCCGCATCCGGTGTCCATAGGCATGCATTGAAAAATGCGCCGCAGCGGCCGGATGCGGCGCGATGCGTTTTTTTTTGCCGGAGCAAAAAACGTTGCAGGCAACGTTCCATCCGGTACCGGCTAAATCTGCCGCATGCGGCAAAAACTGGACCGAACGCAAGCCCATGCGGCACAATACGGCACTAATGTAAGTCTATGCAAAAAAAAAACGCAACCGGCAGCAAAAAAAAAAACGGTTGCGGTTTTTCTGCAGAGCGCCGTATTGTGCCGCAGAGCAAAAACCGGATGTGTGAAAGTAGCCTTAGGCAGCAGTCACAGTGAGGGACTCCCACAAGTGTGACATCGCAGCACAGCCGCACACACATCTGACCGGAGCGTGCATGTGTTTCTAGGTACATGCACGCTCATGTTCAGACAATGGCAGGCTGTGATGGGTGATGTCAGACCCGCACGAGTCTGACAGCGCATCACCGACGCAGCTGTACACTTCTGACAGATGCGTGCATGTGTTTCTAGGTACATGCACGCTCATGTTCAGACAGGCGTCAAAACACCGCGATTTTTTGCCTGGAGGTGTAGATTGGATGCAGAAATAAGGTGTAAAAATCACAGCATCAAATTTGTATCCCTTGGCCCCCAAAAATAAAAACAAAATAAAATTTTTTTGCCACATGTGGAAATTTGGTGCTAAAAGCTGGTGCAGACTATTTCAGCACCAAATGTGCACCTCCTGGCAAAAAAACGCGGCAAAAATCGCGGAAAAATAACCGCGGTAAAAACCGTGGCATAAAAATTGCGTCAAAACACAGCGATTTTTTTGCCAGGAGGTGTAGATTGGATGCGGAAATATGGTGTAAAAATCACAGCATCAAATTTGCATCCCTTGGCCACCAAAAATAAAAAAAAAAATAAAAAAATGTTGCCACATGTGGAAATTTGGTGCTAAAAGCTGGTGCAGACCATTTCAGCACCAAATGTGCACCTCCTGGCAAAAAAACGCGGCAAAAATCGCGGAAAAATAACCGCGGCAAAAAAACGAGGCAAAAACCGCGGCATAAAAATTGCATCAAAACACCGCGATTTTTTGCCAGGAGGTGTAGATTGGATGCAGAAATATGGTGTAAAAATCACAGCATCAAATTTGCATCACTTGGCCCCCAAAAATAAAAACAAAATAAAAAAAATTTGCCACATGTGGAAATTTGGTGCTGAAAGCTGGTGCAGACGATTTCAGCACCAAATGTGCACCTCCTGGCAAAAAACCGCGGCAAAAACCGTGGCATAAAAATTGCGTCAAAACACCGCGATTTTTTTGCCAGGAGGTGTAGATTGGATGCAGGAGTATGGTATAAAAATTTCAGCACAAAATCTGCATCTCTTAGCCAAAAAAACTGCGCTTTTTCTGCTAGGAGATGCAGGTCTGTGAACTCAGTGACCTCCACCTGAGGTCAGGTTACCTGCGATCACAGATGAAGGACCGTGGGAACTTCCAGCTGTGACCGCAAATGACCCGAGTGACGTCACCGCTCAATGCTCAGCTCATTCATTCTCTGGAGCTCACAGAGAGCGGTCGGTCGTGCCGCTCTCTGTGATATTCAGATGTAGCAGAGCTGAAGCGGCGTGGGACTTCTCCTGTGGATTACGTCAGAGCTGCAGGGTATTTGGGGGTTAATAAAGTGGTGAAGGAGGAGTGTTTGGTACTTTATTCCAAATAAAGGATTTTTCTGTGTGTCTATGTTTATTTACTGTCATTTACAGGTTTGTGTGATGCAGGTATCTGACAGACGCCTGTGCCATCACACAAACCTAGGGTTTCGCAGCAGCCGTGCGCCGCTGCTAACCCCTGCTATTACAGAGACTGGCACCGCATCACGCCAGCGGGAAGAACCAGTAGCGCACACCGATATGTCGCATCTAACAGATGTGACATACCGGATGGCTGCGGGCTGAGGATATACCAGCCCCCGGCCGGCGTTATGGCTGGATGTGAAGATTAGGGGGAACCGCACGTCATTTTTTTTTTTTACTTTCACCGGAGTCACACGTGCGAGGGGCTCACGTGAGTCTGCCATGGCAGCACCCGACAAAGCCTCGCACGTGTGACTCCGGGCACTGTATACACTGCACAGATGCTGGTCGACGGCTGAGGCTGCAGCCGAGCGCTATAACTGTGCTGCCGAGTGTTTACTACTGTGAACTGACCGACAGACTGTACTGATTTCCCCGCCCATCGGCCATCCTGTGATTGGTTGCAGTTAGCTGCCACTCAGGATGGGGGCGTGCCTAGCTGCAACCAACACGTGCCGGTGGGCGGGGAAAACCATGAATATTGAATTGTCGGCTCCGGAAGGTAACAGCGTGACCCGGAAGGAGTGTGCCGCCATGACAGCACCTCGGTGAGTATGCCGCGCTCGTTCCCAGCCCCCTAGCCCCTCCACAAACGTTTTTATCTTGGTGCCAGGCCTGGTGCTGCCTGAGGCCTTGGTGCCGGGCGTGGTGCTGCCTGAGGCCTTGGTGCCGGGCCTGGTGCTGCCTGAGGCCTTGGTGCCGGGCCTGGTGCTGCCTGAGGCCTTGGTGCCGGGCCTGGTGCTGCCTGAGGCCTTGGTGCCGGGCCTGGCGCTGCCTGAGGCCTTGGTGCTGGGCCTTGCGCTGCCTGAGGCCTTGGTGCCGGGCCTGGCGCTGCCTGAGGCCTTGGTGCCGGGCCTGGTGCTGCCTGAGGCCTTGGTGCCGGGCCTGGTGCTGCCTGAGGCCTTGGTGCCGGGCCTGGCGCTGCCTGAGGCCTTGGTGCCGGGCCTGGCGCTGCCTGAGGACTTGGTGCCGGGCCTGGTGCTGCCTGAGGCCTTGGTGCCGGGCCTGGTGCTGCCTGAGGCCTTGGTGCCGGGCCTGGTGCTGCCTGAGGCCTTGGTGCCGGGCCTGGTGCTGCCTGAGGCCTTGCATGGCCTGGTGCTGCCTGAGGCCTTGCGGGGCCTGTTGCTGTCTGAGGCCTTGTGGGCTGGCGGGGGTCTCGTCTGGCCAGGCGGGGGTCTCGTTTGGCCGGGCTGATCTCGTTTGGCCGGGCGGGTCTCGTTGGGCTGGGGGGTCTCATTGGGCCGGGTGGGCCAAGGGGGTCTCGTTGGGCCGGGTGGGCCAGGGGGTCTCGTTGGGCCGGGAGATCACTCATGGGCGGTCGGTGGGGCTGCTTCTCTCCTCGTGCGTGCGGTCTTTCTGGGGCAGGAAGTAGGCTGGGAAAATAGATCCAGCCTACTGGAGCATGTGCAGTGCAAAAATCCTCATGCGGTGGCCGGATGCGTTTTTTTCCGCATCGCGCCGTATCTGGCATCCATAGGCATGCATTGGAAAAAGCGCTGCATCCGCCGTATATGGCGTGATGCGTTTTTTTTTGCCGGACAAAAAAACGTGCCAGCCAACGTTCCATCCGGCCGCTGCATGGGCTAAATATGCCGCATCCGGCAAAAAACGGACCGAACGCAAGGCCATGCGGCACAATCTGACACTAATGAAAGTCTATGCAGAAAAAACGCAACCGGCGGCAAAAAAAAAACGGTTGCATTTTTTCTGCAAAGAGCCGGATTGTGCCGCACAGCAAAAACCGGATGTGTGAAAGCAGTCTAACTTTCCAGTTTGCACTGTTTGCAAAAATAGTGTGCCGTTCCAAAGTAACTAAAACCCTCTGGCAGCAGGTTGTCCAGATGAAGGCCAAAGGGGTGATCCTATCAGCCATAGCAAGAGAAATTGGTCGTTCCAAATCTGTGATTTCGAGAATATTGCATCTTTACAACATCACAAACTCTTTCAAGTCCCCCAAGAAGGCTGGTCACCCTCGAAAGAGAGGACAGGATAATGTAGAGAATCTCTATGGGTAATCGATTCAACACTGCAGCTGAAATTGCTCTGCAGTTCAGCACTGAACAGGGTAAGGATCTGTCTCGTCCTACAGTGTCACAACGTTTAAGAGTATTTGGACTGAAAGGCCACTCTGCAGTGACCAAACCTCTCATTAGCAGAAAGAATTAAATGACTAGACTTACCGTTGGTGTGGAGCATGTTGTATGGCCAGAGACATGGTCTATAGTTCATTTTAGTGATGAAAGCAAGTTTAATTTATTTGGCTCTGATGGGAAACATGTTCATCAACAAATTGGGAAAAGACTGAACCCAAAGTGTGTTAAAAAGTCATTGAAAGGTGGTGGAGGAAGTGTCATGGTTTGGGGAATGTTTTGTGCAGCAGGAGTTGGACCTCTCATACAGCTACAGTACAGACCAAAGGTTTGGACACACCATCTCATTCAATGAGTTTTCTTTATTTTCATGTCTCTGAAAATTGTAGATTCACATTGAAGGCATCAAAACTGAATTAAAACATGTTGAATGAAATACTTAAAAAAGTGTGAAACAACTTAAAATATGTTTTATATTCTAGGTTCTTCAATGTAGCCACCTTTTGCTTTCATTACTGCTTTGCACACTCTTGGTGTTCTCCTGATGAGCTTCAAGAGGTAGTCACCGGAAATGGTCTTCCTACAGTCTTGAAGGAGTTCCCAGAGATGCTTAGCACTTGTTGGCCCTTTTGCCTTCACTCTGCCGTCCAGCTCACCCCAAACCATCTCGATTGGGTTCAGGTCTGGTGACTGTGGAGGCCAGGTCATCTGGCGCAGCACCCCATCACTCTCCTTCTTGGTCAAATAGCCCTTACACAGCCTGGAGGTGTGTTTGGGGTCATTATCCTGTTGAAAAATAAATGATGGTCCAACTAAACGCAAACCAGATGGAATAGCATGCAGCTGCAAGATGCTGTGGTAGCCATGCTGGTTCAGTATGCCTTCAATTTTGAATAAATCCCCAACAGTGTCACCAGCAAAGCACCCCCACAATATCACACCTCCTCCATGCTTCACGGTGGGAACCAGGCATGCAGAGTTCATCCATTCACCTTTTCTACAAAGACACGGTGGTTGAATCCAAAGATCTGAAATTTGGACTCATCGGACCAAACACAGATTTCCACTGGTCTAATGTCCATTCCTTGTGTTCTTTAGCCCAAACAAGTCTCTTCTGCTTGTTGCCTGTCCTTAGCAGTGGTTTCCTAGCAGCTATTTTACCATGAAGGCCTGCTGCACAAAGTCTCCTCTTAACAGTTGTTCTAGAGATGATAAGGTGTGTCCAAACATTTGGTCTGTATTGTACATAGCAAAGTGATTGTAAGTGTGTATCACAACCTTCTACAACAACACGTGGTTCCTTGCTTGCATTCATCACTCAATTAGTCAGCCAGCAATTTTCATGCAGGACAGTGGCCCCTGTCACACAGCAAAACGGGTAAAGCAGTTCCTTGAAACAGAAAACATTGAAACAATGAAATCGCCAGCCCAAAGTCCTGATCTAAACCCAATAGAAAACCTCTGGAAAATCCTTAGTGACAAAGTTATGGCCAAGAAACCCACAACAGTCAAAGAACTGAAAAATTGAAAAGAATTGAAAAACTGAAAAGAATTGAAAAATTTAATATTACCAGTTATGTATATTAGATTTTATGACAGGGTATTGATCCAGGGAACTAGTCTGATTCCCGGATGTGGAGTCAGGAAGGAAATTTTTTTCCCCATTGGAACTTGTTTGACACATTGGGGTTTTTTTGCCTTCCTCTGGATCAACATGTTAGGCTACAGGTTGAACTAGATGGACTTAGAGTCTCCCTTCAACCTTAAAAACTATGATACTATGATACTATGAACTGTGGATGAGACTGGAAGAAGAGTGGACCAAAATCACACTAGAGCATTGTGAAAGACTAGTGATGTCATGTGGCCGCAGATGTGCTGAAATCATTCAAAGTAAAGGCCTGTGCACTTCCTACTAATTGGTGAGTGTTGTTACCTTCAGAAAATGTACTTAAAAATCTTTCTTTATGCTACAGTCATTGTTGTTCTCTAATTATGATCATCACATTTTAGGCAAAGTAAAGGTTTTATGTTAATAAGCTTTGGATCTTTTGTGAAACACTGTTCTAGTGATATGGCGTACCCCTTACAAAAAAACCTTCAAATGTTGATCAATGTAGATGACATTATTTCTGAAAAAAGAATTGTTCTCTAATTTTGATCTCCAGTGTACACTGATGAGCAAAAGGGTAACAATGTTTTGAACTTTTGACTTTCAGACTCCATATCTCACCATCCACTACAGCTTTGAATGTGAGACTGCCTTGATTTTATAGCCAATTATCTTGGCTATCTCATACATAAATTTGACTTGCAATTATTTAGCATATGATTAGTTATGCATATTCTTGTTATATCACTGCATTGTTACGATATTGCTATTGGTGTTTGAAAAATCTTTTTCTTCTTGTATACTACAATTAACAATCATTTCTCATATTCCCTAATAGCTCAGTGTGTTATTAGGTTGATTCCAAGTGAAAGGTCACTGATTCGAAATGAGGAGCAGCCATGAGGAAGATTTCCCAAGAAAAGAGAAACAGCATTATCCAGCTCATCGATAACGGTCTGTTGGCCAAGAAAATTGCCAAACTGTAGCATGTACTGTAAGTGTCATGACAGAAGAATGCAAAATGAAGTCTGTCCATCCATTTAAAAGCCAAGAGGTAAACGTCCAGGCAAAATATCAGAGTGAATAAGTCAGCTCATTGCAAAGTTTATCAGTTCTGGCGCGACAAACACATTAGTGGAGGCAGCTAGTATGTTTCATAGTAGTGAGATTAGACATCCGTACAAGCATCGTGTGACACACGTTAGATGAGTCTGCAATGGTGGGCTAAAAAAAGGTAATGAGGCCTTGACTTCAATAACATCATAAGAAGTGTTGGCAAAAAAGTATGAAAAGTTGACAGTAGAAGAATGGAAACAGGTGATTTGGAGCAATGAGACAAAAGCCAATAGACTAGGCTGTGATGGGTGGAAATGTGTCTGGAAGAAAAAGGCGCTAACAGATGAAGAAATTGTCAAGTTCAATGGCGGAAGCTTGATGATATGGGGTTGTTTCACAACCAAAGACATTGGATACTTGAAAAGGATCGATGGTGGTCTTAATGCTGAACTATATGTGACTATGGTACAAGACGAGTTACTTCTTACACTCAAGTACTATGGGTAGGAAAAAAACGACAGTGTTCCAGCAGGACAACGACCCAAAGCATTTGTCGACATTTGCAAGAAGAGGTGCTGGATTGGCCCCCACTGTCCCCAGACCTCAACTTAATTGTGGGTAAAGTTGAAGAAAAAGCTGTATACATACCCTAGTGAGTTGACTAGTATTTCCCAACATTGGGAACGTGTGGAAAAGACCTGGGATCACGTTTCAAATTTAAGTGTTTGATTGGTTTTCATGAAAAACATAACAGGTCATACAATTACATTTTGCAAAAGAAATTGTGAATATCGGGACCATGAGGTCCAACAAGAGAAAGAAAGATATGGGGAGAGAGGGAGCCGGAAGGCATCTCTCTAATACGTCGTTATGACAGTTATCCAGTACACCACACATAAAAAATCCTCGCGCAAGGACCCCCTCTCCCCCCCCTTTTCCCTCACTTACCACAAAAGAAAACTCCTAATAAAGAAAGTCGAAGAGTGAAAGGAAGAGGGAAGGAAGGAAGGAAGAGCAGCGTAGAGGATACCACAGGGCCACCACATACCCGCCATGTTCATGTAAGGAGACAAAGAGTCTTAATCAAAAGTGGGGTTAAGTCATGTCATGGGTTCAAGCTAGACCCTGCCAAATAAGACTCCCAGTGAAACCATTTTGTGATCACAGATTCCGCATCCCCCCGCGATTGGGCCAGTACCCTCTCCATCCGATATATTGCATTCACCTCGTCAATCCACTCTTCCAAGGTTGGAGAGTCCGCCGTCTTCCAGTGGCGAGGTATAACAGTCTTGGCGGCCTGCAAAAGGTGTCGCAAAACAGATTTTTTTGTAAGCTATCTGGGACATGGGAAACATATAGAGCAGGACCACCTCAGGGCATCTAGGCACCACTATTCCTGAAACCTCTCTGACCACCTCTAGCACCCCCTCCCAGAAGGTCCCCAAGGCTGTGCATGACCACCATATATGCGTCATGGTACCCCCCTGACTCCTACACCTCCAACAATTATCCGGGATCTCAGGTCACCACCTATGTAGGAGGGAAGGGACCCGATACCATCGTGATATGACTTTATAACTAGTCTCCTGGGACTTAGTGGCAGTCACAGATTTATGTGACAAATGGAAGCAACGCTCCCATTGTTCTCTAGAGAACGTTTGGTTGAGTTCCCCCTCCCACGCTCCGCAAAAGGGGGGGAGAGCGTCCAAGCCTCTGGAAACCAGCAATTTGTATATGACTGAAATATTGTGATTTGGGGCAGTCTTTGTAGTACACATGGCTTCATAAGAGGATGGAGAAAATGAGAGCTCACGCGCCTGTGTAAGAGACGCAATAAAGTGCTGGAATTGAGCATATTCAAAATGATGGCGTAAGTTTTGGGGTTTTAGCCCAGCAGAGGCTGAATAAACCAGATGTGGCCTGGGCTCTGACATGTTTCCCAAAAATGGACCGGAAAAAAGGAGAGTACCGGATCCAAAAAAAAAGCAGAAAACAAAACCATAAAAAGTAAGAAGAAAAAAAGAGTTCAAAAAGGTTTTAGGTAAGTTCTCAGTGTGGAGAAAAAAACAAAACAAAAACAGAAAGTAAAAAAATCCAGGTAGAGGGTCCATGTCCAAGTCCCGATATCCGTATCAAATGGGGTCCTGCCATAAGTGACCCCCGACTTCCTCAGACCCGGACTGTGTTTCCAAAAAAGGGGCTTACTGCTCTCAGCCTATATATCCAGAAAGCGAATCCCAAAGGGCTCCTCTGAAAAGGGTTAACTAGCAGAGTTCCTCTCCTGTTTTCCATACTCTATTCCGTGAGGCAAAAACATTTCCTCGTTGCACAATGTTCATGCTTTGGACAATTCCTCTAAGATTGGTCGTGGTAGTGGATTTCTTTCTTGGCTTTCCCTAGCATTGGAAGGGAGATTCCACTCCTTGCAGAGGCGTAAAGTTTGCTCCAGGCTGTTCACCACATGTTTACGCCCATCTTTTGTGATTACCAGCTTCACTGGGAACCCCCATTTGTACGGGATATTATGATCCCTCAGGATGCTGATAAATCCGCATATATAGATATGTCCTTAAAGCAGTCGGGCACAGACGGCGGGTTCTGAGCGGCCTCCATTACTTTCTCTTTAATGTGAAAAAAAGTGGATTCTAACTACAACGTCTCTTGGTATCGCGGCTGTGAGATGTTTTGGCTTAGGAAGCCTGTGGGCTCTATCCATAATCAAATCAAGCTGTGTGGTGTCCGGCAACAGGCATGAGAAATAATCAGTAAGAAATTCTTTGAGGTCATCAGTTTTGACCGTTTCTGCAATGCCTCTCTGACGGACGTTGTTGCGGCGTGATCTGTCTTCCATATCCGCTACTTTGAGTTTAAGTGCATCTACTTCTTCATCTATGTACACCACCGAGTCCACCACCTCATTATGCTCAGTTGTTAGTTCCGCCTTCTTATCTTCTATGTGAGACGTGCGTTCTTCTATGACATTAATGTCCCCTTGCATATATCTAAGCATGTTCTGCATGTCTTTTTTAAATGTAGACATTATTTCAGACATAAGCTGTCTCATAATGTGCTCGTTTAGTGGTTCTCCAGCTGTGTCAGGTGCAGTGCCATGCCTGTATTCTATGGAGATGCTTGTGGTCTTCAGGCCTCTTCCAGGAGGGGAAGCCTGCGGCTGGATTTCTGGGTCCTCCCCCTGGTCCCTGTCTTCCTGAGCTGTGGGGTCCCTGGAGCCATCCCTTTCTTGGTCCTCTTTGCTGTGGTCAGATGGACTGCTCCCCCTGCGCTTCCACTCCAAAGTCCCCCGTGGAGTCTCTCCTACCTCCCCCAGCAAGCGTGGGGTTGCTGGTTTCTGCACCTCCATGCCGCGTCTGTGCTTCTCAGCGCCATTTTGCGCGCCCTCTGCCGCCGGGTAGAACTGGGTAAGTTTAAGGGGGCTTTTCCTCCCCCTGCCTCTGCTGCTGCGTAGCTCCTTCATGGCCCCGCACTCCTGCCTCTGTCGCTGTCCGTCGGGTCTGGAGCCGCTGCTGAAAGTAGCTGTATGCCGCTGTATGGGGTCAGAATGCACCGGAGAAGCGCTACTGTGCTTCCTTCTCCATGTGCTGCTGGCCACGCCCCCCATAGTATTTTGTTTTCAATCTTTGGGGTGTGGTTTGTTTTAAAATGTGTCTCCTGGAGGCAAATCAGGTGTACCTTACGTTTGTGCAGGTGATAAAAGATCTGGGCCCGTTTCTCTGGGGTGTTGAAGCCCTTCACATTGAAGGACGCAATGTTCAGGTCCGCCATTTAGAAGAGAACTTGGATTCTGCAACTGGAGAAAGGCAGGACTGTAGTTTTGGTGGGCGGTCCCCGTGGCTAGATCCAGTGTAGAGAAAAAGGAATAGAAAAAAGAGAAAAAGGAGAAAAAGAGAGGATTCAGATGAACAAAACAAAAGCAGAGGGATAGCCTCCGCACTTAACACTAAGCATGTTAATACAGTCAACGGGAGCATGCCCGCCTCACACCGGCAGGACAGGGGCTTCCAACCTATTGGGGGGAAAAAATGGTCAGGCATAACCAAAAGACAACTCCTTTTCAACTGAGCAATATTGAAGAGAAACATATAACATTAGTATTATACGAAACCATCGGCATCCCACGTAATCAATATCCTCGACATGCAATGCAGGTATCTGAGATAGACTCCCTCAGGCGGGGTCGGGACTCCCGCGGCTCAGGTGTGTGCGTCTCTTGCCCCGGGATCTCTCCTCCCTCTGAGGGAGGCCCGCAGACTGCCGATTCGTAGAGGGGCCCTCAGGAGGTCCCGTGCGCTGCCCCATACCCCACGGACAGAGTAAGGCGTTAGGCCACTGGGGGAGGAGGACAGTCGGCAGGCCCAAACCTGCGATAAAGGAAGGCAAGTCCTCAGGTGAATGGAGAGTGAAATATTTCGAGCCTTGGCGGACTGAAAGGGAGGAGGGAAATCCCCATCGGAACTGAATCTCTCTATCCTTTAAGACGTCTAGCAGAGGTTTGAGCCAAGGTATCGTGAGAAAGATCCGGTAAGATTCTAATAGGGGTCCCATTCTAGGAGAGATCAGCTTTTTTCCTGCCCGCCAGTAGGATCGCCTCCTTGAGAGCGTAGAAATTAACCCGGCATATAACATTCCTTGGGTGGGTGTCCTCAGGATTGAAAGGACGGAGTGCTCTATGGGCTCTATCCAGTTCTATTTTAACCCCTGGCGGACACCCAAGCAGCCTGTTGAAGATTGTGGTGAGCACTGAGGGGATATCTACAGAAGCAATAGACTCTGGTAATCCTCTAACAAGGAGATCATTTTTCCTGTTGCAGTTCTCTAGGTTGTTCATATCTTGCTGTAGGGAGAACAATTGTTTGGCGTGCTCTTTCACAGTAGCTTGTAAGGTATTGATAGAGGTAGAATTGCTTTCTTGTATCGCGGAGACCGTATCCGCTCTAGATGTTAGAGATGAGAGTTCCGCTCTGAATTGGGCAAATTCCTGTTTGCATTCCGCAACAACTTGGTTTGCTAAAGCTGCGATGTCACTTTTGGTAGGTATAGGCTGCATAAGCACTCGGAGGTCCGCCAGGGAGGCTGGTCTATCCTCTCCCTCTGAAACCGGAGAGAAGGCCACAGGGGAGGTATGGAAGCTTGGCTGTGGTCTGTATGACTGTGGCCTCCCCTCTCCCTGAGATGCGACCACGATCGACACATGAGGTACCACTCGAGTGTCTGGGCCCGGCTGAAGCAAGGAGGGAGACCTGTCTGCCCACGAAGAGCCTGTGGACCATCTAGATGGGGGGCTTGGTGCTGCCGCCCCCCTCTGCATTCTCTCTTGCACCACATCTTCCTGGGCAAGCAACTCCCCATCCTCCTTTGCCATATGTGGGGGACAGGCTCCCCCCCCACTCTGTGAAACTACAGTCTCTGTGCCACCACACCAGCGTGGATCATAAGTGGGGGAGGGGGTGGGCCCGACGCAAACTCCAGCTACTCCCTCCTGTAACTCTAATTTCTCTCCCAGGTACAGGGGTGTCTGGGGTCCCGAGCAGCTTTCTCCCCCTCCCTCCTGTGCGGCCTGGTCACCACTTGTCAGCTGCTTCAGGGTTGTGTTCTGAGGCGTGCTTACCTGCTCCGTCTCTACTGGGGATCTGCTGCGGTGGCCATCTTGGCATGGCGCCGCTATCACGCCGGGCCTCTCCTTCCTCGGTGTGGGGGTCCCGATCTCTCTGGGTGCGGACTCACCCCTCCGGGCCCGACCATCACTTACCAGTCATTATCAAAATTCTCAATTCTAAGTTAAAATCTATATTTAGTGAAGACTTTCCCATTACTGAGATAGGATTCTTTGACGATGGGAGGAGGAATGAGTTAAAGGCAAAGCTCCGCCCCTTCATCCCGCTTTTATCTACATAGAATCTTATCAGTAACAACTGCCACTTCCTATCTAGATAAAAGCGAGAGGAAGGGGCAGAGCTTTGCATCTAGCTCCTCCTTCTGCCTCTAGCTCCTTCCTCCTCCCTTTGTCATAGAATCTCATAAGTACAAATTGCCATCTCCTATCTCAGTAATGGGAAACTCTTCACTGAATACAGATTTTACCTCAAAATTGACAATTTTGATAATGACTGATCATTTCTGGCAGAGAAAGAAGCACATTTCTTTGATAAGTTATATTAAAGTTGTCTATTTTCATGTGTACTATTGATTTACGAAATAAAAATTAAAATTACAGTTACACTTTAAGAAAATGATGAGTAGTGATGGGCGGACTCACAGATGACCAAGACTGGCGGCGAGTCTAACAAAGTTAAAAAAAAAAAATCTCGCTTCCGGCCCGGCATTGGTCCCGGTTATCTGGCCTGACACCGGTCCCCATATAAGTCTATGGGGACCAGAATCTGGCGATTAAAAATGGTGGTAGAAGGGTTAGGAGCAGGAGCATTATACTTACAGAGGTTCTGGAGCGGCTGCAACTGATCCCATGGACACTCATTCACTTCCGGGACCACGTATTATTGCTAATCCGTATGCACTGCTTTCCCCACCGACTGGCCGTCTTGGTGTCTGTGATTTTTTACAGTCAGACGTGACCCCAGCCTGTGTGACGGTGTCTGACTGCAACCAATCACAAGCACTGTCTGTGGGTCAGTATTGTGGTATAAAAATATTACGATATTCAGCTTATCTTGGCTGTGTATCAAAATACGAGGAACCGCATTCAGCTTTTTTTTAAAAAAAACATACAGTGAGCGGTCCCCCAACATTGATACCCAGCCAAAATAAAGCCGGACAGCTGGGAACTGGTATGGAGTTTTCTCCATATGTTATACAGAAGTACAGATAATGCTAGTACATGTTGTCCTCCTCTCTATTCTCCACTAAGGCTATGTGTCCACATGTGTGCGCTCTGCACCGCAGCGTAAAAGTCACTGCATGTCCGCTTCAGAGCGCAGCTGAAAAGCTCAGTTCTGAAACTTTGGTGACTGCAGAATTCGTGCGCTCTGGATGCTGCCTCTCCCTATAGACAGAATGGAGACAGCATGCACAGCGGACGAAAGAAGTGACATATTGCTTTTTAGAACGCAGTGATTTGGCAGCATGTAAATCGCTGCGTTCTAAAACGCAACGTGGGCATGGATTATGCACAATCTTTATAGATTGTGCAGAGGACGCATGCAGTTACGCTACAGTGCAACACGCAGCGTAACTGCATGCAAATACGCAACGTGGGCACATAGCCTTACCAAGACCAGTGCAGCAGTCATGTCTAGAGGGTCTCTCTTGTAGTCACCTGACTGCTGCAGCGGCCCTAGGAAATTCTGAACAGAGCGGATATCACTTTCGAAGCCTCCTGCACTGTATCAACTGGGGGTGCTGAAGGGTTAGCATGCTTCAGTTTAATTTTTTTAAAAGCATTAAAGGAGTTGTCCGACATAAATTCAAAACTTTTTGGTAAGCTAATCTGTGCTGTATTGTCATTTAAAACACCCCTACATTGTTAATTTTTGTTTTCTAACTTTTGTTCCTCTTGAATTATCCCTTTATTCTCTGCAGCTCTTTATTTACATTCAGCTCAACCAAACTGACCTCTTCCTGTGCTAAACCTCACAGTCAGAGCTGGCACCGCCCGGCCTCAGTGTTCAGCCCCTCCCTCTGCTCGCCCTCTGCACACTCATTCCCTGTCAGTATTCTGCCCTAGCACCTGACCTGTTATCACTCTAGCATTGGAAATAACAGCCCCACATCAGGCTCTGCACCCCCCACTACATCGAGCTCTGCACCCCCACACACATCGGTCACTGAACCCCCACACACACACATCGGGCTCTGTGCCCCCCACCACATCGGGCTCTGCGCCCCACACACACATCGGGCTCTGCGCCCCACACACACATCGGGCTCCGCGCCCCACACAAACATTGGACTCCGCACCCCACGCACACATTGGGCTCTGCAGCCCACGCACACATTGGGCTCTGCAGCCCACGCACACATTGGGCTCTGCACCCCCACACACACATTGGGCTCTGCACCCCCACACACACATCGGGCTCTGCACCCCCACACACACATAGGGCTCTGCAACCCTCCACCCACCCACACACACAGACACATGGCGCTCTGTACCGACCCCCACCCCTATAGGGAATACACACTCACCCCTCCTTGGTCCCCGCCGCTGCTGCACGTTTGTGTGCTGTCTGGTCTGGACATATCGGCACAGGAGTGACGTCACCATTGTCCTGAACTGTCAGACACAGACCGCGGGACAGTGATGAGAAGCAGCGCTCCCTCTCATCAGTGCTTTCAAATGTATCGGCATCTGTGATACCGATACATTTGAATATGCTATCCTGAGCAGGGGGCCTGGTGCTGGCAGCGACCCCATGGGCAGCTGCCGCCAGGCCCCTCCCCTCAGCTCACGGGTCCCACAGCAGTGGCGGGGGAGGTTGCGGGGAGAGTACGGGGTGCGGGGGAATGCGTGGGAGGGTGCGGGGACTCCACGCACTGTACCTGCCCAGCAGGGCGGCAACATGCGGTTCACAGATTTGCATGTCAACATGGTCCTGCCCCTGTTGACATGAAATGACCGGAAGCAGCAAAATCGCGTCAGGAGCAGTCACATGACCGCTCTGAGTCGGGGGAGAGGGGCTGACAGTAGGGCAGGTAAGTGGTCACTATCTACTTACCTGCCCCAATGTAGCTCAATAGTGAAATAATAAAAAAGTCAAAATAAGCCGGATAACCCCTTTAATGTCTAGAACAAAATTTATTAAAGTATCACCCAACTTATTTAACATACACAGAAATTCTGTGATATCATGACTAGACAACACTAAAGTGTATTGAAGGAGACTGGGTTTTCTAGACTGTGACATAAGCGCGCAGGCTGGTGTGTTTCCAGAGCATGTGAAGACAGCGCTTTTCAGAGTCATTACAGGTCTTACTTATTATTTATGCAAAGAAAGAAGCATTACATTATGAATAATATAAACATCCACACATTAAATATGGGACTTTTCCTTGAAAGAAAACCATACCCGCTATTGCGGTTTTCATAACTTGATACGAGATCTGGGGAGAGATGCAGAAGTGTACAGTCACCTATACATCCAAGATCCACCTAAAAGCTGCAAAAGTCTCAACTTAATGAAAAAGCGTCAAGTATCTGTTCTGATGGCCAAAAATACTGTATATTGGAAGAATTCAAAGCAGCAATAACACTGGGCTGGTGGCCATGTTTTTTTTTTTGTTTTTTTTAACAATGGAAATTTTCTCCTTCAGCATTTTCATATTGAATGTTATTGCCCACAGGATAAAAGAGACAATAGAACATAGACGTAAATGACCAACAACTCTTTGGAGTACAGTTAAAGAGAATCTGTCAGCAGGTTTTTGCTACCTCATCTGAGAGCAGCATGATGTAGGTGAAGAGATCCTAAATCCAACGATGTGCCCCTTAGATTACTGGCTGCAGCCATTCTGACACAATCACAATTTTTAGATTTAGCCATGTAGCAGAGCTGAGAGAGCTGCCCCCGCCCACACCAGGTGTTAATCAGAGGCGGGAGCTGCCAAGCACATGACACTGTAGTCTGAACGATGACAAATCCTGCTGCCTAAACAAACAGCAAATAAACAACAGAACGGACCTTAGTTACATAGTTACATAGTTACTTAGGTTGAAAAAAGACCTAGGTCCATCTAGTTCAACCTTCCTCCACCAGTTCTACATTTAGTCACTAAGTCATTTATAACCAACAATGTTTTGTGTACTGAGGAAATCATCCAGCCCTTTTTTAAAAGCTGTTATAGTATCTGCCATTACTACCTCTTGTGGTAGTGTATTCCACAGTCTGACCGCTCTAACTGTAAAGAACCCTTTCCTATTTAGGTGTCGGAATCGCTTTTCTTCCACTCGCAGTGAGTGCCCCCTGGTCCTTAGTATTGTTTTTGGAAGAAATAAGTCATGTGCCAGTCCTTTATATTGACCACACATGTATTTATACATATAAATGAGATCTCCTCTGAGACGTCTTTTTTCTAAGCTAAACATATCTAACTTTTTCAACCTGTCATCATATGGGAGGCCTTCCATTCCTTGTAATAGTCTAGTTGCCCGCCTTTGAACTGACTCTAACTTCTGAATGTCCTTTTTAAAATGTGGAGCCCAAAACTGGATCCCGTATTCCAGATGTGGTCTTACAAGTGATTTATAGAGGGGTAACAATACGTTGGGATCACGGGATCTAATCTCTCTTTTTATACACCCTAAAATCTTGTTTGCTTTAGCAGCTGCTGCTTGACATTGAGTGCTGCTGCGCAGCTTATTTGTAATGAGAATACCCAAGTCCTTCTCCTGTTCTGTAGTCCAGAGTTTACTTCCATTTAATGTATACGCAGCTATAGGATTACTCCGTCCTAGGTGCATTACTTTACATTTAAAGTCTTGACAAGACAGGCAACCCTGAATTCTCTGTTAACACTTGCAGTATAGAGTCTTCAGATTACATAGGATAAACCTGCTGACAGATTCCCTTTCAAGGGAACGTGTCACTAGATTTATCTCTTATAAGCTGTGGCCACCACCAGTAAACCCTTATATACAGCATTCTAGAATTTTGTATATAAGTGTCCAGACCCTTCTGTATAACCTAAAAACCATCTTTTATCTTACTCACCTGTGGGGTGGTTGGGTCCAATGTCATTGCTCTTGGTCCGGCACCTCCTCTCTTCCATCGCCATCCTCCTTCCCTGCTCCGTGTGGAGGACGCATTCTATGTGATCCATACAGAGTCCGCCATTGCGCTCCTGCACACTTTTCTGCCCTTCTGAGGGCAGAGCAAAATACTGTAATTTGCAGATGTGGGGAAAGGTCAAAGACCGTCTGCATATGCGCACTACAATACTTTGCTCTGCCCTCAGCAGAGAGAAGTGTGCAGGAGTGCAATGGAGGACACTGTGTGGATGATGTAGGATGCATCATCCACATGGACCAGAGTAGAATGGCGATGGAAGGAGGAGAGGAGGCAGCGGACCAACACCAGCAATGCCCATCGGACCTGAGCACCCCGCTGGTAAGTATAATAAAAACAAATGGCTTTTAGGTTATACAGAGTGGCCTGGGCACTTACATATAGTATTCTAGAATGCTGTATATAAGGGCTTATTGGTGGTGGCCGCTGCTTATAGGGGACAAATATGGTGACCGCTTCCCTTTAAAAGGAAAAGTATAAAAACAAAGGCTTAATACTGGGAGAAAAGGGCAACAGCTCAATATTACAGAATATAAAAACTACAAACCAAGGTAATCATGACAAAAAAATAACACACGACTATAGATGGGGAAAGTGCAGTGTCAGTGCACACAAGTATTTTTAGTTAAGAGTTTTAGCCCCTCAAACCTTTCACTTTTTCTTTAAGCCATTGGTCAGTAAGATCATGCATTGTGCAGCATGTATCAGCTGTCTGGTTCCTTTTAAAGCTGGATGTAGATAATTTAGTATCTAATCCTTCAAGCGCTTTTACAATTTCCTTTGTCCTAATTTCTTTGAACCATTAACTCCCAAATAGTTGAAATAGTACATCTCAACAGGCAAAAAATTTAGAACCACTAGAAGAGTATGTAACCAGTTGTATCAATGGCAAAAACACAATAGATATAAAGGCTCTTAAAGGGATTCTTTGATCCTAAAAAGTTGATTACATATTGCTAGGATGTCAACACCACTGTACTGATCAGTAGAGGTCCAACATTTCTGAACTCAACTGATCTGGAGAATGATAGGGGCACATCAGTAGGTATAGAACTGCATCTAACTCACAATTTCTTTTGGACAGCAGCACCACCAACTATGCAGGAAACAAAACACTCACACACCTACCATTCATGGACGAGGGTGGTTGCTTAGGATTATAAATGCCCTGAGAGAAGGCTTGTATAGGGCGCTGGTCACACCTATGTAGTGTACTGTGTCTTGCTTACAGACTATTAGTAACACCCATACTATTAGATCAGGTTGGCCAACCAGCATTATGTAAGTGCACTCCACAAGGACAGACACCTCAATTTACCCAGCCAACACCAAAGGTCCCAGCTGCATCCTGCATATACTGTAAATAAATGTGAAATAAAAAGATGGTTGATATTTTGGATTGCAATCCACATCGAGAGCCCTCATTGTCTTGTGAGTCCCTACACTAAAATCAAAAAACAAACTCACGGAAAAGGACATAATTCAAAAAACATCACAGTAAAAAGGGCATCCTTACTAGGTCATAATTTAGTGTTGGCTTGGGGAACTCGGGTGTCTGTCCTTGTGGGGTGCACTTGTATAGGGGCTAGCAGCCTGCCTGATTTCATTTCTACGGTAATTTTTTTTCTCAACTGTAATTCAGCTACTCTTCTCCTTCTTCCTAAACAGCTATAAAAAAAAATAAATTATTTTCATTGTGAACTCCCACACTTTCCAGCACTATGTATGTGCATACAGCATACTTATTATGCAATGTGCTCACTTTGTAGCTTTATATAGGCCATACTATGCAGCTCGGCATCAAGACCGACTTGACACACAATCTAGACTTACTAATCTAAAACTTATATGTGTCAATTTTGTGTCTGCGTTAAAAAAAAACCAAAACATTTCTTTGCCTAGTGCGCAAATCTATTTTTGATCCATTTATATTCCGTTAGTCGATTTTTACAATCAGTATTTCAGCTTTTCTCATATGCAAAAACATGAGAGGTAGGTTTTCCACATGAACAAACTGATCGGGTACAGATGTCATATTTCGATTTTTTAGGGTTGTCAGTCTGTGTGAATAGCCCCCATACAATATGTCTGTGTAATCTGAGGAAGCCTGTAGGGGGCAGAGACCAGATGTGACCTCTGCCTATCCATGTACTGCTGAATCTTCACCTCCTGTGATGTCCGATTGCCACTTTCTGGTTTCACAATCCTGCTAACAATTGTCCATTGAACAGGTGGGTGCAACGTCAGGGAGGGCAAAAAAAAAAAATCCATGATGGATTGGTACTGAGATGAGATCCTCAGACCCCTTGTGAGACCATATGCTGGTGTGGTTGGCCCTGGGTTTCTCCTAATGCAGTACAATGCCAAACCTCATGTGGTTGTAGTGTGTCAGCTCTGCAGTTCCTGCAAAATTAAGGCATTGAAGCTATGGATTGGCCCGCCTGTTCCCCAGACCTGAATCTGATTGAGCACATCTGGGTCATCATGTCTCGCTCCATCCACCAACGTCATGTTGCACCACAGACTGTCCAGGAGTTGGCAGATGCTTTAGTCCAAGTCTAGGAGGAGATTCCTCAGGAAACCATCCGCAACCTCACCAGGAGCATGCCCAGGCATTGAAGGGAGGTCATACAGGCACGTGGAGGGCACACACAATACTGAGCCTCATTTTGACTTGTTTCCACTTTTATTTTGTCTTGTTTTCATTTTTACTTGTTTCCACTTTTATTTTGTGTGTGTCTTCAAATTCAGGCCTCCATTGGTTAAAAAAAAAAAGGTTTTTAGATGAGGAACCACTATATTTACACTGGAGATCAAAATTAGAGAACAATGTATGACCGCTTGCTTTTTTCAGAAATAGTGTAATCTACATTGTTAAACATTTGAGGGCGTTTTTTTTTGTAAGGGGTGCATCACGCCACTACAACAGTGTTTTACAAAAGATCCAAAGTTTATCAACATTAAAACTTTTTTTGCCCAAAATGTGATGAATATAATGATCATAATTCGAGAACAGCAATGACTGTAGCACAGAGAAAGATAAGTAAATTTTTTGAAAGTAACAACAGTCACCAATCCGTAGGAAGTGCACAGGCAGGCCTTTGTTTGAATGACTTCAGCACTTCTACAGCCACAACACATCCCTAGTCTCTCACTGCTCTGGTGTGATTTTGGTCCATTCTTCTTCCAGTCTCTCCCACAGTTCTTTGACTGTTGTGGTTTTCTTGGCCATAACTTTGTCACCAAGGACTTTCCAGAGGTTTTCTATTGGACTTAGAGCAAAACTTTGAAACAATGAAATGGCCAGCTCAATGTTTTCTGTTTTAAGGAACTGCGTTACCCATTTGGCTGTGTTACAGGGGGCATTGTCCTGCATGAAAATTGCTGGCTGAGTGATGAACGTAAGTAAGGAACCATGTGGTGTTGAAGATTGTGATATACACTTGCATTCACTCTGCCATGTAGCTGTATGAGAAATCAAACACCTGCTGCAAAAATCATTCCCAAACCATGACACTTCCTCCACCGCCTTAACACATTTTGGGTTCAGTCTTTCCCCAGTTTGTTGACTAATATAATGTTTCCATTCAGACCCAAATAAATTAAACTTTCATCACTAAAATGAACTGTGGACTACTTCTCCTGTGTTGACACATGTTGCTCATCAAAGGGGAGTCTAGCTTTTTGATTCTTTCTGAGAGGTTTGGTCACTGCAGAATGGACTTTCAGTTTAAATGCTCTTAAACGTTGTGACACTGTAGGACGAGAAAGATGCTTACCCTGTTTAGTGTGGAACTGGCAAACAATTCCACCTGCAGTGTTGAAATGATTACCCATGGAGACTCTCCACATTATCCTGCCCTCTCTTGCATTTGTCTATCGAGGGCGACCAGCCTTCTCGGGGACTTGAAAGAATTTGTGATATTGTAAAGATGCAATATTCTCGAAATCAGACTTTGGACGACCAACTTCTCTTGCTATGGCTGATAGGGTCACTCCTTTGGCCTTCATCTGGATAACCTGATGCAGGAGGGTTTCAGTCACTGTGGAACGGCACACCATTTTTGCAAAGTCAGTGGAAACTGGAAAGTCAGACTGCTAGTTAACTAAAGTTTGTCAGATAATTAAGGCAATTAGCACAAGGCGACAAGTTTTAACACCAATAACTTCAGGTATCTGAAAATGTTTTCTAATTTTGTTCCGTGTTCTTTTTCATTTATCTCATTTTCTTTTTTTATTATGTGCTTTTGAAAAAAATCAATTTATGAAATAAGCTTAACATAGTGCTAATTTACTCATGTTAGGACTGCACAATGACTTTAACCTATTTAGGAAATTGTGTGTGCTCTAATTTTTAATTTTGATCGTGTGTGTGTATATGTGTGTGTGTGTGTATATATATAAAAAATATATTTTGACGATATTTGTCACATTTAACACTTTAGTTTTCTGTAACAGATTTCATCAGTCATTTTTTAATATTACTGCACATATTCACCCATTTGCCTGATTTTATATACATGAAGCCACTTTCGTTCCCTCTTCTCTTGTTGTCCCCATTGAGTAATATCAAATCTATTATGTTGCACAGTGATGGGGTTTTTGTAAAAATAACTATTGGGTTAATATATATCTATAAAGTATGCTCTTGTATCATTATTGCATATAAATACCTGTACCTGATAAATTACTTTGCATGGGTACTTTGCAGCAGTGTTATGATCTATAGAGTTGATCACATAACTTATCACCTTTTAATGTGTAAAGAATCAATTTATGTTACTTCAACACAACACCTTATATATTATCATACAATGTCCACATAATTTCTACCTATATGTCCTGATCCCTTTTGACCAACCTATGACACTTATATATAATGATTTGTTAAAGGGAACCTGTCATCAGAAATTTAGCTTGAAACCTAAAAGATTCCCCCTCTGCAGCTCCTGGGCTGCATTCTAGCAATGTTCCTGTTATTGTGCCCCCTTTCTGACAAAAATAAAGACTTTGTAAAGGGGTACCTTTTTGTATTCAGATCTTGATAATGGTACACGGGGGCGGGCTCTCTGGTGGCCGTTAGTCTGCCTCCTGTCACTTTAGGCCGTCCCCCATCGCTCCATTCCATACTTCAGGACGCCGCCCACTGCGCCCGAGGTCCCGTGCACACGAGGACTGCTGGTCATGTGTGTCGCAGGCACGAGACTATGGGCAGCGCTGTGATTGCATCGCAAGTGCCCGCCCATCTCGTGCCCGCCCTTTCCCTTCTGCCTCCAGCGTTCTGCGCAGAACGTTCCAACGTCGGGTCATTTGGCCAGCGCTTGCGCAGAACGCTGGAGGCAGAGGGGAGAGCGTGGCCACAAGATGAAGGGCGGGCACTTGCGATGCAATCACAGCACTGCCCATAACCTCGTGCCTGCGACACACGTGACCAGCAGTCCTCGCGTGCACGGGACCTCAGGCGCGGTGGGCGGCGTCCTGAAGTATGGAATGGAGCGATGGGGGACGGCCTAAAGCGACAGGAGGCAGACTAACGGCCACCTGAGAGCCCGCCCCGTGAACCATTATCAAGATCTGAATACAAAAAAGGTACCCCTTTACAAAGTCTTTATTTTGGTCAGAAAGGGGGCACATAAACAACAGGAACATTGCTAGAATGCAGCCCAGGAGCTGCAGAGAGGGAATCTTTTAGGTTTCAAGCTAAATTTCTGATGACAGGTTCCCTTTAAAGTTATGGGCAAGGTTCCCTAAAATAAAATGCCTTTCTCTATGACTAATCGTGAGTGCACATGCGCTGGTGGGTTATTATTTATGCCTTCCATTGCACGTCCAAATGCCTCATGTGACGGTCTGACTCATGTATCATGTGAGCGGTAGAGTCATGTGATGCAGGATCATGCAAGACATTATGTATAATGGTGGCCGGCACTACCGCACACACAGCAAAGATGCGGTTGCGTCATCAGCAATTTTCAGGGCACAGTCCATTGGTTACCTGGTATATTTAAACCTCAGTGTCCCCCACCCAGGTATGCCCCTTGAGGAAGCTAGGGCGAAGCACGTGTTGGGGTGAGGGGACACGGACTGGTCCAACTACTGTACCTCCATCATTCTGCTTTAAAGGTAAAAGGATAAATTTGTGGATTTTAAACTCTTGCCTGTATACTTTTACTGTGCACTATTTTCTGCCTCTAGGCATATTAAAAGGCACAGGCAAATGTCAGTATGTTTTGATTAGAGTTCAGGCCATCCCAAGTTCCTCCTTAGTCTTTACTGATATATCCTATTTTGGAGTAGCTTTATAACTACTACTCTTTAGGGTTATTTCACGTGGATGTATTATTACTGTCTATGTCCCTATATAAAATGTGATTAATAGAAGCACTTGTATCTTTTATTTATACTTTAATATTTATTAATAAAAAAGTATTTTTTTAAACATCTTTTGATGTTGTCACTTCATAATCTTGAGCCTCTATATTGGCTGATGGGTGTGATAAGTGTTCAGTATTGAAGTGCGGTCTCTCATCAGATAACTATAAGGACTTAAGTGCAATATTTATTATACTCTGTAGGAATTTTTTACTCAACATGGCAAGTAGTTACGAAAGAAACCACACACATTAGTTTTCATGGATATATTTTCTTTTTCTGCTGAAAGTACATGTTTGGGAGTATCCATCTTGTTGGTACAATTTCACTATACAACAAATTGTTGCAACTGAGGTCAATGGTAGGTACAGTAGATCCATTAATAATATCCTTCATAAAAGTGAGAATTGGCACTCAAATACATATGGAGTTGAGTTGTGGGTCATATATACACAAAATCTTAGTGGAAAGAAACTTGTAATCCATAAAACATGCACTTTTCCTGGCAACTCTTAACTGCAGAAACATCTGAGAAACTATAACCCATCTCATGCAAATGAATTACTAATCTGCAAGAGATGAGTAATAACAATAAATATGTGCTTAGGATACATCAATTTTTTTTCAGTGTTTAAAGATTAAAATGTATGGATCCAAGATCAGAAATGATTAAACTGTTTACCTTGTCAACAATACAACTACGATAAGGTCTTGTTCCAGAAACAGCAGATTGGAAAAGTTGTCGAGTTTGGGAGGGGTAACTGAATTTCACAAATTGAGATTCTGACATTACGTAATTATTCCCTGAAGTTTACACTAGAGAAGCTTACACAGAAAAGAAAAAAAAAAAAAAAAAAAGAAGAAATTTTGGTTTTGAAACATCTGGTAATCCAGATTCTGTATAGAAATATCCCAGCTGATGTAATATTGCCAGGCCCTTCAGTAGTACTTATTCTAACTAAAAAAAAATCTAAAATAAGGCCAAACTATTAAAATAAATATCTCAACTGAAATATAAAAAAAAGTTAAATCTATGCAGATAATAAATACAACTTTATTAACTGATTGAAGAAGACAGAACTCTGTGAACCACCAATGTAAACCATGCCGGCGAGTGCAGAGCTGTACACAGTAGACAAATCTGGGACAACACAGTGAAGCTAATCTTACAAAATAGTCATTTAGTGCTTGCAGTAAATTGGTAATAGAACCGGCCCATACCGTAGGTCATTATAATGTGGAGCACAGCAGCAATATTTCTCAATGCCAGTTTTCATTACTTAGGTTTAGTACTGAATTTTGTTTTCTACAAAGTGTACAACAGATTAATTTGCCCCTTCCATTTACCTGACAAATAAACCCATTTTCTTTACTATTTTGGAAATGGGCAAAACCATCAGTAGCCTATTGAATTACATTTTTATTTCATGTATATTTTTGGTAATTAACTGCAAGGAATTGCAGGGCTACCAAACAGTGGCCTAACAAAAGAAGAGAAAATTAAATGAAAAAGGGAAAAAAAAAAAATTGTGGCAAGAAAAAGAAAGACATCTCAGTCCAGAATTGATTTCCATTATTCCACAGCTATATTTTGCCAACTTGGGAAATATCAAAACGATGCGTGTCTGGATTTTTCTCTCCCCAAAATAAAAAGGGTAAAAAAAAAAAAAAAAAAAAAAAAAAAGAGAAAGTTTCTGTCCCTGCTGTTTCACGATCACTGAGAAAGTAAAATGCAGAGGCAATTTTACACAATTCCGATGTTTTCTATGCAATTTTCAAGATGCTTCATTTTCTGTAGGTGAAGTTGGTGATGTAGGGGAAACCATGTCAGGTTTACGCGAGATTCTCTCTAGCTCAGCTTGGACATCTGTTAAGACCGGTTTCTGGCCTAAAAGACAAGATGAAATAGATTTCAGGCAGATGAACAGATGAACTATGACTAGTGAGGAGCGAGGGTGCTCGGCAGAGCTCATTACTCGATTGGCTGAGTATCCGCAAGTCCTCAGATGTTTAGTCCGTGAAACACCCCCAACGCACAGGCTTGTGTCACTGCGTGATGTGAGCAGGCACCCAAGGAGAAACATTCCCAGTCTCTGAATGGTTCTCACTAGGGTTAAAGCAATGTTTTCAGATGTAGTGTGTTAACCTGCCCTCCCTTAAAAATGTTCTGTTTATGGCTGGCTGTATTTGAGCGCAGAGACCACCTGCCTATTCAGTGACTTCCATTACACTTGTTACTCGAGTTGAGCACTTTCAGAGCGTCAGCTCTGCTCGACACGAGTACGGAGGATTTTAGTGCTCGCCCATCTCTATGACAAATCTACTCATACTAGGAGGATGTCCAATATCATCCCACAGTGGAACTTCTTGAACTAGATGGGGCGGCTGTGACCCCCAGAGACAATTTGATATTTCTGTCAATTCAACTATATTCAGCTATATTATTACAGACCAGCACAGCTCTAGATATATGTGGTCTTTCACAATAACATGGAGCACAGTAACGAATGGTAACTGCACTACTTTTTAGCAGTCAGTGAGACATTGATGCTATGAAAAATGTGGAAATACTGACCTCTAACAATGAAAAATCACTGCAACTGCACAACTCTACTTATGAATGTACTGTACTCACAAAATCAGAGAGAAAGAACTAATATAGAACACAAGAATAATAACACCTAGCTATACATCTTGTGGAAAGACCTAAAAAGTTTCAGCTATGTCGTTTTTTTTCCAGGGCAGACACCCTACAGTCTGATCAACCATCATTGGTTAAGTCACATCCAATGTTTTCTTCTGACTATTAAACATTACTTAGCATATAATAGTAAATGGGCACAACTACTACATGTCCATCACCTATTATATAAAATAACTGAAGAGTCAAGAGAAAACGTTGGATATAGCTTAGCATCTAATGGCTGATAGGAGTGTAGATGTTATGTTTGGGAAGAAGCCACAATAAGTGACGCTCAAGTCCGTCTGTGTCACAAAATGGACTTCATGGCGTGATTGCTTTTGTATTATACATGCATTTTTATTGCATGTGTGACATAACAAGGCTAATGCGGTTCTTCACCAGTGGAGATAAAATACTTTCACTTTCTTTTATAGAGGCAGTATAAGTGGTGCAGTTCCCGTAGTGTTTGTAGTGTCGTGTGTGAGAAGTCTTACAAGCTTAAACACTTTGGCTGGGATTCTTGGAATCTGATTGGCTGCTAAGGACACTTTTTTTTACATGAGGCACCACATGTTCTACACAAGTAGTTCTGGTTTGCCAAGTATTTTCCAGTTCTCCACTTATTTCTATTTTTAGCATCATCTATAGAGATTTTATATTTCCAGGTCAGCCATTAACTATATACAAATGTCACATAACGTTATTTTCATACACAGAATCTGGAGTACCTATTTTTTTAGTAGTTGTTGGCAAACTATTACCTCCTGAATTGACTGCAGAGTTGCCCGTACCACCAGGCCCAGGTGACCCAGTTTTCTTGCTTAACAAGCTGTTAAAGAAATTTGCAAGTACTCCTTCACTTGTTGTTCCAGCTAGGATGAAAACAGAAAAATGGTTAATACAAACATTTCGATTGCATTTGTCGGCTGATTTTAGAGGTCAGAACTTCAGATACCTTTCATATTGGGATCGATTTTCTTTGTACCAGCAGGGACTGGTGACACACTGGCAACATTAGAAGTTCCTGTTCTACTGGGTGTCCTTGGCGAACCACCAGGTACCCGAGGAGATGCATCCTGTAGGACATTGAAGCACGGGTTAACACATGGCTCAAGCTATTTTATTAAACAATGTTACTATTATATACATTTTTGTATGTCTCAGAAAGAAAATCTGCTAGTGAAATAAGTTTTCACTGGTACACATTAACTGGAAATACACTTATAAGCCACAGAACAACACATACCGTATATATACTATTCTCAAAAAGTTAAGGATATTTGGCTTTCAGGTAGAATATCTGTTAAACATAAAAAGTTCACGCCACAGTGAATTTATTGAAACAAAAGCCAACAACACTGGTGGGTATACACCCACCCCCCAAAACAAAATGTCAACGTCTCAATAACTTGTCATGTAGCCTTGAGCATAAATTACAGCTTTACAATGATATCTCATGCTGTTCACAAGTCGAAATTATTGTTTGCTGAGGCATGGCATCTCACTCTTAATGAAGGGTGGCCATCAGGTCACCAAGGTTCTGGGGTACAGAGTTACGAGCCTCTTCATGGCGTCTCAGATGGTCCCATAGGTTTTCTATGGAACTCAGGTCTGGAGAAAGTGTAAGCCACTCCATTTGATGTACTAGAGTCTCGAGCAGACTTCCTGATTGAAGCAACCTCGATGAGCTGGTGCACTGTCGTCCGTGAAGATGAAATTAGGCCTGTGGTGTTCATGCAGGCACAATGTCTCAATTAATGAGGATATTCAATTAGTAGGGGCTTGTCACTGTACCATTCACAACGTGGAGGGCAGTTCTGTATTGACTAGAGATACCTGCCCACACTAACACCACCACCAAAACCTCATCTGTTGACATCAATAGCTGATGCACAGCACTTTCCTTGACGTCTCCAACATCGTTGGGTGCCGACAATTCTACTCAGAATAATTAGACTATCAGTGAACATCACTGAGGCCCACTGGTCCCTTGACCAGCGTAGATGCTCCCTCGCCTGTACCTGGTATCTAGCACGTAGACCACACTGACGTAAATAGTTTCAAATGGTCTGACGTTACACTTCGGTGCCTCTGACCTCCCTGTGCCCGGAGTTGTGTGACATTCATCATCCAGTTCCAAAATGCATTGTTCACAATGAGGTGGTCAGTGTGAGATGTGGCCAAAGGACATTCACTTTCATGCCCCTCTGTGACTCTTTCAGTCTATCTCTGTTGCAACCTGCTGATGACACTCTTGACACTCTAGGTTCAGTGGCCACTTCAGTCTCAGAACATCCTATTTGAAGCTTCACAATGGTGAGGTGCTTTTGATCAATTGTTAGATGTCGTCTTGGCCTCATGATGTCAAATTGTGAACAGCAGGATGAGGAGGACTGTTTAAATACCAATTCTATTTGAACCACAAAATGTAATAGGCAATTCATGGATCAAACAACCATTTTAAATTTTGCCATTAAGCTCCTTGTTAGAAAACAGCAAATTGTGCAAAAAGAACTGAAACATTGAACAGTAGGACATGTGCATTCAAAAGTTGAGGTCACATTAATTTCACCTGAAAAGGTTAAAGGGCATTGTAGGATCATCCTGAAATTTCACCTGAAAGGTAAATATCCCTAATTTTTTGTGAGTAGTGTACATACGTGGAAAAAAAATCTGCATATGAGAATCTTCTCACTTCTCAGCTGGAACAAATTACAGTCTCCAATATAATCACACACCCTCTTCCTTGGTTGACATCCCAAAGAAAGGTGGAAATTTTGGGGTACATGAAGACTTAACTAAGCTGCTTATCATTATCTATTTTTCCTTTGTCAATTTTCTGAAAGGTGACCTGTTGTGATCTATTCACCACAGTGCTGTGGTCTGTGGTGTTGTCTGAAGGGTTATGTGGCCCAGAGATAAGGGATGCTGGGTGGCTTTCCCTAGAGTGTGGCAGTGTTGTAATGGCTGATGATTCCACGCAGTGCTGTGACATATAGAAGGGACCCACTTAAAAATAACTGTCATCACTTAGGTGTGGGCTTACTCAGTTTGATCAAAATGTGCACTAAGAACTCATCTTCATGTCTATGAATTAACAGTAAAAGATCAATATAAAATGTGGATGTTTGAGCCATGTTTTTTTTTTTGGTTTTTATTTAAATTTGTGGCATAAATCATATTTTAGCTTTAATCTTCTATATAGGACATTGTGAATGTGGGGGTGTCGGTGTCAAATAGGTTTAATCCATACGATAAAGGCACTAAAAATAAGGTTACAAAAGCTCTACTCACTGGACGCCCTGCAGAGTTTGGTGGTTGCTTTGCCAGCTGTGACTAAAAAGAAACATAAATGCCACATTAGAGAGCATATCACAAAGATAAAATATGTAAAACCACCTGCACTGAGCAACAGAAAATGATTAAAGACATCCATTGACTGCTGCAGGAAACAAGCAACCACTTACCTGTTGCTTCATAAGAAACACTTGATCGTCCTCTGCTACAATCTCTTTTTCATGAACAAACTGAAGAAAAAAAACAAAAGATGCAGTATAAATAGATCATGGACTAATGGACTAAAAAGAATAACGGGGTGTAGCCCTGGTATTTGAAATTTATTGGCAGGAAACAAAATATGAATCCCTCGGTATACCTGTCATAGAGCGGGTTTACAGTATGTGTGGAGCAGACTCAGGTAAGCAGCAATCGACGTTAGCTCTGATCGCTGACGTCAACCCTTTAAGGCCCGTTTCACACATCAGTGAAAAACACAGACGTTTTTCACTGGCGTGTAAAACACGCACATGTCCCTGCGTGTGCCGAAAATCACGGCACACGTGGGTTGTCCAAGTGCAATCCGGGCTCCGCGGCCCGTGATTGCACTTAGAGATTCACTCACCTGCGCCCACTCCCGCTGTCCGTGGTGCTGCATCCTCCCGCGACGCAGCATCCGGCCGGCGGTGACCCCTGCAGGAGCTGCTTTCGGGTCGGCTGTGTCGCGCATAATGAATATGCGCGACAGTAATCAGCCGGCACAGAAGGAGCAGGGAGGTCGGGCTGCAAAGGACATCGCTGGACGCCGGGTGAGTTAAAATGTTTATTATTTTAAAAGCACGTTTTTTTCTGGTACGTGTTTCACGGACCACACCACTGTGTGGTCCGTGGAACATCAGTGATGTCAGAAAAAAATGGACATGTCTCCGTGCAGCAATCACGCACACGCGGGTACGCCGCACGGAGACACGTGCAGTGACAAATCACTGACGTGTGAGCAGACCCATTCATTATAATGGGTCTGCGTATGTCAGTGATTCTGGTACGTTTAAAAAAAAAGCACAAACGTACCAAATTCACTGACATGTGAAAGGGGCCTAAATGCCATTATCACTCAATGTCAGCAACACTGACAGTGTTCTACAGCGGGTGAATTATGTATTGAACGCGTCACTAGTTTTCTAAGTAAATATATTTCTAAAGATTCTATTGATATGCATTTGTCACCAAATGTCGGTAACAACCCATCCAATCCACACAGGAAAAAAAAAATGAAATCATAGATATACATTAAATTTAGTGATGAGTAATAAGGAGAAATGAGATAAGAAAAAAGTATTGAACACATTTACTGAAACTGATTTAAAAAGGGAACCGGTCATCAGTTTTTTTTATTAGTATGTGAACTAATGCCACCATGTTTCTAAGCGCCTGTAGTGAATTACACATGTGTGTCCACCATCCCCTAACTCACCATGTACACAACCATAAATACCTTTTTATTTTCTCCCGCGCTGTATATAAATGCTTTAGGTCCATTCTAATGGGCATCATTTCCTCACAAAGGTCGAGACAGCTCACTATTTTTACCCAACATGAAATATTTCTTGTTTGGCACCTTGGAAATGAGACATGTTATGGTCAGGAGACCGCAAAAGATCTTGCAAAAATCCCATAAAAAAGGTTGAGGATAATACACAAGAGTAGTTGGAAACATAACTAGCTGCAATCCACTGACTACACAAACAACTAGAAGTAGCGGTGGAGCGTTCCTAACAAACCTAGACGCCTCGTCACTGCTTGAGAACTAACTAATATCAAAGATAGGATGAGGAATCCTGACTTGCCTCAGAGCAGCCCGAAACATATAATGACGGTGATGTAAGAAAAAACAACACACAGATGGTAAATATAGAATTAAGCAAAGTGAGGCCCTGCTAGCTAGATACAAAAGATACAAAAGTATAGGATACTGGTTGCAGCCAGTTAAAACCCTGAATAATACCAACACCTGATAATCAAAAATTCCCTTAAAGATCAAATGATCTTTCCTCCCACTATATCAGGAACTCTTGTGCAAATACATTTAAATAGAAAATGCAAATATAATAGAAAAGATCATAACTACAAAAACACATGACACAAAAATACAAAACTCCTGAACAGAGTGAAAACTCCCTTTCTTGCTGGGAATAAATCGCCCTCCAAAAATAGTGCAGGAAGAGCACTCATTCAAAAAGACAGATTTAGCAGAAAGGCCTTTCAGTGCAAATTCAGCCTTTAACCAAGCCCAGACTAAGAACAAAATACTTATCAGGCCTAGCTGCAGACTCAGGATGACATAGGAACAAAACCAATGCAAAAGGAACGAAAAACCGCTGTAGAAATCATTCCTGGAGAATCCAAAAAGGCGCAAAAAGGCAAACCAAAAACCTAAAAGGGAAAGGAAAGCAAGCCAAAAGGCTGGAGGACAAAATTCAGGACATCTTCACATGAAGCAGAAACAATTATCACCGGCAAAGGTTAGACAGAGACTGCATTCCTATATCCCCCCTCAATGGACTCCATAGGCTTCCTGAAACAGCAATCATCTCCAACACGTGTCTGAGTGACAGATGCAGAATCATACTCACTACTAGCATTAGCCACCAGAGAGAGCCCAGAAAAACTCTCGGGAACAGCACCATCTCTGATGATATTCACAACAGAGACACCTTTTTAGAGGCCATCAGTTGAACCAGCTGATATTTTTCACTAAGTGGACAGATATATTTCAAATAATGTCATGACTTTCCATGGCTTTTTGCACCTCTCTTTCTTTAGGCGTTTAATACCGGTTCCATATGTCATTTCTCATTATTGCACAACAATTTATGGACATCTATGGTTTGATTTCTTTGCCTGCGTGGATTGGATAGGTTTGATGTCAATAGCACCTTTAGAAATATATTTACTGAAAACATTGGTGACGTGTTCAATAATTTTTCACCTGCTGTATAAGATCACAGGGTGCCAATGGATTGCAATGGCAGTCGGGTACCTGCTTAAAGTACTCGTCGAACTGGTACTTTGGTAAAGTCCGGTCTGTGGCCAGCTGTCATACTGCGATTAAGACTATATACTCAATACTGAGTAAATTAAAATGTGGAAACAAACCTGAATTTTTTAAATCACTTGCCAGGTCATTTTTAACACAAAGAACGCTGTAAAACAAAAAGCTTAAAAGGGAACCTGTCATGTGCAATACGCACACAGAACCACAAGCAGTTCTGGGAGCACATTACTAATCCCTGTCTAGCAGTCGCAGCCTATAGTAGCATAAATTAAAGGGACCTTTAGACAAAGTATCTCTAAAGATCCCATATGATATGCTAATGAGGCCAGCAACTAGTCACAAGGAATGTTAATTCCCCTGGCTAGTCGGCTCCTTAGCATGTTATTATGCCCCTGCGGCGTGCTAACACACTAACGAATGTGAAACATCAGAGAATGATCGCACTCACCTCTCTGCTGCCATTGCATCCAAGTCCTGGATTTCGGCTCAGTGCGCATGGTCCCAGACTTTCGCTCATGCGCACTATGAAGCTGGGTGTACGAGTATTGACTTCAAACCAATGTAGTGCATATGACCGAATGTCAGTGATCATGCGCACAGACGAAATCTGTGACTCTGTCGCAAAGGCAACAGAGAGGTGAGGGCGACTATCCTCTGACGCTGTGCATTCATTAGCAGGGAGGTGCTTACATGCTAAGGGGGCCGACTAGCCAGGGGAAGTAATGCCCTTGCGACTAGTCGCTGGCCTCATTAGCATATGGTAAAAGATCTTTAGAAATACTTTTTCTAATGATCTCTTTATCTATGCTACTAGATGCAGGGACATTTAGGCAGGGATAAGCAATATACCACAGAGAAAAAAAAATGTTTTTTGTGGGTGCACAATATAACAAATTTTTTATTGATACAAAAGGACAAACAACAAGGGATAAAATGTTGTTACAAAAAGAATCAGTGCATATACAAGATGAAAACAGACCTATTAGGCCGGGGCCACACGGGGATTACTGCGATCCCCTCACATGACACTCGGCTCACGCTGGCAGTACAGCAGAGCCGAGTGTCCCTGCAACTGAGGTCCGTTCATGCGAGCAGACCTCAGCTGCGGGGGGCGGGCCGGCACTGAGGAGGGGAGAGAGGGAAATTCTCTCGCTCTCTCCTCCGTTGCCGGCTATTGCCATTCTTGCTCTGCACTCGCGGTACAACGGTGTACTGTGAGTGCAGTGCGATTTTTCTCTCGCCCAGTTGACATGAATGGGTGCGAGAGAAAGTCTCGCATTACAAATCGCAGCATGCTGCGATTGTTTTCTCGGTCCGATTAAGTCTAAGAAAATAAATCGCTCATGTGCGCTGACACACAGGCTAATATTGGTCCGAGTGGAATGCGATTTTTTTATCGCACTCCACTCGCATTGTTTTTCTTGCTGTGTGGCTTAGGCCTTACAATGATTATGTATGGATGTTAGAAAATTGTATCAATTGCTGCTACATAGATATGTAAAATACATAAAAAACATGAACAGAGTAGGTACAGTGGGTATTGCACGTGACCGGCACTGGAAATTAACTACCTTCCATCAGAGTCCATTATAACACTATGCTTATAACGTCAGGAGCAACCATGGCTCTATAAAAGGCTTAGGACACAGAGGAAGAAGGTTGCTACCTACTAAAGTGCCAGGAAAGGTGCAAGATGGAGAAAACCCCCCGCTGGAGAACCCGATGTATGTTTTGCGTGGATTACCAGTGCTTATTCATGGGAAGAAGTGTTACAGTGATCTGGCCAGATCACAGTAATACTTCTTCGCATGAATAAACACTGATAATCTATGTGAAACATACGTTGGGTTCTCCAGCGGGGGTTTTTCCTCCATCTTGCAGTCTGTCTTTGGACCACCAAACAGATGTGTAAATCCTGCCTTACCCATGGAAACAGACCACAATATATATAAAAAAACAAAACCACATGCAATTGGCACACGTAAAAGCTAAAATAAAAGGAACATGGAACTTCACTGATAATTACCTTCCGCACTGGTGGCTTAGTGATAATATCTTCAAAAGTGTCTTCAGGTTTTAGTGTTTGAAAATTTTCATGTAAAATTCCTATTTTTTTGTCATTGTCCCATCCTGCTGGACTGAAGAAAAAAAACACAGGACTAGCAGAATAAAAAGATACTTCTTGGGGAAAAAAAATCCCCCCCCCCCCCCCCCCCCAACACCTCAATAACTGGTCCACTCATTACTGCCGCAGTCTCACACCACTAAACAAAAAATTGCATAAAAATCTGGGATCATTGAAATGACAGAAAACAAAGTACCATTAGAAAGCAATATTTCACAGAAAAAGTCACTTCTAAAATATCGATTTATTGTATAAAAATTTTTTAAAAGATTTTTACATATAAATCCTTAAGGATACGTACAAACAAAAACCAGCCAAATATGAAAGACTCCAGCTGGTCATACAGCAGAAAGACCAGTGATAAACCCCAAAAAGAAATTGGGTAAGTATATCACCGCGCTAATCGACCTAGAATATATGCGATTGGACTAAATTTAGTTCAGGTATGTCTATATTCCGAGGCTCACACAAATCCAAGATAAGAAAATTAGTAGTGCCCAGAATACATTCACCTAGACCAAATTGTCCCTGAAGTCACAAAAGTATTTACATGACATTATTTGCAAACTCCTGATTACTGATTTACATTCAATATTTTTCACCTGACGCGTTTCTCCTCCTACACAGGAGGTTCATCAGGGGTGTTTATAACATGTCATAATACATTTAGTTGGTAATAAATGTGAGGAAAAAAAAAATCAATAAACATATATGGATACCACAGATGTTCTATGGAAGACCTCATCACTGAAGATTGTGTCATTGTGTCAGCTGTTCGCTAGATTTTTAATCCAAATCTTTATAAGGCAAAATTGTTCAGTTTTTATTAGAAGTTTCGACTGATGTCTAGATTGGTGGCCCAATCAGAGTGAAAATTCCACATCAACAAACTTTTAGACTATACTTCCGTTCCAAGATGATTAATAATAAATTTCACTAGTCCATACACGGGTACGTAGGTAATCTCAGCAGATAATTTAAACAAGGTCTTGTTTTTCAATGTGGAATGCTGCAGTTCCAATACCTCGTGACATGGCTGATCAGCATCAGCCATGTGAGGAGGTATTGGAGCTGCAGCATTCCACATTGAAAAACAAGACCTTGTTTAAATTATCTGCTGAGATTACCTACGTACCCGTGTATGGACTAGTGAAATTTATTATCAATCATCTTGGAACGGAAATATAGTCTAAAAGTTTGTTGATGTGGAATTTTCACTCTGATTGGGCCACCCATCTAGACATCAGTCGAAACTTCTAATAAAAACTGAACAATTTTGCCTTATAAAGATTTGGATTAAAAATCTAGAGAACAGCTGACACAATCTTCAGTGATTAGGTCTTCCATAGAGCATCTGTGGTATCCATATAGGTTTATTGATTTTTTTTCCCCTCACATTTATTATCAACTAAATGTATTATGACATGTTATAAACACCCCTGATGAACCTCCTGTGTAGGAGGAGAAACGCGTCGGGTGAAAAATATTGAATGTAAATCAGTAATCAGGAGTTTGCAAATAATGTCATGTAAATACTTTTGTGACTTCAGGGACAATTTGGTCTAGGTGAATGTATTCTGGGCACTACTAATTTTCTTATCTTGGATTTGTGTGAGCCTCGGAATACAGACATACCTGGACTAAATTTAGTCCAATCGCATATATTTTAGGTCGATTAGCGCGGTGATATACTTACCCCCAATTTCTTTTTGGGGTATATCACTGGTCTTTCTACTGTATGACCAGCTGGAGTCTTTCATATTTGGCTGTTTGTTGTTTTTTATTTATGTGTGTATCCCTAAGGATTTATATGTAAAAATTTTTTTAATTTTTTTTGTACAATAAAGAATCGATATTTTAGAAGTGACTTTCTGTGAAATATTGCTTGCTTAGATCACTTCAAACTATTTTTTCTCTGTGAATTATACTATTAGAAAGCAATTTAGATCTGCTCTAACATTTTTGCTTTTTACAAAATTATTTCTGCAAATTGAGATTGATATGCTGATCTTCAGTCCATACAATATTTCCAATATCCAAGTTTTCTATAGATAAAAAGGTATTTATTAATTTCAGAAATATGCAAGTCTTCAATGTCTGGCACCTATCTGCACACTCTTCTTTTAATCACAATATCCAGACGTCACCGACCGTTATTGATTATCTAAAATATAAATTGCTTTGGAACTAAGTGGGATGGAGATTAGAACTAGATATGACTTGAGCACTTACATAAATACTGCATCCTTTTCCACAACAACAGCAGGCATGTTGAAAGGAAATCCATATAATTGCTGAACAATATATTTATATACAATATCAATATTTTTGTTCTCTTTTATGGATGTATAAATTAGTGCAGCACCATCTAAAAGGGCACAGGTCAAGGAAGTAACCAGGTAAAAACAATGATTCAGCCAGAAATCAGCCACTTGGGCATGAAGCCTTTCCCAAGCTAACAACCTAGAGATACAGTATACAAATAATACAGTATTATCTTGGCGAATAGCAGAAGAAATTCATACACTTCACAACATTAATTTTTATGTAATTTTTCAAAAGTAAGACCTAAAACAAACAGCTTACACAACACTATTAAAATCTATCCTTGTTATCTCCCAAATGTTGAAGCTAAAAACACCAGCCTGCGTGTTGTCAGTAGATACAGAGAAGGCCTTTGATAGGGTCAGTTGGCCCTTCCTTGGGCGTGTGCTTGAGCGCGCAGGTTTCGGTCCGAGCTTTAGAGAAATGGTTCTAGCATTGTATACTCTCCCTACAGTCAAGATTCGCTGTAATGGAATTTTTTCCAACTCATTTAATATCAGAAATGGCGCTCGACAAGGATGTCCTTTGTCCCCCCTTCTGTATGCATTGGTGATGGAACACCTAGCCATAGCCATCAGGACGAACCCTGAATCATGGGATCTGCATAGGGAGAAAAAAAAACCCCTCAAACTGGCCCTATATGCTGATGACCTCCTCATCTACATCATGAACCCCGAAACATCTCTCCCATCCATCCTGAAGGAGTTTCAGCGGTATGCAGTGGTTAGTAATTTCTAGGTTAGTACCTCTGAGTCGGAAATCCTAAATATCACCCTTCCTGCTAAACGTAAAGCCTCTCTGCATGAAGCCATTCCCTTTAAATGGTGTGTCACTGCTCTGAAATATCTAGGGACTTATCTGACGCCGGACCGTTCACATCTATTTAATTTGAACTACAAATCACTACTGCAGCGCATTGACGCCGATCTTCAGGCTTACAATTTGCGGGATTTGCCCTGGTTTGAACATATCAACGTTTTAAAAATGGATGTCATCCCCAAACTCCTTTTTCTTTTTCAAGCAGTTCCTATAGCCGTACCCAGATTCTTCTTTGCCCATCTTCGACGGATCACGACAGCTTTTGTATGGAAAACAGGTAAACCTCAACTGGCCTTTAAATACTTGACGAGACGAAAATTAAAAGGGGGCACAAGACTCCCAGATTTTCGATCATACATCAGCTATCCTCACCAGAGTAGTAGATTGGTTTCATGGGGCCGAGATGAAGCAGTGGGTGGATATTGAAACTAACCTTTTAGATTGGACTTTGACCTCCCTGTACTGGATCGCAAAACATAGAAGACCTAAGAGCATTTTGAACTCCCCTCTGACAAGGGACCTACTCCTCATTTGGGACAGAACTAATGCTCATTTTAATCTGTCTGAAGCATGGGGCCCCCCTGACACCCCTTATTGATAATCCCGACTTTCCGTCGGCTGTTGGTGTAGACAGGTTTAGAATTTGGTCTTCATCCCAGAGGCCTAGGGTTGGCGCTACCCTGATGGGAGCGCCTTCTCTGCCAACCTTACAGCATTTCCGAGCCGCCTTCCCTGATCAACAAATCCAGTGGTTCATGTACCTGCAGTTGCAATCATTAATCTCCTCTGCTCGCTCAGTCTCCGACCTGGCCAGGGTCTGTACCAACTTTGAATCCCTTCTGATCCAACTAGAACCCCCATCCCACGTAATTTCCCAGATTTACTCCATTTTGATTAACCCAATCGATTCAGATCCAGTCTGGTATGTGAAATCCTGGGAGAAAGATTTGGGGAGTGCTTCCTCTGACCTGAATTGGGCAACAGCTTATATGTGTGTACATAGACTTCCCTTGTAAAGTGCAGGAAAAAAAAAAAAACTTTAAGATCATTTCCCGTTGGTATAGGTGTCCGAAGGAGCTACACAAAATCTTAACCATCCCTTACACTTGTTGGAGATGTAATGCTGCTGAGGGATCCATGCTACATATTTGGTGGTCCTGCCCGATAATTCAGGAATTGTGGCATAAAGTTTTCCAAATTCATAACCACATCACAGGGCTGACAATCACATGCTCTCCGCAGATCGGTCTCTTGTCCATGATCCCCAGAGCTTTCAAATAGATCAAGCAAGGTCTTCTCTGTCATTTTGTTGCCGCGACCAGAGCGATCATGCCGAGAAAGTGGAAGTCGGGTGTAACCCTGACGATTCTAGAGTGGTTGGTGGAAATGGATCACATTTGCAGGATGGAGAAACTATCCTCCCACATGAGCTCCAACTGAGCAAATTTTTCAGCTCTTGGACGCCGTGGCTTCTATTTAGAGAATCCGCTGATTTCGAGGTAATCGTTTCCTCTTAGGAACCAATCGCTTAATTTTTGCTCGGTTCGTGCTGGGAGGTGGAGAGTAGACCTCCTTAAACCAGTTGTGTTCCAAGTCTCTCCTTCCTACCCCCCTTCTGCCCCCCCTTCCCTTTCTTTTTCTGATCTGTCTTTCCTCTCATTTGAATTCTTCTTTGCTTCTTAACATTCTTTTCTCTTTCCAGTTTTTATTAATCTAAACTTAGGGCTTCAGAAATCAATGTTCTTATTTTCATTGACTCATTACCTAAGTCCACATGGAGAATTGTGTGTACATGATCTCTTATTGCGATTGTCTTTATTTCCTCGATATGTGGAAGTATTCGTGCACAAACTTAAAATATGCCACTATGTTATAGAGTTACTTATACTTGATTTTGTATATTTTCTCTTTTTCAATAAACATTTTTGAAAAAAAAAATAAACAGCTTACTGCAGTAATTATAGTCGTGCTGTACAATTTGTTTTTCTAATACTAAACAAAGAAGGGACCAACTTTAGGGGAACCTGACAGCTGATACATGCTGCTCAAACTGGGGCAGACTGCATCAGTCATTGGCTGTATGATCACAGTCAGGTATGTTTGTGACTGGCAGGTCTCTGCCTATGTGCACGTTTAGGCAGAGACCTGTCATCACTGTCAGCAGGCGTTGAGAAGCCACCAGAGACTCGCGTGTATGACTTGTGCACAGCGCAGTTCAGTCCCCAGCGGCTATTAAATATATGTTCTTTTCTGAAATGCCGCAGCTTTTCAGGAGAGATATATACCTGGCTGTGATCGTACAGCCAGTGGCTGACACATGCTGCACACAGTTTGGGCAGCATGTATCAGATATCAGGATCCCTTTAACTGCATCCTTTCAATTAATTTCAATACAATATGGAAGGCATATTATTTAACTAATTAAAGCGGACCTGTTACTTTCTCAAAACATTGAGTTAAAGGGGTATTCTTGTTGAGGTCGCCTGAGCTATAGCTTGTTTGTTCAAATGTAAGAAGAATATCTGTGTATATAAATAATCAAAATATAGATGTAGTTGTATAATAATCTGTCTGTCTATGTAGCGATCGCATAGACCCATAATATAATTGTAAGTTGTATAGCCATGAAGGAGTTAACCAAAGATAATGAAGCCAGAATGTGAAGCTGCAAAAGTGTTATCCGTAATGTTCACACAGAAGGAATGTACGGGAGGCAGGCAATGTGCTGTGAGAAATTAAGGAGTAAAAGTACTCCCTGTTCAGCTTCAAGGTTATTCATGCTTACTGTATAATTGGATCTATCGAATACACGGGTCAGTTGGTGATGCTGGCTCAAGGAGAACATGTCTCATGTATTCATTGTCTGATACATTAATATCGGCTCTGATATATATAGCTAATACGGCACCATCTCTGAATATCCCAAACGAAGACTCCATTAGCAGTCTTCACCAAAAATCTCTACCTTGACATTCTCATCTCTAAGATCCTATCCCAATATGTAGTAAACATGATAATAAGATTAGCAAATACCTCCAATTATAAATGTTGTATAATTTTTTCTGATATAGCCATGACTCTTAGCACATGTGCAGGGCATTGCAGCTTAGGCATCTATGGTTACAACCAATGCCCTGCACATGAGGTAAGTGACATGGCTAGATCAGGAGAACTATACTACATTTCTATTTGGATGTAATTGCTAATTTTATTATTGCACCTACTACAACTGGGATAAAATCTTGGAGATGGGAGTACCCCTTTAAATACTTCATAACATCCCTGAGATCTACTGCAGAGATATGTGAAATCTCTACTTGCAGTGCAACTGTGATATTAGTCTGCGTTTTCTCTAGGGGTGTGTGCTTTTACCTCTCTTTCCTAGACACTGTCATCACAGTTTGGAAGACTCGGCCAAGCTGCGATTGACCGCATATGGGTGGGGTGAAAGATCATGCTGCCAGAAAAACCTGCAACGAAAATACCCTGTTGGACTATAAGCAGAGATGTTACATACTGTGCTCGGAAAGCAACAAAGCATCAGAATCACAGTAGCTCAGGAAAATGTTTTACCTCAATGGCAACATTGAGGCTCAGTTGATAGAACTACAGTCTTGCAGTTCTGGGGTCCTGCGTTCATATCCCACTAAGGACTATACCTGCAATTAGTTTGTATGTTTTTCTCATGTGTTTGCATGGGTTTCCTCCCACACCCCAAAGACATATTTATAGTGAATTTAGATTGTGAGACACAGCGAAGACCGTGATGATCATGTCTGTAAAGTGCTGTGCCATTAATAGCACTATATAAGTGAGTAAAAAAAAAAATAACTCCATTGCTTTTAGCAAGTGACAAGTCGTCGTTAAAGTAACACTACTGTTTTTTTTCCTTCAGTATCTCCTATACACCTGAAGGAAGTGAGAACAGCAGCAGCGCTCACTTCCTCCTGATGTAAGCAATTTGTCCGAAGCCGGGGGATTGAATCATGTGACATCACATTGTTATGAGATCCCAGGAGATACAGTGCCGACACTGCTCTAACGGCACCGGAGGAGAGTATAAAGTTATTAATTTATTTTCTTTAAATATGGGAAAAATGGTGATTGAGACGAGCCTGTGCGAGTATTAGACAACCCATATAAAGTGAATCTGTAATCAGGATTTTATACCGAGTTAATTAAATTTTTATCTTGCTTGTAGAAATCAGTTTTGCTGTTTTAGAGAAATCCATAGATGAAATTGTATGCTAAGGAGTTGCAAGTGCAGTGGGGGGACATTACACTAGCAGCCTTCCTGCTTCTCTCCTATTCACTGCCCACTGCCTGGCTCCTGCCTCTGACAGGTCATTGAAACATGAGAAAGGTAAGAATTTACTTTGCATTAAGGTGCCTTTATATACATGCCATTAACTTAGGTTCTCTTTTCATCTGTGAGACAAAACTCTGTATGTTCTTCATAAAAAGGATACATTGTAAACAAAACTTCCTGATATATGACTGTATAAAGTCGAAGTGCTCATCGGTGTAGTCGTGTTCTTTTTCCAAAATACTAATGGCATCACACTGCAAAAAGTAATGAAATTATTGAAATAAGCATTTAGCTGGAAAGTGCATATGGCTGAAATGAAGGGAATTTTGTTTACTTACCGTAAATTCCTTTTCTTCTAGCTCCAATTGGGAGACCCAGACAATTGGGTGTATAGCTTCTGCCTCCGGAGGCCACACAAAGTATTACACTTAAAAGTGTAAACCCCTCCCCTTCTGCCTATACACCCCCCCGTGCATCACGGGCTCCTCAGTTTTGGTGCAAAAGCAGGAAGGAGGAAACTTATAAATTGGTCTAAGGTAAATTCAATCCGAAGGATGTTCGGAGAACTGAAAACCATTCAACATGAACAACATGTGTACACAAAAGAACAACAGCCCGAAGGGAACAGGGGCGGGTGCTGGGTCTCCCAATTGGAGCTAGAAGAAAAGGAATTTACGGTAAGTAAACAAAATTCCCTTCTTCTTTGTCGCTCCATTGGGAGACCCAGACAATTGGGACGTCCAAAAGCAGTCCCTGGGTGGGTAAAAGAATACCTCGGTAATAGAGCCGTAACACGGCCCCTTCCTACAGGTGGGCAATCGCCACCTGAAGGACTCGCCTACCTAGGCTGGCATCTGCCGAAGCGTAGGTATGCACCTGATAGTGTTTCGTGAAAATGTGCAGACTCGACCAGGTAGCCGCCTGACACACCTGCTGAGCCGTAGCCTGGTGCCGCAATGCCCAGGACGCACCCACGGCTCTGGTAGAATGGGCTTTCAGCTCTGACGGAACAGGAAGCCCAGAAGAACGGTAGGCTTCAAGAATTGGTTCCTTGATCCACCGAGCCAAGGTTGACTTGGAAGCCTGCGACCCTTTACGCTGGCCAGCGACAAGGACAAAGAGCGCATCCGAGCGGCGCAGGGGCGCCGTACGGGAAATGTAGAGTCTGAGTGCTCTCACAAGATCTAACAAGTGCAAATCCTTTTCACATTGGTGAACTGGATGAGGGCAAAAAGAAGGTAAGGAGATATCCTGATTGAGATGAAAAGGGGATACCACCTTAGGGAGAAAATCCGGAACCGGACGCAGAACCACCTTGTCCTGGTGAAACACCAGGGAGGGGGCCTTGCATGACAGTGCAGCTAGCTCAGACACTCTCCGAAGTGACGTGACTGCCACTAGGAAGACCACTTTCTGCGAGAGACGTGATAGAGAAATATCTCTCATTGGCTCGAAAGGTGGTTTCTGAAGAGCCGTTAGCACCCTGTTCAGATCCCAGGGTTCTAGCGGACGCTTGTAAGGAGGGACTATGTGGCAAACCCCCTGCAGGAACGTGCGTACCTACGGGAGCCTGGCTAGACGCTTTTGAAAAAACACAGAGAGCGCCGATACTTGTCCCTTAAGAGAGCCGAGAGACAAACCCTTTTCCATTCCTGATTGAAGGAATGACAGAAAAGTGGGCAAGGCAAATGGCCAGGGAGTAAAACCATGATCAGAGCACCAGGATAAGAAGATCCTCCACGTCCTGTGGTAGATCTTGGCTGAAGTTGGTTTCCTGGCCTGTCTCATAGTGGCAATGACCTCTTGAGATAACCTTGAAGCCGCTAGGATCCAGGACTCAATGGCCACACAGTCAGGTTGAGGGCCGCAGAATTCAGATGGAAAAATGGCCCTTGAGACAGCAAGTCTGGTCGGTCTGGCAGTGCCCACGGTTGGCCCACCGTGAGATGCCACAGATCCGGGTACCACGACCTCCTCGGCCAGTCTGGAGCGACGAGGATGGCGCGGCGGCAGTCGGACCTGATCTTGCGTAACACTCTGGGCAGCAGTGCCAGAGGAGGAAATACATAAGGCAGTTGAAACTGCGACCAATCCTGAACTAATGCGTCTGCCGCCAGAGCTCTGTGATCTTGAGAACGTGCCATGAATGCCGGGACCTTGTTGTTGTGCCGGGGCGCCATTAGGTCGATGTCCGGCTTCCCCCAGCGGCAACAGATCTCTTGAAACACTTCCGGGTGAAGAGACCATTCCCCTGCGTCCATGCCCTGGCGACTGAGAAAGTCTGCTTCCCAGTTTTCTACGCCCGGGATGTGAACTGCGGAGATGGTGGAGGCTGTGGCTTCCACCCACAGCAGAATCCGCCGGACTTCCTGGAAGGCTTGCCGACTGCGTGTGCCGCCTTGGTGGTTGATGTATGCCACCGCCGTGGCGTTGTCCGACTGAATTCGGATCTGCCTGCCTTCCAGCCACGGCTGGAACGCCTTTAGGGCTAGATACACTGCCCTTATCTCCAGAACATTGATCTGAAGGGAGGACTCTGGCTGAGTCCAGGTACCCTGAGCCCTGTGGTGGAGAAAGACCGCTCCCCACCCTGACAGACTCGCGTCCGTCGTGACCACCGCCCAGGATGGGGGCAGTAAGGATTTCCCCTTCGACAACGAAGTGGGAAGAAGCCACCACTGAAGGGAGGCCTTGGCTGCCCGAGAAAGGGAGACGTTCCTGTCTAGGGACGTCGACTTCCTGTCCCATTTGCGGAGAATGTCCCATTGAAGTGGACGCAGATGAAACTGCGCAAAAGGGACTGCCTCCATTGCTGCCACCATTTTCCCTAGGAAGTGCATGAGGCGCCTCAAGGGGTGCGACTGGACTCGAAGGAGAGATTGCACCCCTGTCTGTAGTGAACGCTGTTTGTCCAGCGGAAGCTTCACTATCGCTGAGAGAGTATGAAACTCCATGCCGAGATATGTCAGTGATTGGGCCGGTGTCAGTTTTGACTTTGGGAAATTGATGATCCACCCGAATCTCTGGAGAGTCTCCAGAGCAATATTCAGGCTGTGTTGGCATGCCACCTGAGAGGGGGCCTTGACAAGCAGATCGTCTAAGTAAGGGATCACCGAGTGTCCCTGAGAGTGTAGGACTGCTACCACTGTTGCCATGACCTTGGTGAAGACCCGTGGGGCTGTCGCCAGGCCGAAAGGCAGTGCCACGAACTGAAGGTGTTCGTCCCCGATGGCGAAACGCAGGAAGCGCTGATGCTCTGGTGCAATCGGCACGTGGAGATAAGCATCCCTGATGTCGATTGATGCTAGGAAGTCTCCTTGGGACATTGAGGCGATGACGGAGCGGAGAGATTCCATCCGGAACCGCCTGGTTTTCACGTGTCTGTTGAGCAGTTTTAGGTCCAGAACGGGACGGAAAGATCCGTCCTTTTTTGGCACCACAAACAAGTTGGAGTAAAAACCGTGGCCCCGTTGCTGAAGGGGAACAGGGATCACCACTCCTTCTGCCTTCAGAGTGCTCACCGCCTGAAGAAGAGCATTGGCTCGCTCGGGGGGAGGAGATGTTCTGAAGAAACGAGTCAGAGGACGAGAGCTGAACTCTATCCTGTAACAGTGAGACAAAATGTCTCGCACCCATCGGTCTTGGACATGTGGCAACCAGGCGTCGCAAAAGCGGGAGAGCCTGCCACCGACCGAGGATGCGGTTTGAGGAGGCCGAAAGTCATGAGGAGGCCGCTTTGGGAGCGGTTCCTCCGGCGTTCTTCTTAGGACGTGACTTAGACCGCCATGAATCGGAGTTCCTCTGACCCTTCTGTGGCCTGTTGGACGAGGAGAATTGAGACCTGCCCGCGGGCCGAAAGGACCGAAACCTCGATTGTACCTTCCGTTGTTGAGGTCTGTTTGGTTTGGACTGGGGTAAGGATGAGTCCTTTCCCTTGGATTGTTTAATGATTTCATCCAATCGCTCGCCAAACAGGCGGTCGCCAGAAAATGGCAAACCGGTTAAGAACTTTTTAGAAGCAGAGTCTGCCTTCCATTCCCGTAGCCACATGGCCCTGCGGACTGCCACCGAATTGGCGGATGCTACCGCCGTACGGCTCGCAGAGTCCAGGACCGCATTCATGGCGTAGGACGCAAACGGCGACGCCTGAGATGTTAAGGGCACAACCTGCGGAGTAGAGGCACGTGTGACTGCATTAATCTCAGACTGACAAGCTGAGATAGCTTGGAGTGCCCATACGGCTGCGAATGCCGGAGCAAAGGACGCGCCGATAGCTTCATAGATGGATTTCAACAAGAGCTCTATCTGCCTGTCAGTGGCATCCTTGAGTGATGCACCATCTGCCACTGCAACTATGGATCTAGCCGCCAGTCTAGAGACTGGAGGATCCACCTTGGGACACTGAGCCCAACCCTTGACTACGTCAGGGGGGAAGGGATAACGTGTGTCCTTAAGGCGCTTAGTAAAGCGCTTATCTGGAAAAGCTCGGTGTTTCTGGACTGTATCTCTGAAGTCGGAGTGATCCGGAAACGCACTCATTGTACGTTTGGGAAACCTAAAATGGAATTTCTCCTGCTGAGAAGCTGACTCCTCAATCGGAGGAGCTGGGGGAGAAAGATCCAACACCTGATTGATGGACGCTATAAGGTCATTTACTATGGCGTCCCCTTCAGGTGTATCCAGGTTGAGAGCGGCGTCAGGATCAGAGTCCTGATCTGCCACCTCCGCTTCATCCTCTAGAGAGTCCTCCTGCTGAGACCCTGAGCAGTGTGATGAAGTCGAGGGAAGCTCCCAGCGAGCCCGCTTAGGCGGTCTGGGACTGCGGTCCGTGTCGGAGACCTCACCGTGGGACCTATGAGCCGCCCCAGGAGCACTTTGCTGCTCCAACCGAGGGGGGCCTGGGGTCAATGATTCAACAGTGCCCGGGACCTGTGTTACCGGTCTGGACTGCAAGGCTTCTAGTATCTTAGCAGACCATTTATCCATAGACTCAAAGTTTGTCAGCGAATACTGCAAACTCCGTCCCTGTCACCTGGACAGTGGCAGCAGGTTGTTCCACCTGGGCCACCAGTGGCAGAGGCTCCGGCTGAGTGAGTGTCACAGGGGCCGAGCATTGCACACAATGAGGGTAGGTGGAACCTGCAGGTAGCATAGCCGCACATGAGGTACAGGTTGCAAAGTAAGCCTGTGCCTTGGCACCCTTGCTTTTTGCGGACGACATGCTGTTGTCTCCTCTGAGTACAATCAGGGAGGGTATATAGCCAAAAACAAGCAGTGCGGCCGTACAGAGTAAATGTATAGAATATAAGCATATAAATATACACTTCGGCACCCAGGGGGGCCAGCACCTAGTAACAGGTGCGGCTTACCGACCGCCCGCAGCGGTTGTGTGACCACCAGATTCCCTGCCTGGGCCTCCCAGAGCTGTGTTGTCTCTCCTCTCCAGCGTCAGATGCTGATAGGAATGGCTGCCAGCGTTCTGTGGGGAGGAGGGGGCCGTGGGCGTGCCTTTAGAAAGTGCGGGAATCTGGTGCCCCACGGTGCTCAGTGAGGGGGGAGGAGGATACAAAGTATGCTCCAGCCCTCAGCGCTGACGTCCAGTGCAGCGTCCCGCCCTTCCCCTGACTGGCAGGCCCGGGGGCGGGAATATGCGGTACTAGGCCGCAAAAGCCGGAGAGTAAAGTTATAAGCGCGGCCGGCAAACAAGCGCGGTCAGCGCGGTAGTCCCGGCGCACTAACACACCCAGCAGCTGCTGCAGCGTGCATAACACAGGCGCTCTATGCGCCGTCCCCAAGGGGACACAGAGTACCTCAGAGTAGCAGGCCTGTCCCTGACGATACCCGGCTCCTGTCCAAGCAGATTCCCCCAGGGGCTGCGGAGGGAGCACGGTCCCAGTGCCTGGAGACCGATTAGGATCCCACTTCACCCAGAGCCCCTAAGGGATGGGGAAGGAAAACAGCATGTGGCTCCTGCCTATGTACCCGCAATGGGTACCTCAACCTTAACAGCACCGCCGACCAGAGTGGGGTGAGAAGGGAGCATGCCGGGGGCCCTGTTATGGGCCCTCTTTTCTTCCATCCGATATAGTCAGCAGCTGCTGCTGATTAAATTGTGGAGCTTGCGTGCATGTGTGCCTCCTTCGCACAAAGCATAAAAACTGAGGAGCCCGTGATGCACGGGGGGGTGTATAGGCAGAAGGGGAGGGGTTTACACTTTTAAGTGTAATACTTTGTGTGGCCTCCGGAGGCAGAAGCTATACACCCAATTGTCTGGGTCTCCCAATGGATCGACAAAGAAAAGAACAGTACAAAATAAGGAATAAAAATGTAATTTTACAAATAACTTACAGTTTGGCAAAATGCGTTTCTATGGATTAAGCACAGAATGAACAGCAGGGGTGGTACAGGTATTGAAGCCTCGGGATTAAAGGGGTGGTTCACCCATTTTTTTATTTTCTATATGAGTAACTTACCATTTTAGGTGTTGTCTTCATTGGCCTCTATTTGCACTTCTGGCACTAAGCGGCGCTATCCTGCACGCTCAGTGCCGGTCACATGACCCCCTGGTGCTGTGACCACTAGTATCCTCCTACGTCCCATCAAGTTCCGGGCTCTCAAACTGGATGGTTACGTCAGAGGATGCTGGCGCCACTCACATTTGATTGACAGGGCTGTGGGCGGTGACTACCGCACGTCACAGCCCAGCATCGAGGGGAGGATCCGGAGGGCTCCAGTGTGGAAAGGTGAAGAGCGCGCCGCATAGCATCCGTCAGATGTGGGAGGTACAGGGCGCCAGTGTAGAGTAGAGGGGGGTGGGGTGGGGGGGGGTGTTCTTTAGCTGAATTCCCCCCTGTCACGCAAGTATGTGATCACACTATCCGCCCGCTGTGCTCAGCTGTCAGGAGAGCCTGCGGTGTCGGCAGTGTGATCATGTGCTCCTACCAGCAGCACAGGTGACCAGACGCTGCATGGGACCAACTTGCTCCACTCTGTCACCTGCACAACCAGTCAGAGAGTAGAGACAGTTAGTGACATGTAGCATCCGGTCACCTGCACAACAAGTCCCAGAGTGGAGACAGTTGGTGACATGCTCTGCTCTGACACAGTGTGCTATATGTCACTAACTTGCTCCACTCTGTGACTTGTTGTGCAGGTGACCGGATGCTACATGTCACTAACTTGCTCCACTCTGTGACTTCTGCTGCATAGTACCAACTTTCTCCATTCTCACCAGCACAACAAGTCCCAGAGTGGAGACATTTTATTTATATATATAATATACTATGAAATAGATCAGAAAGACCAAATGATAAAAGCTCTATTACCATGATTGGACAGTGCACACAGGAAGGTGGGGAGGGAACAGTTTTGGTGGAGATCTAAATGGGTGTGAGATAGCTTGCTAGTTACGGCAAAGGATTATGGAAGTTGTAGTAACTGAACCCAGGAAGTCAGGAGAGAGATTAACTCCATCAGAGCTGGAGCCAGAAATGAGGATGTGCTGCTAGAGCACGATAAAAGGTAATATTGCTAAAATAACATAATGGATGTGTGGAGAGGCACATAATAGCAAGATTAATGAGAAAAAAAAAAAAAGCAGTTTTGGTAACAGGACAACTTCTTTGATGAGGTTTATATGAACGCCTGGAGTCCACACTCTGGAACCGCAGTGTGAATGGAGCTGTAGTGAACATGTGCAACAATAACGGGAACTGCAAGCCCCATATCAATCACTTATCTATCTTGTGAAGAGGAGATAAATAGGGTTTCTAGGATAACCCATGTATAAAGCAGATTTATGAATATGGTTTTATAGAAAACAAGATATTGACAGATAGCAACCATAGAGAGTGCAGCTTCCGTTTTCTAAAAAAATTTAAAGAAATTAATATGAACTGTTATTGGTTGCTATGGTAGACAAGTTTTTATTTGTTTGTTTATGAATCCTCCTTTTTGTTTCTGCTCCTCACTGTGTTGATATCTGCGTGCAGTCTTTATGTACTACATGAGAAACTGCATTCAAGAAACTGCTACCAGCAGATCATCAATAAATCATCAATGTACAAGTAGAAACTGAGCAACAGAACCATATACTACACCGTATCATTTAATTACCTGTACATAATTGGGCCATTTAACCTTTATGTTTGCTAGGAATTATAACAAAAATATAGTGTATATAAGAATTTGCTGTCCCCCAGAACGCAAATTCATCCAACTATACAGTCAAAGAGGAGATTATATATATATATATATATATATATATAATGTGTGTGTGTGTGTGTGTGTGTGTGTGTGTGTGTGTGTGTGTTATACAGTACAGACCAAAAGTTTGGACACACCAGAGTTTTCTTTATTTTCATGACTCTGAAAATTGTAGATTCACATTGAAGGCATCAAAACTATGAATTACCACATGTGGAATGAAATACTTAACAAAAAGTGTGAAACAACTGAAAATATGTTCTATATTCTAGGTTCTTCAAAGTAGCCACCTTTTGCTTTGATTACTGCTTTGCACACTCTTGGCATTCTCTTGATGAGCTTCAAGAGGTAGTCACCGGAAAAAGGTTTTCATTTCACAGGTGTGCCCCCTGTCAGGTTTAATAAGTGGGATTTCTTGCCTTATAAATAAGGTTGGGACCATCAATTGTGTTGTGCAGAGGTCTGGTGGATACACAGCTGATAGTCCTACTGAATAGACTGTTAGAATTTGTATTATGGCAAGAAAAAAGCAGCCAAGTAAAGAAAAACGTGTGGCCATCATTACTTTAAAGGGAACCTGTCAGCAGAAATGTCCCCTAAAACCTAACAGATTCCCCCTCTGCAGCTCCTGGGCTGCAATCTATAAAGGTCCCTGTTATGATTGTGCCCACTTTCTGACCGAAAAAAAGTGTTTATAAAGTTGTACCTTTTTGGCTTCTGATTCTGTAAATCTGTCACGGGGGCGGGCTGCCTGATGGCCGTTATTCTGCCCCCTGGTCCTGTATGCCGCCCCCATCGCTGATTTCAATACTTCTGGACGCCGCCCACTGCTCCAGCCATCCCCGCGCATGCCCAGTGCCCATCTCTCGGGGATGAGCACTGTGCCCAGCGTCACCGCTGGTGACGTGCACGCAGGGTTAAGATTATGGGCGGTGCTGTGATGTTTATTCCTAAGCAACCGCCCATAATCGCGGGACCGTGCTTTCCCCCTCGGCCTGCTTCTTTCTGCGCAAGCGCGCTGCTGCTGACCTCACTTCGCCTCCTTCCCATCTTGCCCCGAGGCAGGAAATAGATGGGAAGAGCGCGGAGCAGTGACTACACCGAAAGCGCGGTCCCGCGATTATGGGCGGTTGCTTAGGAATAAACATCACAGCACCGCCCATAATCTTAACCCTGCGTGCACGTGACGCTGGGCACAGTGCTCATCCCCGAGGGATGGGCACTGGGCATGCGCGGGGATGGCTGGAGCAGTGGGCGGCGTCCAGAAGTATTGAAATCAGCGATGGGGGCGGCATACAGGACCAGGGGGCAGAATAACGGCCATCAGGCAGCCCGCCCCCGTGACGGATTTACAGAATCAGAAGCCAAAAAGGTACAACTTTATAAACACTTTTTTTCGGTCAGAAAGTGGGCACAATCATAACAGGGACCTTTATAGAATGCAGCCCAGGAGCTGCAGAGGGGGAATCTGTTAGGTTTTAGGGGACATTTCTGCTGACAGGTTCCCTTTAAGAAATGAAGGTCAGTCAGTCCGGAAAATTGGGAAAACTTTGAAAGTGTCCCCAAGTGCAGTGGCAAAAACCATCAAATGCTACAAAGAAACTGGCTCACATGAGGACCGCCCCAGGAAAAGAAGAACAAGAGTCACCTCTGCTGCGGAGGATAAGTTTATCCAAGTCTCCAGCCTCAGAAATCGCAGGTTAACAGCAGCTCAGATTAGAGACCAGGTCAATGCCACACAGAGTTCTAGCAGCAGACACATCTCTAGAACTACTGTTAAGAGGAGACTTTGTGCAGCAGGCCTTTATGGTAAAATAGCTGCTATGGACAGGCAACAAGCAGAAGAGACTTGTTTGGACTAAAGAACACAAGGAATGGACATTAGACCAGTGGAAATCTGTGCTTTGGTCTGAGGAGTCCAAATTTGAGATCTTTGGATCCAACCACCGTGTGTTCTGTGATGCAGAAAAGGTGAACGGATGGACTATACATGCCTGGTTCCCACCGTGAAGCATGGAGGAGGAGGAGTCTAATCCTCTGAACCGGCTGTTCACTAATGTGTAATCATATGTGCTGCGAGTGGTCACTAGAGCACCTGTACACTATATAAGTTGCTGCAGTGTCAGTACGTATGTGCATGGCCGGGAATTCAATTCAGGCAGCGCTCACTCTAGCCAAGCAAGTAGTGACAAATAAGGGAAAGTGCTGAGGCTGCTTATTGAGGGGCGAAATGGTGTGCTGAGCCCTTGGCTATGTCAAAAGTGTACCGAGGAGGCCTCAGATGCATATGTAATAAACTTAGTTTGATGTAACACTAAAGTAGTGAAATCGATACTTCAGGTATGATATTTATCTGGATCAAGACCTTACATGACTGAATAGTTTAATTTATGTTTATAATTTATTCTGATCCTTAAAGTCATGTCTGTGTTCATCGATTTGAAAGCCCTCAGTCCGCTATGCCCGACAGAGTACTGGCATTACTGTGCAGAAACGATTCAAGGAATGAGAGCAATATATTAAAATTAGAGCATCAAGTTTTTTTTCCTACTTATTTTAAGCCTATATGAATTTCCAGGTCAATGCATATAGAACATTATACACACAACATGACAAATGATAAAAACTAGCAAGTAGAGTAAACATGAGGCTACTGAAACTTAAAGGAGTTGTCCGACATTAGCTTACCAAAAAAATGTTGCGTTTATCTGTGCTGTATTGTCATATAAATCACCCCTACGTTGTTATTTTTTGTTTTCTATCTTTTGTTCCTCTTGAATTATCCCTTTATTCTCTGCAGCTCTTTGTTTACATTCAGCACAAGCAAACTGACCACTTCCTGTATAAAACCTCAGTCAGAGCTGGCACCGCCCGGCCTCAGTGTCCAGCCTCTCCCCCTGCCCGCCCCCTGCACACACATTCCCTGTCAGTATTCTGCCCAGCACCTGACCTGTTATCACTCTAGCAATGAAAAAATAACAGCCCCACATCGGGCTCTGCGCGCCACACACACACACACACACACACACACACACACACACACACACACACACACGGAACTCTGCACCCCACATCACATCAGGCTCTGCAACCCTCCCCCACCCACAAACACACACACGCCGCTCTGTACCGACCCCCACCTCACCATCGTTCTGTACAGATTCCGACCCCCATAGGGAACACATGTGGGCTACATTCACATGACCGTTCCGTTTTTGCGGTCCGCAAAAAACGGTCCATTTTTTCACGGAGGCATCCGTGTGTCATCCGTGTGCCTTCCTTTTTTGCGGACCACAAAAAATGGAAGCAAGAAAGTAAATAGATGAGTAGATATAGAGATGAATAGATAGATATATAACAGGGGGATGAATGAATAGAGCGATAGACAGATAGATAATGGATAGATAGATGAGAAAGACCTATATAATGTCCCACCCCCCTGCATTTTCTAAGCTGGCACCCTTTAGTGACTTTCATGTGGCACTAAAGGGTGCTTAGCCTTGTATTTAGCAAAAAGAAGGGAATTTTGTTACTTACCGTAAATTCCTTTTCTTCTAGCTCCTATTGGGAGACCCAGACGATTGGGTGTATAGCTACTGCCTCCGGAGGCCACACAAAGCATTACACTAAAAAGTGTAAGGCCCCTCCCCTTCTGGCTATACACCCCCAGTGGGATCACTGGCTCACCAGTTTTAGTGCAAAAGCAAGAAGGAGGAAAGCCAATAACTGGTTTAAACAAATTCACTCCGAGTAACATCGGAGAACTGAAAAACCGTTCAACATGAGCAACATGTGTACCCGAAACAACCCAAAAATCCCGAAGGACAACAGGGCGGGTGCTGGGTCTCCCAATAGGAGCTAGAAGAAAAGGAATTTACGGTAAGTAACAAAATTCCCTTCTTCTTCGTCGCTCCATTGGGAGACCCAGACGATTGGGACGTCCAAAAGCTGTCCCTGGGTGGGTAAAGAAATACCTCATGTTAGAGCTGCAAGACAGCCCTCCCCTACGAGGAGGCAACTGCCGCCTGCAGGACTCTTCTACCTAGGCTGGCGTCCGCCGAAGCATAGGTATGCACCTGATAATGTTTGGTGAAAGTGTGCAGACTCGACCAGGTAGCTGCCTGGCACACCTGTTGAGCCGTAGCCTGGTGTCGTAATGCCCAGGATGCACCCACGGCTCTGGTAGAATGGGCCTTCAGCCCTGAAGGAACCGGAAGCCCAGCAGAACGGTAGGCTTCAAGAATTGGTTCTTTGATCCATCGAGCCAGGGTGGCCTTAGAAGCCTGCGACCCTTTGCGCTGACCAGCGACAAGGACAAAGAGTGCATCCGAACGGCGCAAGGGCGCCGTGCGGGAAATGTAGATTCTGAGTGCTCTCACCAGAGCTAACAAATGTAAATCCTTCTCATACCGATGAACTGCATGAGGACAAAACGAAGGCAAGGAGATATCCTGATTAAGATGAAAAGAGGATACCACCTTCGGGAGAAACTCCTGAATGGGGCGCAGCACTACCTTGTCCTGGTGGAAGACCAGGAAGGGAGTCTTGGATGACAGCGCTGCTAGCCCAGACACTCTCCGAAGAGATGTGATCGCTACCAGAAAAGCCACGTTCTGGGATAGTCTAGAAAGTGAAAACCTCCCTCAGAGGCTCGAAGGGCGGCTTCTGGAGGGCAACTAGTACCCTGTTCAGATCCCATGGATCTAACGGCCGCTTGTACGGGGGCACGATATGGCAAACCCCCTGTAGGAACGTGCGCACCATAGGAAGGCGTGCCAAACGCCTCTGAAAAAAGACGGATAGCGCCGATACCTGACCTTTAAGGGAGCCGAGCGCCAAACCTTTTTCTAACCCAGATAGCAGGAAAGAAAGAAAGGTAGGCAATGCAAATGGCCAGGGAGACACTCCCTGAGCAGAGCACCAGGATAAGAATATCCTCCACGTTCTGTGGTTCTTAGCGGACGTGGGCTTCCTAGCCTGTCTCATGGTGGCAACGACCCCGTGGAATAATCCTGAAGACGCTAGGATCCAGGACTCAATGGCCACACAGTCAGGTTCAGGGCCGCAGAATTCCGATGGAAAAACGGCCCTTGGGACAGTAAGTCTGGTCGGTCTGGTAGTGCCCACGGTTGGCCGACCGTGAGCTGCCACAGATCCGGATACCACGCCCTCCTCGGCCAGTCTGGGGCGACGAGTATGACGCGGCTGCAATCGGATCTGATCTTGCGTAGCACTCTGGGCAAGGGTGCCAGAGGTGGAAACACATAAGGGAGCCGGAACTGCGACCAATCTTGCGCTAGGGCGTCTGCCGCCAGCGCTCTTTGATCGCGAGACCGTGCCATGAAGGTTGGGACCTTGTTGTTGTGCCGGGACGCCATTAGGTCGACGTCCGGCCTTCCCCAGCGGCGACAGATTTCCTGAAAACACGTCCGGGTGAAGGGACCATTCCCCTGCGTCCATGCCCTGGCGACTGAGGAAGTCTGCCTCCCAGTTTTCTACGCCGGGGATGTGAACTGCGGATATGGTGGAGGCCGTGGCATCCACCCACATCAGAATCCGCCGGACTTCCTGGAAGGCTTGCCGACTGCGTGTCCCCCCTTGGTGATTGATGTATGCCACCGCTGTGGAGTTGTCCGATTGAATTCGGATCTGCTTTCTTTCCAGCCACTGCTGGAAAGCCAGTAGGGCAAGATACACTGCTCTGATTACCAGAACATTGATCTGAAGGGTGGACTCCTGCTGAGTCCACGGACCCTGAGCCCTGTGGTGGAGAAAAACGCTCCCCACCCTGACAGACTCGCGTCTGTCGTGACCACCGCCCAAGACGGTGGTAGGAAGGATCTTCCCTGTGATAATGAGGTGGGAAGAAGCCACCATTGCAGAGAGTCCTTGCCGTCTGTGAAAGGGATACTTTCCTGTACAGGGATGTTGACTTCCCGTCTCATTGGCGGAGAATGTCCCATTGAAGTGAACGCAGATGAAACTGCGCAAACGGAACCGCCTCCATTGCCGCCACTATCTTCCCGAGGAAGTGCATGAGGCGTCTTAAGAAGTGCGACTGACCTTGAAGGAGAGTCTGCACCCCAGTCTGTAGTGACCGCTGCTTGTCCAGCGGAAGCTTCACTACCGCTGAGAGGGTATGAAACTCCATGCCAAGATACGTTAGTGATTGGGTCGTGACAGGTTTGACTTTGAGAAGTTGATGATCCACCCGAACGTCTGGAGAGTCTCCAGCGCAACATTCAGGCTGAGTTGGCATGCCTCTTGAGAGGGTGCCTTGACAAGTATATCGTCCAAGTAAGGGATCACAGAGTGTCCCTGTGAGTGCAAGACTGCTACCACTGCCGTCATGACCTTGGCGAACACCCGTGGGGCTGTCGCCAGCCCGAATGGCAGAGCTACGAACTGAAGCTGGTCGTTTCCTATCACGAAATGTAGAAAAACATTGGTGCTCTGTAGCAATCGGCACGTGGAGATAAGCATCTTAGATGTCTATTGATGCTAGGAAATTTCCTTGAGACATTGAGGCAATGACGGAGCGGAGGGTATCATCCGGAACCGCCTGGCCTCCACGTGCTTGTTGAGCAGTTTTAGGTCCAGAACGGAACGGAAAGAGCCATCCTTGTTTGGCACCACAACCAGATTGGAGGAAAACCGTGTCTTGTTCCTGAAGAGGAACCGGGATTACCACTCCTTCTGCCTGCAGAAGAGCATCTGCTCGGTGGGGAGGTGGGGACGTTCTGAAGAATCGAGTCGGAGGACGAGAACAGAACTCTGTCCTGTGCACGTGGGCACACTGTCCCTCACCCACCGGTCTGTGACCTGTGGCAGCTAAATGTCGCCAAAGGCGAGCGAGTCTGCCATCAACCGCGGATGCGGAAAGATGAGAGAGCTGAGAGTCATGAGGAGACCGCCTTGGTAGCGGTTCCTCCGGCTGCCTTCCTTGGGCGTGATTGAGCCCGGCCGGCAGCTGAGCCCCTCTGAGGCTTTTCAGCCCTTTTGGACGAGGACAATTGGGACCTGCCCGAGCCTGGGAAGGACCGAAACCTCGGCTGTCCTTCCAGGACAGCATTAATAGGGTAAGTCGCAATGCAGACATTGCGAGGTTACGGACGCCCCTGCGGCACAGATGTACTTGTGCTCAAGACCAGCTGCGCAAGAACAGCTGAAAAGCTTAGGGTGCCCATACGGCTGTGAATGCCGGAGCAACCGACACGCCGATAGCCTCACAGACAGATTTCAACCAGAGTCCATCTGTCTGTCAATGGCATCTGTAAGTGAAGTCCCATCTCCACTGCAACTATGGCTCTAGCCGCAAGCCTGGAGATTGGAGAATCCACCTTTGGACCCTGGGTCCAACGCCTGACCACGTCAGGGGGAAAGTGATAACGTGTATCCTTAATACGTTTGGAGAAAACGCTTATCTGGGAAGCGTGGTGTTCCTGGACTGCTTCTCTGCAGTCAGCGTGGCCAAAACAATACTCAATATACGTTTGAGCTTGAAATGGGACTTCTCCTGCTGTGAAGCTGACTCCTCCGCTGGGGGAGCTGAGGGAGAAAAGATCCAACATTCCATTGATGGACGCTATAGGATCATTCCTTATGGCGTCACCATCCGGTGTATCCGGAGTGAGAGCGGTGTCAGGATCAAAGTCCTGATGAGCTACGTCTACCTCATCATACAGAGAGCCTCCTGGGACCCCCCCCGGAGCACCGATTTTTAATCCAAGTGAGGGTGGCCAGGGAGCAATGATCCAGATTGCCCATGGCCTGTCCGGACTGCAAGTCTCTATCCCATTACAACTCCGTCCCTGTCCTTGGACAGGGTTGAGAGGTGGTTCTTTTGGCCACGTCAAGTAGAGACCCCGGCTGACCAAGTGCTACAGGGGAGCATTGCACCCAATGGGGAGCAGTGCCGTGGAACAGTATCACATGCAGCAAAAACAGCATCGAAAGCCTGTGTTGCTTATATGCTGCTGCCGACTTATAGAGCCAAGAATGGCGACCGTACAGTGCAATGTATATCATACAAGCATAAAGTACAAATGAACACTGCAGCACATGCAATACAAGCAGCATAGAAAGCCTGCTTTTCTGCTGCTGTAGACTAGCCATCTAGGGGAATATAGCCCAGAATAGCGACCATACAGTGCAATGTATAGCATACAAGCATAAGTACAAATGAACACTGCAACACCTGCAATACAAGCAGCATAGAAAAAAACCTGTGCCTCAGCACCCTTGCTTTTCTGCTGCTGTAGTCTAGCCATTCTATGGCGAATATAGCCAAGACTAGTGACCGTACAGTGCAGTGTATAGCATACAAGCATAAATACACATGAACACTTCAGTACGTGCAATACAAGCAGCATAGAAAGCCTGTGCCGTAGCACCCATGCTTTCCTGCTGCTGATGTGTCGCCATCTAAGAGGGCATATAGCCCGAAATAGCGACCTATGCAGTGTACTTAAATACAAATAGACAAACTGCGGTATTTAGTGTCAGCACCCCAGGTGCCGCTTACCGCCCGCCTATAAGCGGGTGTGTGGTCGCCCTATTCCTGTTGGTTGCCCAGAGTCCGTTCTCTCAGCTCGGGCTGCAGGAATGGCTGCCGGCGTCCTTCTCCGGCTCGTGTGAGTAGGGGCGGGCCGTGGGCGTGCCCCAAGTCAGAGCGGGAAACCGGCGTCCCACAGTGTCTAGTGAGAGGGCTGGAGCATGTAAATAAGGCTCCAGCCCTCGGCGCTGCTGACTGTACAGCGTCTCTCCCCTACCCTGATTGACAGGGTGGGGGCGGGAACGAAGCTGAGCTAGGCCGCAAAAGCCGGGGACTGGATTTATGAGCGCCGCCGCCGTAAAAGCGCGGTCGGCGCTAAGTCCCCGGCGCACTACAAGTCCCAGCCGCGCCGCCGCTCCCGGAGCGTCCGGCGCGGTAGTTCCCAATAAATAAAGTCACTCAGCTAGGCTGCAGTGACTGTAACCCTTTACTGTCCCCGGCGCACTAGCACACCCAGCAAGTCTGGAGTGTGCTGTGCCTGTGTGTACGGGGACACAGAGTACCTGAATGGTGCAGGGCCATGTCCCTGAACGGCACTCCCGCTCCACATCCAGCAGGTTCAATGGGTCTGTGGATGGAGCCCGGCCTCAGGGCTTTGGGGCCGGTAAGATCCCACTTCCTCAGAGCCCCTCAGGGGGATGGGGAAGGAAAACAGCATGTGGGCTCCAGCCGCCGTACCAGCAATAGGTACCTCAACCTTACAAACCACCAGTGGGGTGAGAAGGGAGCATGCTGGGGGCCCCATATGGGCCCTCTTTTCTTCCATCCGACATAGTCAGCAGCTACTGCTGACTAAACAGTGGAGCTATGCGTGGATGTCTGACCTCCTTCGCACAAAGCCGAAAACTGGTGAGCCAGTGATCCCACTGGGGGTGTATAGCCAGAAGGGGAGGGGCCTTACACTTTTTAGTGTAATGCTTTGTGTGGCCTCCGGAGGCAGTAGCTATACACCCAATCGTCTGGGTCTCCCAATGGAGCGACGAAGAAAAATAAATAATTAAAAAAAAAACACCGACATGGGTTCCCCACTATCTTTTGTAGCCAGCTAGGGTAAAGCAGACGGCTGCAGCCTGCAGACCACAGCTGGCAGCTTCACCTTGGCTGGTAATCCAAAACAGAGGGCACCCCACACTATTTTAAATTAAATAATTTAAAACAAAAAAAAAGCAGACAGCTGTGGTCTGGTATTCTCAGACTAGGGAGGTCCACTGTTATTGGACACTCCCCAGCCTAAAAATAGCAGGCCACAGCCGCCCCAGAAGTGGCGCATCCATTAGATGTGCCAATCCTGGCACTTTTCCCCAACTCATCCCATTGCCCTGGTGTGGTGGCAAACGAGGTAATATACGGGGTTGATGCCAGATGTGTAATGTCACCTGGCATCAATCCTTGGGGTTAGTGATGTCAGACGTCTATCAGATACCCGACATCACCAACCCAGTCACTAATAAAAAAAAAAAACAAAAAAAAACAACAAAAAAAACACAACAAAAAAAGTTTTATTTGAAAAAACACTCCCCAAAACATTCCCTCTTTCACCAATTTATTGAAAAGAACAATCAAATCCGGGTTCGGCGTAATCCAATAAGAGGGACACATGACTATCCATACCATAGACAATGTCCCCTCAGTCAATGAAGAACAGAATGTTCCCCATTGGCTGGGAGAGCAATGCAGTGACCTGAGCTAACATCAATAGGTCAGCCCAGGTCACTGCAGGGAATGACGAGCGCTGCCAGGAGGTTAGATGAGATCATTACCTGCTGTGACGCGCTCTTCAATCCTGTCAGCGATGTCACTGCCGTCTATGCCCTTCGCGTTCTCAGCAGTATCGCCCGTGACGTCACCGCTAGTGACGTGAGAACGCAGCGGGGATAGGCGGCAGTGACCGTACTGACAGGAGTGAAGAGGAGATCGTCACAGCAGGTAATGATCTCATCTGCCTCCTGGCGGCTGCCAGACCTGCAGGGTGAGACTCTGCATGCAGGCAGACACACACACACACACACACACACACACACACACACACACACTGCAATGAAGGCAGCCGCGGGGCTGGAGCGGGACACAGACGGCACGGGCACTCCTGCTATCCTGAGCAGGGGGCCCGGTGCTGGCAGTGATGCCGTGGGCGGGGAGAGTACGGGGTGCGGGGGCTGTTCCAGATTTGCATGTCAACATGGTCCTGCCCATGTTGACATGAAATGACCGGAAGCAGCAAAATCGCGGCAGGAGCAGTCACATGACCACTCTGAGCCAGGGGAGAGGGGCTTACAGCAGCGCAGGTAAGTGGTCTCTATCTACTTACCTGCCCCAATATAGCCCAATAGTGTAATAATAAAAAAAAAAGTCAAAATAAGCCGGATAACTCCTTTAATTAGAATTTTAGAAGTGTAGCAGAAAAGTGCAGCCGGTGTTTATTGTTTCGACAGTAATACTTAGATCAGTAGAAATTAGTTTAAAAAAAGCCAAAAAACAAAACTACTAATCCAAATGTTTTGTGTCATCCAGTTCTTGACCAAAACATGAATATGGTGCAGATAGAGATCTGTATATTGAAAGACAGTGAATTCTCAGCAAGCCTCATATCAGTAGTTTTATTATACCCAAGATTTTATCTAAAAACACTGGAGTATGAGAAAGGCAAAAGCAAAGGGAATATGAATGAAGCCCTTCCACTAAGTTGTGAACCATGTATGCTGTCACAGTTATTCACCAATGCCTCATGGCCTGGAGAACTGGTGCCAAAAATGCTGTCCCAGCAATCCCAACTTACCTTTGTGCAAACAACTACTACAGGAATGCCAAGATTATGGGTAAGCGTGTCTTCTCCAAGAGGCAAAGTCACACTTTCATCCCGATCATCTTGTGAGGATGTATTTCTTCTTTGAGGAGAAGCAGGGAAGTCATCTCCAGGCTCTACATACTCCTGAAAATTTCTAACCACTGGGGGAAGAAAAAAATAAAAAGATATAATTAGGAAAAACAATCTGGACTCTGTGCAGTACATTTTTAGAAAGGTCGGAAATTCTACTGGTTTCTACAGCTAAATTGGTTCAGAGACGAAAACAATTGAATTTAACTAATTTTGTAGTGTGTAAAAAAAAAAAAAAAAAAAAAATAGAATATGATGCTAAAGAAGGGAATTTTGTTTACTTACCGTAAATTCCTTTTCTTCTAGCTCCAATTGGGAGACCCAGACAATTGGGTGTATAGCTTCTGCCTCCGGAGGCCACACAAAGTATTACACTTAAAAGTGTAAACCCCTCCCCTTCTGCCTATACACCCCCCCGTGCATCACGGGCTCCTCAGTTTTGGTGCAAAAGCAGGAATGAGGAAACTTATAAATTGGTCTAAGGTAAATTCAATCCGAAGGATGTTCGGAGAACTGAAAACCATTCAACATGAACAACATGTGTACACAAAAGAACAACAGCCCAAAGGGAACAGGGGCGGGTGCTGGGTCTCCCAATTGGAGCTAGAAGAAAAGGAATTTACGGTAAGTAAACAAAATTCCCTTCTTTGTCGCTCCATTGGGAGACCCAGACAATTGGGACGTCCAAAAGCAGTCCCTGGGTGGGTAAAATAATACCTCGGTAATAGAGCCGTAATACGGCCCCTTCCTACAGGTGGGCAACCGCCGCCTGAAGGACTCGCCTACCTAGGCTGGCATCTGCCGAAGCATAGGTATGCACCTGATAGTGTTTCGTGAAAGTGTGCAGACTCGACCAGGTAGCCGCCTGACACACCTGCTGAGCCGTAGCCTGGTGTCGCAAAGCCCAGGACGCACCCACGGCTCTGGTAGAATGGGCCTTCAGCCCTGAAGGAACCGGAAGCCCAGAAGATCGGTAGGCTTCAAGAATTGGTTCCTTGATCCACCGAGCCAAGGTTGACTTGGAAGCCTGCGACCCTTTACGCTGGCCAGCGACAAGGACAAAGAGCGCATCCGAGCGGCGCAGGGGCGCCGTACGAGAAATGTAGAGTCTGAGTGCTCTCACCAGATCTAACAAGTGCAAATCCTTTTCACATTGGTGAACAGGATGAGGACAAAAAGAAGGTAAGGAGATATCCTGATTGAGATGAAAAGGGGATACCACCTTAGGGAGAAATTCCGGAACCGGACGCAGAACCACCTTGTCCTGGTGAAACACCAGGAAGGGGGCTTTGCATGACAGCGCGGCTAGCTCAGACACTCTCCGAAGTGATGTGACTGCCACTAGGAAGACCACTTTCTGCGAAAGGCGTGAAAGAGAAATATCCCTCATTGGCTCGAAAGGTGGTTTCTGAAGAGCCGTTAGCACCCTGTTCAGATCCCAGGGTTCTAGCGGACGCTTGTAAGGAGGGATTATGTGCAAACCCCCTGCAGGAACGTGCGTACCTGCGGAAGCCTGGCTAGGCGCTTTTGAAAAAATACAGAGAGCGCCGAGACTTGTCCCTTAAGGGAGCCGAGAGACAAACCCTTTTCCATTCCGGATTGAAGGAAGGACAGAAAAGTGGGCAAGGCAAATGGCCAGGGAGTAAAACCATGATCAGAGCACCAGGATAAGAAGATCCTCCACGTCCTGTGGTAGATCTTGGCTGAAGTTGGTTTCCTGGCCTGTCTCATAGTGGCAATGACCTCTTGAGATAACCTTGAAGCCGCTAGGATCCAGGACTCAATGGCCACACAGTCAGGTTGAGGGCCGCAGAATTCAGATGGAAAAATGGCCCTTGAGACAGCAAGTCTGGTCGGTCTGGCAGTGCCCACGGTTGGCCCACCGTGAGATGCCACAGATCCGGGTACCACGACCTCCTCGGCCAGTCTGGAGCGACGAGGATGGCGCGGCGGCAGTCGGACCTGATCTTGCGTAACACTCTGGGCAGCAGTGCCAGAGGAGGAAATACATAAGGCAGTTGAAACTGCGACCAATCCTGAACTAATGCGTCTGCCGCCAGAGCTCTGTGATCTTGAGAACGTGCCATGAATGCCGGGACCTTGTTGTTGTGCCGGGACGCCATTAGGTCGACGTCCGGCTTCCCCCAGCGGCAACAGATCTCTTGAAACACGTCCGGGTGAAGAGACCATTCCCCTGCGTCCATGCCCTGGCGACTGAGAAAGTCTGCTTCCCAGTTTTCTACGCCCGGGATGTGAACTGCGGAGATGGTGGAGGCTGTGGCTTCCACCCACAGCAGAATCCGCCGGACTTCCTGGAAGGCTTGCCGACTGCGTGTGCCGCCTTGGTGGTTGATGTATGCCACCGCCGTGGCGTTGTCCGACTGAATTCGGATCTGCCTGCCTTCCAGCCACGGCTGGAACGCCTTTAGGGCTAGATACACTGCCCTTATCTCCAGAACATTGATCTGAAGGGAGGACTCTGGCTGAGTCCAGGTACCCTGAGCCCTGTGGTGGAGAAAGACCGCTCCCCACCCTGACAGACTCGCGTCCGTCGTGACCACCGCCCAGGATGGGGGCAGGAAGGATTTCCCCTTCGACAACGAAGTGGGAAGAAGCCACCACTGAAGGGAGGCCTTGGCTGCCCGAGAAAGGGAGACGTTCCTGTCTAGGGACGTCGACTTCCTGTCCCATTTGCGGAGAATGTCCCATTGAAGTGGACGCAGATGAAACTGCGCAAAAGGAACTGCCTCCATTGCTGCCACCATCTTCCCTAGGAAGTGCATGAGGCGCCTCAAGGGGTGCGACTGGACTCGAAGGAGAGATTGCACCCCTGTCTGTAGTGAACGCTGTTTGTCCAGCGGAAGCTTCACTATCGCTGAGAGAGTATGAAACTCCATGCCGAGATATGTCAGTGATTGGGCCGGTGTCAGTTTTGACTTTGGGAAATTGATGATCCACCCGAATCTCTGGAGAGTCTCCAGAGCAATATTCAGGCTGTGTTGGCATGCCACCTGAGAGGGGGCCTTGACAAGCAGATCGTCTAAGTAAGGGATCACCGAGTGTCCCTGAGAGTGTAGGACTGCTACCACTGTTGCCATGACCTTGGTGAAGACCCGTGGGGCTGTCGCCAGGCCTAAAGGCAGTGCCACGAACTGAAGGTGTTCGTCCCCGATGGCGAAACGCAGGAAGCGCTGATGCTCTGGTGCAATCGGCACGTGGAGATAAGCATCCCTGATGTCGATTGATGCTAGGAAGTCTCCTTGGGACATTGAGGCGATGACGGAGCGGAGAGATTCCATCCGGAACCGCCTGGTTTTCACGTGTCTGTTGAGCAGTTTTAGGTCCAGAACGGGACGGAAAGATCCGTCCTTTTTTGGCACCACAAACAAGTTGGAGTAAAAACCGTGGCCCCGTTGCTGAAGGGGAACAGGGATCACCACTCCTTCTGCCTTCAGAGTGCTCACCGCCTGAAGAAGAGCATCGGCTCGCTCGGGGGGAGGAGATGTTCTGAAGAAACGAGTCAGAGGACGAGAGCTGAACTCTATCCTGTAACAGTGAGACAAAATGTCTCGCACCCATCGGTCTTGGACATGTGGCAACCAGGCGTCGCAAAAGCGGGAGAGCCTGCCACCGACCGAGGATGCGGTTTGAGGAGGCCGAAAGTCATGAGGAGGCCGCTTTGGGAGCGGTTCCTCCGGCGTTCTTCTTAGGACGTGACTTAGACCGCCATGAATCGGAGTTCCTCTGACCCTTCTGTGGCCTGTTGGACGAGGAGAATTGAGACCTGCCCGCGGGCCGAAAGGACCGAAACCTCGATTGTACCTTCCGTTGTTGAGGTCTGTTTGGTTTGGACTGGGGTAAGGATGAGTCCTTTCCCTTGGATTGTTTAATGATTTCATCCAATCGCTCGCCAAACAGGCGGTCGCCAGAAAATGGCAAACCGGTTAAGAACTTTTTAGAAGCAGAGTCTGCCTTCCATTCCCGTAGCCACATGGCCCTGCGGACTGCCACCGAATTGGCGGATGCTACCGCCGTACGGCTCGCAGAGTCCAGGACCGCATTCATGGCGTAGGACGCAAACGCCGACGCCTGAGATGTTAAGGACACAACCTGCGGAGTAGAGGCACGTGTGACTGCATTAATCTCAGACTGACAAGCTGAGATAGCTTGGAGTGCCAATACGGCTGCGAATGCCGGAGCAAAGGACGCACCGATAGCTTCATAGATGGATTTCAACAAGAGCTCTATCTGCCTGTCAGTGGCATCCTTGAGTGATGCACCATCTGCCACTGCAACTATGGATCTAGCCGCCAGTCTAGAGACTGGAGGATCCACCTTGGGACACTGAGCCCAACCCTTGACTACGTCAGGGGGGAAGGGATAACGTGTGTCCTTAAGGCGCTTAGTAAAGCGCTTATCTGGAAAAGCTCGGTGTTTCTGGACTGTATCCCTGAAGTCGGAGTGATCCAGAAACGCACTCATTGTACGTTTGGGAAACCTAAAATGGAATTTCTCCTGCTGAGAAGCTGACTCCTCAATCGGAGGAGCTGGGGGAGAAAGATCCAACACCTGATTGATGGACGCTATAAGGTCATTTACTATGGCGTCCCCTTCAGGTGTATCCAGGTTGAGAGCGGCGTCAGGATCAGAGTCCTGATCTGCCACCTCCGCTTCATCCTCTAGAGAGTCCTCCTGCTGAGACCCTGAGCAGTGTGATGAAGTCGAGGGAAGCTCCCAGCGAGCCCGCTTAGGCGGTCTGGGACTGCGGTCCGTGTCGGAGACCTCACCGTGGGACCTATGAGCCGCCCCAGGAGCACTTTGCTGCTCCAACCGAGGGGGGCCTGGGGTCAATGATTCAACAGTGCCCGGGACCTGTGTTACCGGTCTGGACTGCAAGGCTTCTAGTATCTTAGCAGACCATTTATCCATAGACTCAAAGTTTGTCAGCGAATACTGCAAACTCCGTCCCTGTCACCTGGACAGTGGCAGCAGGTGGTTCCACCTGGGCCACCAGTGGCAGAGGCTCCGGCTGAGTGAGTGTCACAGGGGCCGAGCATTGCACACAATGAGGGTAGGTGGAACCTGCAGGTAGCATAGCCGCACATGAGGTACAGGTTGCAAAGTAAGCCTGTGCCTTGGCACCCTTGCTTTTTGCGGACGACATGCTGTTGTCTCCTCTGAGTACAATCAGGGAGGGTATATAGCCAAAAACAAGAAGTGCGGCCGTACAGAGTAAATGTATAGAATATAAGCATATAAATATACACTTTGGCACCCAGGGGGGCCAGCATCTAGTAACAGGTGCGGCTTACCGACCGCCCGCAGCGGTTGTGTGACCACCAGATTCCCTGCCTGGGCCTCCCAGAGCTGTGTTGTCTCTCCTCTCCAGCGTCAGATGCTGATAGGAATGGCTGCCAGCGTTCTGTGGGGAGGAGGGGGCCGTGGGCGTGCCTTTAGAAAGTGCGGGAATCTGGTGCCCCACGGTGCTCAGTGAGGGGGGAGGAGGATACAAAGTATGCTCCAGCCCTCAGCGCTGACGTCCAGTGCAGCGTCCCGCCCTTCCCCTGACTGGCAGGCCCGGGGGCGGGAATATGCGGTACTAGGCCGCAAAAACCGGGGAGTAAAGTTTTAAGCGCGGCCGGCAAACAAGCGCGGTCAGCGCGGTAGTCCCGGCGCACTAACACACCCAGCAGCTGCTGCAGCGTGCATAACACAGGCGCTCTATGCGCCGTCCCCAAGGGGACACAGAGTACCTCAGAGTACCAGGCCTGTCCCTGACGATACCCGGCTCCTGTCCAGCAGATTCCCCCAGGGGCTGCGGAGGGAGCACGGTCCCAGTGCCTGGAGACCGATTAGGATCCCACTTCGCCCAGAGCCCCTAAGGGATGGGGAAGGAAAACAGCATGTGGCTCCTGCCTATGTACCCGCAATGGGTACCTCAACCTTAACAGCACCGCCGACCAGAGTGGGGTGAGAAGGGAGCATGCCGGGGGCCCTTTTATGGGCCCTCTTTTCTTCCATCCGATATAGTCAGCAGCTGCTGCTGACTAAATTGTGGAGCTTGCGTGCATGTGTGCCTCCTTCGCACAAAGCATAAAAACTGAGGAGCCCGTGATGCACGGGGGGGGGGTGTATAGGCAGAGGGCAGGGGTTACACTTTTTAAAGTGTAATACTTTGTGTGGCCTCCGGACGCAGAAGCTATACACCCAATTGTCTGGGTCTCCCAATGGAGCGACAAAGAAATTAGCTTTTTTGCTCTAATTTTCAAGATACAGAGGGGGTTGTTATTACTTGTCACACCTTTCATGCAAGCTTATATAAAATTTGGTTCTATTTTATCATCATTATTGCATTGTTAGTAGCTAGTCTTTCACATCTTTTATTTAGTCTATTGAGCCTTCAGCATTCTATCATATTAGGGTGACTAATCAAAAAATGCCAATTCAGCTACGCTGACTTAATCCCAATTACAGCTGCATCATCTATTTTCAGAAATGCTCTTGGTACAAAGTATACAGTTTTAGGATTTCTTAGCATAGTTTTTTAGCCTATTGACATGTCTCTCTATGTTTTGTTTTCCAGATATGCCTCGTTCTTGCATTAACAAATCAGATAGTTTTTGCTACATATGCATACAAGGCACTTTTGCGTCAAAAAAACTAAACCTGACTACCATGATAGGGAAAGCCTACAAACTGTATTTTGGCTGCAGAATTGGAAATCAGTACTAGAGTTTGGCTCCACACATATACTGCAATAGATGGGTATCACATCTTACCCAGTGATTGCACGGGAAGAGGCAATCTATGCTTTTTATAGTTTCGACTTGGAGAGAGCCAACAGATCACAATTCCAATTACTATTTCTGCATTGTGCCCTCTATTAGAAAAGGAGTTTCAAGGAATAAGTAGACATTACAGTATCAAAACATTCCATCTGGAATACATCCAGTATCACATACAGAAGACCTGCTCCTAAAGCATCAGAAACATTTTTAGTGGAGTCAAGGGAGGATGAAGAGCGCGTTTGGTGTCATGAAGCATCTTCCTCTCATCCAGACTTTGTCAGCAACCTCAAGTGAACTGCGCCTTATAACACAAAGTGAACTGAACGATCTTTTTAGCGGGCTTTACATGCTGCGACATCGCTAGCGATGTCGCGAGCGATAGCACCCGCCCACGTCGGTGGCGCGTCACGGGGTGATCGCTGCAGTAGCCAACAATATCGCTACAGCAGAGTCACACGCAATTACCTGTTCGCCGATGTCGCTGTGGCCGCCGAACAATCTCTCCTTTAAGGGGGAGGTTCGTTAGGAGTCACAGCGGCGTCACTAAGTGGCCACCCAATAGAAGCAGAGCGGCGGAGATGAGCGTCTGGAGCATCCCGCTTATCTCCTTCCTTCCTCATTGTCGGCGGCCGCAGGTACAATGTTGTTCCTCGTTCCTGTGGTGTCACATAGTGATGTGTACTGCTGCAGGAACGACAAACAACCTGCGTTCCAAACGAGGAACGATTTTTTAAAAATGAACGACGCGTACACGACGAACGATTTGACCCCTTTTTGCGATCGTTACTGATCGTAAAGAGGTGTCACACACAACGAAATCGCTAACAAGGCCGGATGTGTGTCACCAACACCGTGACCCCGACGATATCTTGTTTGCGATATCGTTGTGTGTAAATGGGCCTTTAGACTGAACTCTTAGATTCCAGACTACAGCAGTGGAATATCCTAGCTGGCGATGTTGGGACTTTTTTTGTTCTCAAACCATGATAAACATTTTGTCCAATACGTCTTCACGGAAGGTGATCTTGTGGCAAACAACAGCATTCTAACTAGTGTCTAGACATGCTTTACTTATATGAATTGTTGCCAAGTTTAAAATAAATATCAGAAAACTGTCAGAAAATTTTCTGCATCTTTCTATTTGCAAAAATAATAATGTTTCAAAGCACTGAAACTTTGCAGCATTTATTATTTGTAGCAGTAAAACTATTTAATATAACAGAAACAGGAGACAAACAAAAATGTTAACTTTCGATTTTGATTCAGCACGCTTTCATACCTGAACCTGACAACCTTTGAAACTATGTAGAAGTGTAATGTCATAAAATGTGATTGTTAGGAGTCATAAGCTGGGAACCGCACCAACCACTAGAACGAAGGACAAGGTCTTTTCAGCTTTAAAGGGAACCTTTCACATTTATCATGGCCCCCAAAACTACCATTATCTTTCAGAGTTATATTCCTGCGTTTTAATCAAGTGTGGGGTGGGACAAAACCCTGCTGATACATCTGCAAAAACACTTGCATTGCAGGTCATGAAATGCTAATTGGGCAAGACTAATCTGCCATAGGCATCTCGTGCTGTGGACTAGTTCTGGCCTCGGGGGCTGTAATCACAGACACTTGGCACAACTGACATCTCCTTCAATGTATCCATCACAGCATCAGTGCAGGACGTTGTACACTTGAGTGATATCTCCTGTGCTAAAGCTATGACTTGGGACAGTGAAGGGGACGTCAATTATACAGAGGGGGCTTGCAAGATACTGATAGCAGTTTGGGGGCCTTGGGAAATTTTAAACATGACAGTTGTGTCAGCGTGTTTCCCATTACATTATGTGAAATCCTAATGCAGAGACCCCAATAATCTCTTCTGAAATATCTGGAGGTCACATCATAATGTGTCGTAAAGTGAACCTTCATTTTATAATAGCCCATCAAATCGAAAAATAATGCTTCACTTACTTTTCTCTTCCATCTCCTTTATTTCCTCTGGGGGAATCTTCAGCTTGTCCATGTGTTCCCGGGTAACACTAGCCCATTTCTGAAGCGAATCCAATGCTAACCATGGCCGGGACATGTCTACAACCAACATAACTAATGTGTCCTTAACACTACTGGCATCCATAGCAAACTTCAACAACCCCTTATGGTAGAGATCACCATCCAAGATCCACACGTTACATCTGGTCTGATCTAAAATAAAAAGACATGCAGTTACTACACTGCCCACACATTAGCTCATGAAATAAACTACAATGTATCCAGTTAACAAAAATCTCCAATTGTGATGACTGCATATTTGTCTTTAAACTCCATTCAATCTCACCAAGTTAGAGCTATTTTGCAATGAAGAATGGACAAAAACATTTTTTAACTCTAGATGTGCAAAGCTGGTAGAGATCTACCCCAAAAAACCTGAAGCATCAATTGCAGCAAAAGGCGGTCCTACAAAAGTTATTGACTTAGGGGTCTGAACACAAATGCACATCACAAATTTTTAGATTTACAGTGCCTACAAGTAGTATTCAACCCCCTGCAGATTTAGCAGGTTTGATAAGATGCAAATAAGTTAAGGTCCAGTCACACTAAGCAACTTACCAGCGATCCCAACAACGATAGGGATCGCTGGTAAGTTGCTAGGAGGTTGCTGGTGAGATGTCACACTGCGACGCTCCAGCGATCCCACCAGCAACCTGACCTGGCAGGGATCGCTGGAGCGTCGCTACACGAGTTGCTGGTGAGCTCACCAGCAACCAGTGACCAGCCCCCAGCGCCGCGTGGAAGATGCTGCGCTTGGTAACTAAGGTAAATATCGGGTAACCAACCCGATATTTACCTTGGTTACCAGCGCACGGAGCTACACGTGCAGAGAACAGGGAGCAGCGCACACTGAGCGCTGGCTCCCTGCTCTCCTAGTTACAGCACACATCGGGTTAATTACCCGATGTGTACTGCAACTAAATGTGCACAGAGCAGGGAGCAGCGCACAATGCTTAGCGCTGGCTCCCTGCTCTCCTAGCTACAGCACACATCGGGTTAATTAACCCGATATGTCCTGCAGCTACATGTGCACAGAGCAGGAGCCGGCACTGACAGTGAGAGCGGCGGAGGCTGGTAACAAAGGTAAATATCGGGTAACCAAGGACAGGGCTTCTTGGTTACCCGATGTTTACATTGGTTACCAGCCTCCGCAGAAGCCGGCTCCTGCTGCCTGCACATTTAGTTGTTGCTGTCTCGCTGTCACACACAGCGATCTGTGCTGCACAGCGGGACAGCAACAACTAAAAAATGGCCCAGGACATTCAGCAACAACCAACGACCTCACAGCAGGGGCCGGGTTGTTGCTGGATGTCACACACAGCAACATCGCTAGCAACGTCACAAAAGTTGTTCGTTAGCAGCGATGTTGCTAGCGATGTTGCTTAGTGTGACGGGGCCTTTAGAGCCTGCAAACTTCAAATAAGAGCAGGATTTATTAACAGATGCATAAATCTTACAAACCAACAAGTTATGTCGCTCAGTTAAATTTTAATAAATTTTCAACATAAAAGTGTGGGTCAATTATTATTCAACCCCTAGGTTTAATATTTTGTGGAATAACCCTTGTTTGCAATTACAGCTAATAATCGTCTTTTATAAGACCTGATCAGGCCGGCACAGGTCTCTGGAGTTATCTTGGCCCACTCCTCCATGCAGATCTTCTCCAAGTTATCTAGGTTCTTTGGGTGTCTCATGTGGACTTTAATCTTGAGCTCCTTCCACAAGTTTTCAATTGGGTTAAGGTCAGGAGACTGACTAGGCCACTGCAACACCTTGATTTTTTCCCTCTTGAACCAGGCCTTGGTTTTCTTGGCTGTGTGCTTTGGGTCGTTGTCTTGTTGGAAGATGAAATGATGACCCATCTTAAGATCCTTGATGGAGGAGCGGAGGTTCTTGGCCAAAATCTCCAGGTAGGCCGTGCTATCCATCTTCCCATGGATGCGGACCAGATGGCCAGGCCCCTTGGCTGAGAAACAGCCCCACAGCATGATGCTGCCACCACCATGCTTGACTGTAGGGATGGTATTCTTGGGGTCGTATGCAGTGCCATCCAGTCTCCAAACGTCACGTATGTGGTTGGCACCAAAGATCTCGATCTTGGTCTCATCAGACCAGAGTACCTTGAACCAGTCTGTCTCAGAGTCCTCCAAGTGATCATGAGCAAACTGTAGACGAGCCTTGACATGACGCTTTGAAAGTAAAAAGGTACCTTACGGGCTCGTCTGGAACGGAGACCATTGCGGTGGAGTACGTTACTTATGGTATTGACTGAAACCAATGTCCCCACTGCCATGAGATCTTCCCGGAGCTCCTTCCTTGTTGTCCTTGGGTTAGCCTTGACTCTTTGGACAAGCCTGGCCTCGGCACGGGTGGAAACTTTCAAAGGCTGTCCAGGCCGTGGAAGGCTAACAGTAGTTCCATAAGCCTTCCACTGCCGGATGATGCTCCCAACAGTGGAGACAGGTAGGCCCAACTCCTTGGAAAGGGTTTTGTACCCCTTGCCAGCCTTGTGACCCTCCACGATCTTGTCTCTGATGGCCTTGGAATGCTCCTTTGTCTTTCCCATGTTGACCAAGTATGAGTGCTGTTCACAAGTTTGGGGAGGGTCTTAGTCACAAAAGGCTGGAAAAAGAGATAATTAATCCAAACATGTGAAGCTCATTGTTCTTTGTGCCTGAAATACTTCTTAATACTTTAGGGGAACCAAACAGAATTCTTGTGGTTTGAGGGGTTGAATAATAAATGACCCTCTGAATAAACTTTTCACAATTTAAAAAAAAAAAAAAAAAAAAAAAAAAGAAATAACATTCTTTTTTGCTGCAGTGCATTTCACACTTCCAGGCTGATCTACAGTCCAAATGTCACAATGCCAAGTTAATTCCGAATGTGTAAACCTGCTAAATCTGCAGGGGGTTGAATACTATTTGTAGGCACTGTACATTTTTTTAAATATTTAGAAAACCATATATTATTTCCTTTATACTTCACAAATACTTGCTATGTTGTCTTAGTATAAAACATAAAATTTCAATACAATACATTTAGATTTGTGGGTGGAATGTGAAAAAAATGTGGAAAAGTTCATGGGGTGTGAATACTTTTTCAAAACAATGTAGCCCAAATGTGCAGCCTAAAATAATAATAATAAAAATCGATACAGTTATCTCCCAGATCGGCAGCGCTCCTCTGATGTCGGCACTGGGTCCTCCAGCTGTCCCGTGAAATTGTTATGTAATGTGACCACTGTAGCTTATCAGTAACTGATGATTGGTTGCAGCCTTCACAATTCTGTCAGAGTGGACATTGTTATGTGACCACTGCAGCCAATCTGCTCTGATGAAAAAGCAAAGACTGCAGTGGTCACATGACATTAGAATGTCATATGAACAAAGTTCCTACAGCAAAGGATCGGTTATGTCTGCGACATAAGGACGCCTGTTTCTTTTCATTACATTTTAGGTTGCACAACCAAATTGTTGATAGATGGGTATTCAGTTCTGGACAACTCACTTAATTGTAAATGCAAACTGTTTAATTTAATATACGTTCACAGTATGACATGGTAACCAGGGGTTAGGGCACCTAGACTGGCCCTCAGAATAGGAGCCCTAAACTGTCCTTTATCTCAGAGGTAGGCTTGAAGATATCCAGGTCTGGACCGCCAGGGTAGCTTTATCTCCTGAGCAGCCCTGGTCTAGAACCCCTTTTCCCCCACCCCCTCACCCCAGCAGTTCACCAAACTGGATAACCACACACACAAAGACCGATAACGCTGGAGCAAACCTAGAGCTGTCTTCAGCATGTGAGGCTAGGTTACACCATGTTTTATATGGCGGAGGTGGCTGTAATAGGATCTCAGCAACCTGTGACCCCAGCAACAATTCACCAGCCAGCAGGAATTAACTCCTGCTAAAACGAAGATCAGACAGCACTAAACAATCGACGCCCGAAGATAAAATGCAAACAGCTTCCATTAAATATAAACTATTCATAGCTAAAAATTAAAAACGTTATACCAAAAAGAAGGGAATTTTGTTTACTTACCGTAAATTCCTTTTCTTCTAGCTCCTATTGGGAGACCCAGACAATCGGGTGTATAGCTTCTGCCTCCGGAGGCCACACAAAGTATTACACTTTAAAAAGTGTAACCCCTCCCCTCTGCTATACACCCTCCCGTGCATCACGGGCTCATCAGTTTTGGTTGCAAAGCAGGAAGGAGGAAACTTATAAATTGGTCTAAGGTAAATTCAATCCGAAGGATGTTCGGAGAACTGAAACCATGAACCAAAAGAACAATTCAACATGAACAACATGTGTACACAAAGAACAACAGCCCGAAGGGAACAGGGGCGGGTGCTGGGTCTCCCAATAGGAGCTAGAAGAAAAGGAATTTACGGTAAGTAAACAAAATTCCCTTCTTCTTTGTCGCTCCATTGGGAGACCCAGACAATTGGGATGTCCAAAAGCAATCCCTGGGTGGGTAAAAGAATACCTCGATAAAAAGAGCCGAAAACGGCCCCCTCTTATAGGTGGGCAACTGCCGCCTGAAGGAGTCGCCTACCTAGGCTGGCATCTGCCGAAGCAGAGGCATGTACCTGATAGTGTTTCGTGAAAGTGTGCAGACTCGACCAGGTAGCCGCCTGACACACCTGCTGAGCCGTAGCCTGGTGTCACAATGCCCAGGAAGCATCTACGGCTCTGGTAGAATGGGCTTACAGCCCTGCAGGAATTGGAAGCCCACAAGAACGGTAGGCTTCAAGAATCGGTTCCTTGATCCACCGAGCCAAGGTTGACTTGAAAACCTGAAATCCCTTACTCTGGCCCGCGACAAGGACAAAGAGCGCATCCGACCGGCGCCGGGGCGCCGTGCGAGAAATTTAGAGCCGGAGTGCTCTCACCAGATCTAATAAATGCAAATCCTTTTCACATTGGTGAACTGGATGAGGGCCCAAGGGTAAGAAGATATCCTGCTTGAGATGAAACGGGGATACCTTAGGGAGAAAGTCCGGGACCGGACGCAGAACCCCTTATCCTGGTGAAACACCAGGAAGGGGGCTCTGCATGATAGCGCTGCTAGCTCAGACACTCTCCTGAGTGATGTGACTGCCACTAGGAAGGCCACCTTCTGCGAAGGGCGAGATAGAGAGACCTCCCGCATCGGCTCGAAAGATGGTTTCTGAAGAGTCGTCGGCACCCTGTTAAGATCCCAGGGTGCGAACGGACGCTCGTAATATGGGACTATGTGGTCAACCCCCCTGCAGGAACGTGCGGACCTGCGGAAGCCTGGCTAGACGCTTTTGAAAAAACACGGAAAGCGCCGATACTTGTCCCTTGAGAGAGCCGAGACAAGCCCTTGTCCATTCCGGATTGAAGTGAAAGAAAGAAGGAAAAGTGGACAAGGCAAACGACCAGGGAGTAAAACCCTGATCAGAGCACCAGGATAAGAAGATCCTCCAAGTCCTGGGCTAAATCTCGGCGGACGTTGGTTTCCTTGGCTGTCTCATGGTGGCGATGACATCTTGAGATAACCCTGATGACGCTAGGGGCCATAGAAGCGGACGCAGACGAATCTGCGCAAGGGAACTGCCTTCATTGCTGCCACCATCTTCCTTAGGAAGTGTATGAGGCGCCTTAAGGGGTGTGACTGGGTCCGAAGGAGAGAGTGCACCCCTGTCTGTAGTGAGCGCTGTTTATGCAGCGGAAGCTTCACTATCGCTGAGAGAGTATGAAACTCCATCCCGAGGCATGAGAGTGTAGGACCGGCACCGCTGTTGCCATGACTTTGGTGAAGACTCGACCTGATGGCGAAACGCAAGAAGCGTTGATGCTCTGGTGCAATCGGCACATGGAGATAAGCATCCCTGATGTCGATTGATGCTAGGAAGTCTCCTTGGGCCATCGAGGCGATGACAAAGCGGAGAGATTCCATCCGGAACCGTCAGGTTCTCTGTCTGTTGAGCAGTGTGAAGTCCAGAACGGGGCGGAGTGATCCGTCCTATCTTGGTACCACGAACAAGCTGGAGTAAAAACCGCGACTACGTTCTTGAAGGGGAACGGGGATCGCAACTCCTCCTGCCGTCAGAGTGTTCACCGCCTGAAAACGTGCATCGGCTCGCTCGGGGGGCGGAGATGCTCTGAAGAAACGAGTCGGAGGACGAGAACTGAGCTCTATCCTGTAACCGTAAGACAGAATGTCTCATCCATCGGTCTTGGACATGTGGGGACCGCTCCCCTGACCTGGACCGCCATGCAGAAGAGGTTCTCTGGCTCTTCTGTGGCCCGTTGGACGATGAGGATTGGGACCTAGCTGAGGGTGCTGAGGTCTCTTTGGTTTGGGCTGGGTAAGCACGAGTCCTTTCCCTTGGACTGCTCAATCGTTTCATCCAATTGTTCGCCAAACAATCGGTCGCCAGAAAAAACCAAACCGGACAAGAGCTTCTTGGAAGCAGAATCTGCCTTCCATTCGCGTAGCCACATGGCCCTGCGGACTGCCACCGGAGTGGCGGATGCTACCGCTGTACGGCTAGCCGAGTCCAGGACAGCATGCACGGCGGAGGATGAAAATACCGACGCCTGAGACGTCAAAGACGCTAATTGCGGAGCAGAGTATGACCGCATTAATCTCAGACCGAGCAGCTGAGATAGCCTGGAGTGCCCACACTGCTGCAAAGGCTGGGGCAACGGACGCGCCTATGGCTTCATAGATGGATCTCATTAGGAGCTCTGCCTGTCCGTGGCATTCTTGAGCGTTGAACCGTCAGCCACTGCTACTACTGATCTAGCCGCCAGTCAAGAGACTGGAGGGGCACCTTGGGACACTGAGCCCAACCCTTAACAACGTCAGAGGGGAAGGGACAACGTGTGTTATAAGGCGTTTAGTAAAAACGCTTGTCCGGGAAAGCCCTGTGCTTCTGGACAGCATCTCTGAAGCCTTGAGAGCCACGTCCGGACAGAGTCCTGGGTTGCGACCTCCGCATCATCCTCTATAGAGTCCTCAAGCTGAGACCCTTGATGAAGTCGGGGAAGATTCTAAGCAAGGCCGCTTAGCCGGTCTGGGACTGCGGTTCGTGCCGGAGTCCACCAAGTAATAACTAGAGGCCACCCCAGGAGCATGCTTCGTCGCAGACCGAGAGAGGCCTGGGGGCGATCCCGCAGTGCCCGGGGCCTGTGTAAGGGGCCGGTCTGGACTGCAAGCTCCTAGTATCTTAGCAGACCATTTGTCCATAGCCTGAGCCATGGATAGTGAAAATGACTCAGAGAGTTTCTCAGCAAAACCTGCAACTCTGTCCCTGCCGCCTGGACAGGGGACGCCGGCGGAGCTCAACCAGTGCCCCCGGCTCCGGCTGAGCGAGTGCCACATGGCCCGAGCAATGCTCACAGTGATCACTGAGGGATACATATGTACAGCCGAACTGTGAAAATGCATACAAACATTATATATCTATATATACAGTTCAGCACTCTAGGGGGCCCAGCACCGAGAAGAAGCCCCCTGGCGTACCGACCGCTCAAGCAGTGTGTGCTGCTTAAAAACATGGCTGTCGGCGTTTACAGTGGAGGGGGGAGCCGTGGGCGTAACCCCAAAAGTGCGGGAATCTGGTGCCCCGAGTGAAACGTGAGGGGGGCGGAGGACAGCCGAGTGTGCTCCAGCCCTCACTGTCGGCCTCAGACTGACCGTCCCGCCCTTCCCCCTGACTGGCAGGGCCGGGGGCGGGAGTTTAAGGCGCTAGGCAGCAAAAGCCGGGGGCTAGAGTTAAAAACCGCGGCCGGCAAGCAGGCGCGGTCGGCGCGGTAGTCTGTACTAACCCCGCAGGCGCTGCCAAGTCTGAGGCCAAGGTGCTCCATGCACCGTCCCCAAGGGGACACTGAGTACCTTGCGGGGATCAGTGTCGTAGAGTGCTTAGTGAGGGGGGCGGAGGACAGCCAAGTGTGCTCCAGCTCTCACTGTCGGCGTTAGACCGACCGTCCCGCCCTTCCCCCTGACTGGCAGGGCCGGGGGCGGGAGTGTAAGGCACTAGGCCGCAAAAGCCGGGGACTAAAGTTAAAACCGCGGCCGGCAAGCAGGCGCGGTAGTCCCGGCGTCATACCAATCACCGCAGTCGCTGCAGCGTCTGAGGTCAAGGTACTCTATGCACCGTCCCCAAGGGGACACAGAGTACCTGTAGATGCAGGGCCCTGTCCCTGATGATACTCCGTCTCCTGTCCGGCAGAATCCCACAGGGGCTGCGGAGGGAGGCCGTTCCCAGTGTCTGGATGACCGGATAGGATCCCACTTCCCCAGAGCCCCTAAGGGATGGGGAAGGAAAACGGCATGTGGCTCCGGCCTGTGTACCCGCAATGGGTACCTCAACCTTAACAACACCGCCGACTTAGTGGGGTGAGAAGGGAGCATGCCGGGGGCCCTGTTAGGGCCCTCTTTTCTTCCATCCGATATAATCAGCAGCTGCTGCTGACTAAAATGTGGAGCATTGTGTGAGTGTCAGCCTCCTTCAACACAAAGCATAAAAACTGATGAGCCCGTGATGCACGGGAGGGTGTATAGCAGAGGGGAGGGGTTACACTTTTTAAAGTGTAATACTTTGTGTGGCCTCTGGAGGCAGAAGCTATACACCCGATTGTCTGGGTCTCCCAATGGAGCGACAAAGAAATATGGGTGCTCGGTACTTGCAACGAGCAGTTGGATGCTCAGATGGCAACTTGAATACCTGAGTATAATGGAAATAACTGGGGAACGAGCAATTTTCAGGGATATCACATCAGGAAAAATGCTCGAGTTCCCCACTGAATTCCATTATACTGGGGTACTCTAGTTGCATCCATCTGAGCACCAACTGCTTGTTACGAGTACAGAGCACTGTAGTGCTCGCTCACCACTACTAAAAATATAAAATCTGACAAAAAAAAAAACCAAAAAACTAAATGTAGAAAAATTAATAATGCTTTTCAGAAAAACATGTACATGGCTTAAAACGAAAAGACGACACTAATATATATATATATATATTCTGTCCAACTCTCAGTAGCCTCTCACTGCTACTTGCCATCTCTGTCTTCATCATGAACATTAATGTACAGGTACTCCATTCCTCTTCCTTTCTTATATTCCTCAATTCCCTGAAGTTTTCCTATTAAACTTGTCTTTCCGGCTCCATCCTCACCTGTTCAGAAGGAAAAAAAAACCAAAGTAACTCATTGGCTACTAAAAACAAAGAAATGTCAGTTGTACATGACCGCTCTTGAATAATCGTAATGTATGACATTACACGGTCAATTCTACTGTTGTGTAGCAATTAAGCTTTAATTAAGTTTTTCATGTCTCTATATATTCTTCTGCTGTGATACTACAATTTTCCTTGAGATCAATAAAATACAGTGGCACCTTGCTTAACGAGAACAATCCGTTCTGGGAGTGTGCTTGTTAATCAAGTTACTCGTTCAGCAGAGCAAGATTTCCCATAGGAAATCATTGCAATGCTGACAATTTGTTCCACAACTAGTTAAATGTCCCATCCTGGTCCCCTATTGTGTCATTCCACACATGCACAAATACAGACAAACACATACAAGCACACACAAACACACAAGCATGCACGCACATATTATATGCTCACCTTACCTTCCGTTCCATCGCCGGTCTCCTGCGACTTTCTATTCTCCGATGCGGGCCGTGTAACAGGTAACCATAACGACGAGGGCGGAACTTACTGCCAGAGCGCTGACGTCAAAGGCAGAGCCGCTTGCCTCCGATTAGCCAGCGTGCTGCCTTTGACAAGCGGTGACAGGAACCAGGAAGTTCCTGCTTCGTTGCTATGGATGCAGATGCCTGGAGTGGAGCGGTGCGGCGCGGCGCACTACAGGACCCAGGAGGCCGGCGATGAAACGGAAGGTACAGATATTATATGCTCACCTTACCTTCCGTTCCCCCGCCGGCCTCATGGTACTTATAGTTCGCCGCGATGTACCCGGGAACTACAAGAACCATAAGCCCAGTGGTGGAACGGAAGGTAAGGTGAGCATAATACTGTATGTGTGTGCGTGCGTGTGTGTTTGTGCGTACATGTGTGCGTTTGTACGGACTGCAAGTGCGGGTCAGTGCACGGTGGATGGACGGAACCAGAAGTGTGTGAGGTGAGGATTTCGCACGTACAGCAAAGCTTTCTCGTAAAGCGGGTTACAAATTTACAAAAAGCTTTGCTTGTTAAGCGAAATTCTCGTTAAGTGGGTTACTCGTTAAGCGAGGTACCACTGTAAATCGTATCTCACCAAGTAGCAGGACGTTCTTCCCAGATGGTAACTTAGAGCGAGAGCGTGTGGAGACTTCACTCAGGATAGACGACCTGTGGAGATAGAGGTGGAAAAAGAAATATGATGATACTAACATCTGACCTAGGAAGCAGGACTTTTAAAGACGTTGAAGCAAGCAACAAGCACAAAATCAAATCAGAACAGAAGTAGATAATATGCTAAAGGGCTTAGCACCAAAGGAAAAGGTCTAGCAAAAGTAATGTTCAGGGCACTGTAATATTAGAATTTTACATTGTTTTATTAGTTTTAGTCGTTGAAATGTCAAACAAAAACCCCAAACCAATCTGACAACCCCATTAAACACTGCCATTATGAGCTGACATGAGTTGGCAGACCCATGTAAACTTAGTTGGCTTTACAAGGTTTGGTTTACACTTGTGTCTAAAAGGCCCCTTTACACACTGCAACATCGCAAACGACATCGCTGTAACGTCACCGATTTTGTGACGAAATAGCGACCTCCCCAGCGACATTGCAGTGTGTGAAACACATCAGCGACCTGGCCCCTGCTGTGAAGTTGCTGATCACTACACATCTCTTAGGACCATTCTTTGGTCCTGTTTCCCGCTGTGCAGCATGATCGCTAGAAAGTCTCAGAGTGTAAAGGGGCCTTTACAGCGACTTCGTTAGCGACTTCCCTTTCAAAAAGCTGCTTTACAATGTCCCCAATGACTAGCTGGGTTGTTCTGCAGGTCCATATCGCTGTTGCGTCGTTTTCCAGGTCTGCCTGTTTGACAGCTCACCAGAGACTTTGTAGCGATCCTGGCCAGGTTGGGATCGCTGGTGGGATCGCTAGAAAGTCTCAGTGTGTAAAGGGGCATTAAGGCTATGTGCCCACGCTGTGGAAAATTCGCCGAATTTGCGGCAATTTTTTTGCAGAAATTTCGCGGATTTCTCAAAAATTCGCAGTACAGCGAGTCCCCAGCCATTTCTATGGCATTTTGGAAGCGCTGTGCCCATGCTGTGTTTTTCCGTAGTGGTAATAATGCAGATTTCCCTGCGGAAAAATCTGCAGCATGCCAATTTAAGGCTATGTGCCCACGTTGCGTTCTGTCCCTACAGAAATTTCTGCAGAGATTTGAACAGGACACGTGCGCTTCAAATCGCTGCAGAAACCGTGCGTAATGAAAAGCCGATTCCATACGCTCTGCATGCAGTCCCTCCCATAGACAGAGCAGGGGCTGCATGCAACGCACACGAAAGAAGTGACATGTCACTTCTTAGAACGCAGCGCTTCAGCAGTAGCTGAAGCGCTGCTTTCTAATATGCCACGTGGGCATGGATTAGGCACAATCTTCATAGATTGTGCTGGGGACGCAGGACGCATGCAGTTACGCTGCGGTGCAGATCGCAGAGTAACTGCATGAAAATATGCTACGTGGGCACAGAGCCTTAGTCTCCCTCACGTCTCATTCATACATTCATATGTCCTTTTTGCATTTATGTGTTCTTTCCACCAAAACAATACATTTAATTTGTCTCAAAAGCTTACCTATTCAAATTAATGTCCTACTGTATTGTTTCTTGGGAGGAAAAAAGTTTGGAATATTGTTTTTTTGCATCTGAGTAAAATTGGTGCCCCACTTTTTGTAAGAACAGAGATAGAGAGCAAACATTAATGGAAATCAAATACAGCACTCTAAAGAGAAAAGGTCAGTTTCTTTCTCATATACAACTGACGTCTTAATGAGACATTCGGAGGCCCCAACACAGGTTCAATAACGCACAGCAGCTGACCGACAGCCTGCTCATAGTCAATGGGGGAATTTACCAAGCTAAATGTGCCAGAAGTGTAATCTAAATAGAGGGGGGGGGGACCTGGTCTTTCATGACCTGCACCACATTTATTGTGTTTTAGATGCTTTCTGTGCCTAAACCAAAAAGGTGGAGTGACCTCACTGAAGAGGGGCAGAGCTAATTCGGAAGGGTGTGGCTTTATCACACAAGAAAATTGCACCAGGATAGTAGCACACATCTTTGGCACAAAGCTAGCAGACTGAAAAGTGGTCATCAGAATAATTATTTCACTAGTCTTGAAGTGGGAGCCTGTTGGAGTCAGATGCTTCTGATGCATTAAAGGGGGGGTTCAATACTCTGCAGTAGCAACCACATCTCTGTAAAACTGATAGGAGAGGCTTTTTCTAAATACCTTGTGTTGCCAATTCTGCATCTAAGAGGCACTATCGCAGTCTGCTCTTCCCCATCGCATGACGCCCCTGAGCTCCGTGACCTCTGGGATCCAGTGAGGTCAGGTCAACTGGAAGTTGACCTGACATCACCGTGGCCCCAGCCTTGCTGAGTGACTGGACTGTGGCCGGTGTTTAGCCACTCATCACAGCCCAGTATCTCTCATGCTTGCGGACCTCTGCAGTGAAGGAGAGCGCACGCGAGATGCTGGGTTGAGACGCTAGGCTGTAATGTGCGGTGGAATGCCACCCACAGCCCAGTCACTCAGGGAGATTAGGGCCGGCCACGGTGGTGTCAGGTCAACTGGAAGTTGACATGTTATCACCGGACCCCAGAGGTCACGGAGCCCGGAGTCACACGATGGGGGAAGAGTGGACCGCAATAGCACCACTCAGAGGCTGAATTGGCAACAGAAGGTATTTAGAAAACGCCTCCCCTATCAGATTTACAGAGATGTGGTCACTACTACAGAGTAGTGACCCACCCCATCAAGAGATGAATGTGTCGCCCTGGGCAAGCCAGGGGACACAGGTCACAACACCACCACACCCCACACTCCAGGTAGGCACACCTGCTAACCAGAAATCCTTGTTGCCTTCCTCCAGAGGTTGATGATGCACACCAGGGGGTGGGCCAGGCGGTTGGCTCTGCCCACCAAGGAGCTCACAACTCTGGAGGCAGGAAGTAACCAGGCAGTCAGCTCAGGGACGAGCTTGAGTGAGCAGAACTGTCAGGGAGGAGGAAGTGGAAGGAGTGAGGAGTAGCCCAGGCAGGGGCTAAAGTAAACAACAAAGTGAAAGTGAAGGGAGTAAAGGAGGAAAGCAAGCAAAGTGACAGAAGGAAAGAAAGCCTGAGAGCCCAGCCGTGTGTAGGGCCAGAACAGCAAGGTCAGCGACGGCGGTGACTGTTTGGAGGGGGGACAGTTTGGAAGTTCCTGGAAGGACCCCGTTGGCTGTGTGCCCGGTGGTCTGGAGCAGTGTTCCGAAGGACAGTCAGCACCAGGGCAGGGGCCTCTCGGACCCCGGCAAGGCTAGGAGTCGCCAGATATGCCAAATCCGTCAGTGACGGGGACGCAGCTCCCCCAACAACCAAGTCCCGAGTGAAGGCAACAGCCCGACCATTACCGGGGAGACACCGCCACCGCCAGGGCACCAGTTTCCCCAGGGCCAGCGCCTGCGGGCAAAGTGTAGAGCTCCTCCGGCCCAGATTGCAGCCGGGGAGCGGGTAACCGGAGGGAATCCACCGCTACCATCAGTCAACATAGGTGCAAGGAAGAGAAACGTCACCGTTACCTACCGGGAGTGCAGGTGCAGCCGTCTGTGGGACCGTCCTACCAGCCGTTGGTTTACCGCACAAACTGTGTCCGTGTGTCAGGCTGAGTGAGTACCATAGTGCCGCAAGGCACAGCGCTGCCCCCGCGCCCCTGCGCCCTCCAGGCCCTACACTTCACATCTCATCACCGGGCCCCGGGATCACCAACCCCTACCCACGGAGGGGCAAGACAACACCTGGCTGCTCCGCATCACCATCCCCGGGACCCCCACACTGAGCAGCGGTGGTGCAATCACCACAACCGTGGGTGGCGTCACGAACTATAACAATCCCCACACCCAACAAACACCCCCCCTTTCACTCACGGGCGAGGAGTGTCGCTCGAGACACCCCGGGATCCGGCCCACGGCTCGAGCCACCAGGAGCAACTGCCGGATCCGAGCAGAAGGGGTGAGCGCGGTGTGCTGACACCCTCCTCCCCGCCCGCGACACATGCCTATGAAGAATTAGGAGCATCTGATGAGTGGCGAGTGCGCCACGCCACAAATATTATTCCAGTCAATTATTGCACCAAGACCTCTGGCTTAGGTACTGCCACAGCTTGTCATGAATTAGACCAGCTGTGACGTCACGCATGAAAATACGAAGTCAAAGTTTTTGCACAACTCTGTTGTGAAAAAAGTTGCCATTCTTGAAAGCAATTTACACCAAAATCTGGCAAAATTGCTCTGACGAATCAGGGCCTGAAACTAGACAGTCTAAAATTTGAGAGATTAAATAATACACAGCATTTAAAGGGGTTGTCCACTTTCAGGAAAGAGGGCCAAGAACTGTATTACATACATAAAATTACAAACTCCGGAGGTACTCACCCTCCCTGGGACCAGCAACAGTTGCCAGCCAATGCTCCAGTCCCAGTGTTGTGACTAGTGATTTTGCGTAGGCAGCACGAGTCACCCCTCTAGGCAATCGTTGAGGGTTGACGGCACTCAGCGCTGAGCTGAGGGACTGGTGACACGCACATGACGACACTGCTGTAGTCAAAACACTAGGACAAGAGTTGTGATCAACCCCTTTAAGGCCCTTTTCACACGTCAGTGATTTTGGTACGTTTGTGTTTTTTTTTTTTTTTTTTAAACGTACCAGAATCACTGACATACGCAGACCCATTCTAATGAATGGGTCTGCTCACACGTCAGTGATTTGTCACTGCACGTGTCTCCGTGCAGCGTACCCACGTGTGCGTGATTGCTGCACGGAGACATGTCCATTTTTTTCTGGCATCACTGATGTTCCACGGACCACGCAGTGGTGTGGTCCGTGAAACACGTGCCAGAAAAAAACGTGCATTTAAAATAATAAACATTTTAACTCACCCGGCGTCCAGCGATGTCCTCTGCAGCCCGTCCTCCCTGCTGCTTCTAAGCCGGCTGATTACTGTCGCGCATATTCATTATGCGCGACACAGCCGACCCGGAAGCAGCTGCTGCGGGGGTCACTGCCGGCCGGATGCTGCGTCGCGGGAGCGATCAGCACCATGGAGAGCGGGAGCGGGCGCAGGTGAGTTGATTTCTAAGTGCAATCACGGGCCACGGATAACGGAGCCCGGATTGCACTTAGACAACCCACGTGTGCCGTGATTCACAGCACACGCAGGGACATGTGCGTGTTTTACACGCCAGTGAAAAAAGTCACTGTTTTTCACTGACGTGTGAAACGGGCCTAAAGTGAACCTGTCAGGTGCAATATGCACCCAGTACCACGAGCAGTTCTGGGTGCATATTGCTAATCCCTGAATAACTGTCCCTGTATCTAGTAGCATAGATTAAGAGATCTTTAGAAAAAGTATTTCTAAAGATCCTTTATGATATGCTAATGAGCGCAGGGACTAGTCGTAAGGGCGTTACTTAGGTAGTCGGCCCCCTTTGCATGTAAGCATGCTCCTGTGGGCATGCTAACATGCTAATGAATGTGCAGCATCAGAGGATGGTTGGACTCACCTTTTTGCTGCCATTATGTCAGACTCCTGAATTTCGGCTCAGTGTGTATGATCCCGGACTTTCGGTCATGTGTACTACATGGGTCTGAAGCCAGGACTCATACACCCGGCTTCATAATGCGCATGACTGAAAGTCTGGGGTCATGCGCACTGAGCTGAAATCCAGGACTCGGACGCGATGACAGCAGAAAGGTGAGCGCGACCATCCTCTGACGCTGCGCATACATTAGCATGTTAGCACGCCCACAGGGGCATGCTTACATGCTAAGGGGGCCGACTAGCTAAGGGAAGTAACGGCCTTGCGACTTGTTGCTGGCATCATTAGCATAAGATAAAAGATCTTTAGAAATACTTTCTCTAAAGATCCCTTTATCAAATCTCATCACGTTACTTGACTTCTGATAAAGATTTAACATTCCAACATATGGCAACGTCTGCTGTGAATTTTCACAGATTCGGCTCAATTTTGAGAAGCAGCAAAATCTGCAGTAAGCTCAGATACTACACATACGGATTTTATTGCGGCAAAATATGCAGTGTGCGGACCTGGCCTCAAGGGGAATGATTCTTTGGAACCCGGTATACTGGTTACACTGAGGCAGCAGAAAGAGAAATATCTGCGAAAAACAAGGTCACTGATCAAGAAGCTAAATTGCAGCATGTAATTACACAGTTAGGTCCAGAAATATTGGGACAGTGATAAGTTTTGGAATTTTAGCCATTTACCAAAACATATTCAAGATTCAGTTATATGATCAATATGGACTTAAAGTACAGACACTCAGCTTTATTTTGAGGATATTCACATTCTGAATGGAGTAAGGATTTAGGATTTTTTTTTTCTTTCAATAGCCTTCAGTTCGATCTCGAGCCATGGTGACTTGATGGATGAACGCTCTTGTAGCTAGATTGAAAATGTGCAAGCCTAGATAGGTCCTCCAGGGTCTTCTACACAAATATTTTGATAATAAACCATTGGATTATTGGTCTTCCTCTTCGCCTTGTTCCTTCTATTCTTCCAACCATGATGTCCTTCTCCAGTTACTGCTTTCTTCGTATAATAGAATAATGTGTCCAAAGTAGTCAAGTCATAGTTTGGTGATCCTTGCTTTAAGCCACATGGCTTGGTTTGTTCCAAAATTGACTTGTTTGTTCTTCTTGCCATCCACGATATTGATAACATCCTTCTCCAGCAACACATTTTGAAGACGTTGATTCTTCTTCTGTCGTCTTGTTCATTTATCATCCAGCTTTTCCATACATATGTTACTACAGAAAAGACCAGACTATGTACGAGTCATTTCTTCATCACCAGCGAAATGTTCCTTGATTTGAGGACCTTGTCCAGTGACTTCATTGTTGATTTGCCCATATATATTTTCCTATTCACTTCCGGAGTCATCACTGCATCTGGAGTGAACATTCAACCGAGTAGGTTAAAGTCCTTTATAACTTCCAGTTCATCGCCATCCATCTCAAATGTGTTCCAGTCGTACCGGGCAGTAGTCAAAATTTTTGTCTTCTTTGAACTGAGTAGGAGTCCTATGTTTGAGCGTTCCATCTTGAGACTCCATAAGTCTTTCAATCCATCTATGCTTGTTGCGATCAATGTTATATTGTCTGCCTATTTAAGATTACTGATGATTTGACTAGCAATGATTCAATTTTCAGCAAGCCCAGCCTTCCTGAAAATAGCTTCTAATTATGAATTGAAGAGAAATGGTGAAAGGCTGAAGCCTTGTCTGATGCCTCGCTCTACTGTGAACTATTCCGTTTATTCATTTTAACTATTGCTTCTTGGTCAATGTAAAGGTCCCTGATGAGGCTCATTAGATGATTTGTGGCACACCCATATCCTAAAGTTGTTTAGGAATTACAGCTCTTTTATATGTAGCTGCCTCTTTTTCAAGGGACCAAAAGTATTTTGATAATTATATCAAAAGCTCTTTAATGTGCTGCATTGGCCATTCCATTATTAATCCATTATCAATTAAGTAAGAGGTCTGGAGCTGATTCCAGGTTTGGAATTTGCATTTGGAAGCTGTTACTGCGAACCCACAACATGTGGTCAAAAAAGATCTCAATGGAAGAAAAACCATCAGGAGACTGGAAAAAAAAAAAAAAAAAAAAAAGATTAAATCATCAGAGAGATAGCAGAAATCTTAGGAGTGTGAAAAGCCCATTCACCACGTCCGATTGAAGAACACTCTCACCCTCCACTAAGTACCTAGGTGTTTCAGTATCTAAAGGCCCCTTTACACACTGCGACTTTCAGCGATCCCACCAGCGATCCCAACCTGGCCGGGATCACTACAAAGTCTCTGGTGAGTCGCTGGTGAGCTGTCAAACAGGCAAACCTGGCCAACGACGCAACAGCGATCCGGACCTGCAGAACGACCTAGCTAGTCATTGGGGACGTTGTAAAGCAGCTTTTTGAAAGGGAAGTCGCTAACGAAGTCGCTGTAAAGTCCCCTTTACACACTGAAACTTTCTAGCGATCATGCTGCACAGCGGGAAACAAAAGGACCAAAGAATGGTCCTGAACGATTTGTAGCGATCAGCAACTTCATAGCAGGGGCCAGGTCGCTGATGTGTTTCACACACTGCAACGTCCCTGGGGAGGTTGCTATTACGTCACAAAACCGGTGACGTTACAGCGATGTCGTTTGCGATGTTGCAGTGTGTAAAGCCACCTTAAGGCTACCATAAAGAGAAGACTTCACGAGAGCAAATACAGAGGGCTCACCACAAGGTGCAAACCATTAAGCAGTGGTCCAATGATTGCGGCAGGTGAATACAAGAGAGGGTAAGGGACTTTCATTTAAAGAAACACTCCAGGGCTCAAATAAAAAAAAAAAAATGCAGGAGGGGTGCTTTAAAAATATAAAAGTCAGATTAGAATTTGCCCTCCCAAAAACCTAAAGAAGCCAGCCTAGTTCTAGAAAAGCTTTCTTTGGACAGATGAAGCTAAGGTCAACCTGAACCACAGTGATGGGAAGAAGAAAGTATGGAGTAGGCTTGGAACTGCTCATGATCCAAAGCACAGCATATCTTCTGTAAAATATGGTGGAGGCAGTGTGATGGGCGGGCATGCATGGCATCCAATAGCCCTGCTCACTAGTGATTATTAATGATGTGACAAGACAGAAACAGCTTCACTGAAAATGAACTTTGTTTACACCTGTATATTAAGGGCCATGTTCCATTTGCTGGAAGATCATATCAGTGATAGAACTCCTAGGGGCACGCTCACACGTGCGTATGAATCGGACGAGTGCAATGTGAGAAAATCTTGCATTGCACGCAAACCAATGTTAGTCTATGATTCAGAGGAGTTGGTCAGCTTTTTTGTCATCCAGATTCTGGATGAGAGAAAAGTCGCAACATGCTGAGATTTGCTGCCGATATCATCTGAGACTCGCCAATACAAGTCAATGGGTGCGAGAAAAAAAAAACCCACTTACGTCACATGGACGTTTGTTTTTATGGATACAATTCTATCATGTAGTACAAAACACTGTAAATGGTCCTGTAAATGACTAATAGCTGCTGAGAAAAAAAACGGATTGCACACTGACAGCACACTGAGTGTGTGTGTGATTCGATGTTTGTGTGAGAGATCCGATGTGTGTGAGATCTGATTGTGTGTGAGAGATCCGATGTGTGTGAGATCTGATTGTGTGTGAGAGATCCGATGTGTGTGAGATCTGATTGTGTGTGAGAGATCCGATGTGCGTGAGATCTGATTGTGTGTGAGAGATCTGATGTGTGCGGGTGTGTGATCCACTGCAGGTCCTCTGCTCGGCGTCTGGTGAGTGTAATTGCGGGGTGCCGCTGTCTATAATGAAGTGTCCTACAGTATCAAACTTTTTTAGCTGCACAGACACTTCATTATTGAACCGCGACTATGGCTTATTTTCGGGGGAGGGCTTATATTTAAGCCTTGCTCCGAAAATGCTTAAAATCACTGCTAGGGCTTATTTTTGGGGGAGGACTTATTTTTGGAAAAACACGGTATTTGCGAGTCATCAGAAAGCAAAAGTGGATCTATATTTCTACCTTAATCCAAATGATTATTTGGGAAAAGTAGATGCATTTGCCCAACCTTGGAAGTTCAAGCTGGCTTATGCGTTTGCTCGAATTAACGTACTACCAAGGACATTAATAGGAATCTGTCAGCATGATCCAACCTCTCTCCCCTCAAACGATCTACATGGTCATATTGCTCTGTGCTAGGTAGCCAACCATGACTACACAAGCAGAGAGCTGTCAGTCAAGCAGAGGAAGGTGGGTCTGGGTAGGAAATATAGCCCTTGGAGGTAGGGGCTATGGATGTGGTCCGACACACCCAAAGTGCTTGATTCCTTATTTGCATATGGATTAAAAACAGCAATTTTTCAGTCAAGGGCCAACGGATTGTACTGTATAAAGATTTCAATTGACTTTATGGTGGTGGTTGTTCTGAGTAGAGATGAGCGAATCGCTTTGCACAATTCCAGTCTATGGTCCAGATCAGTAGTCTCTGGCCGTGCTGCACAGACTGCCTTATCTACTGGGATCCCAGACTTGGCTTATGATTAACCAGGCTGGCGAGACATTACCTGTGAACCACACATTGCACAGCTCACACCAGGTAAACAGGAAGTTTGGGAAATTTGGGCAGCTCCTGTCCAAAGTCAGACAACTGACCTACATCACAGTTGTATGAAGCGATCCACTCAGATCTAGTTCTGACATTACATGTAGGGAGCAGTGAGATAGGAACGTGTGATCATTTGATCCCTTGTATCCTGTACACCTATAAGTACAAAGAAGATCACTACGGGGGCTTTCAATAGTGCCTGACTGCCATGTTAACCCTGGTGGCCTCCATCTGACTAACAGACATTTATGATTGCTTTACCTGTGTAGGCGAGGCATGGTACTTGTGTCTGAGCTCTATTTTGAAACGTACAAGGACCACAGAAAAATCGCATAGCGTCTTTGAATTTGCTAAAAAAAAAAAAAAAAAAAAAAACAGAAACCCAAACAAGCAGTGATTGAATGTTTCAAACATTTATTAAATAGGTGCTGTAGGGTATAACAATAAAAACGTTAAATATAGGACCAGGAGAAAGGATGTGGCATGAGATGAGGCATAAATTACTCACAGAGGTCTGATCACCGTCCCAACACGTGTTTCGCGTTGGTGTGCTTCGTTGGGGACCCGTCCCCCGACGAAGCACACCAACGCGAAACACGTGTTGGGACGCCGGTCCCCACGTGTTATCCAGATCCAGATACCTACGTAGATCAGACCTCGGTAAGTAATTTCTGCCTCATCTCATGCCACTCATGAAAGCATATTTTGCATCCTATGTGAGTGCCTCTGTACTAAATTGATGTAGGTTTCGCCTTGTACTCTGGGCATCTTGCCTATAGGTCTTGTATGATCACCTTTGATGAGTTTCTTAACTCCCTCTTTACTCTTCCGGGACACGTGGGGTTTCTTTCCCCCTCAGCACATCCTTTTCTCCTGGTCCTATATTTAACGTATTTATTGTTATACCCTACAGCACTTATTTAATAAATGTTTGAAACATTCAATCACTGCTTGTTTGGGTTTCTCTGTTTTTTTAGCAAATTCAAAGACTCTATTCTCTGGTGATGTCTGAGCTGTATGTGGTAAGTGGGCACAGCCTGTGGTGTTTGGGGAGGTGGATGAGGTGCGCACTTATCGGTGGTGGCAGAGACCTGAGCAGACACTGGTGCAATAGCTGTCACTGCAGTAAATAATTACTGACACAGCAATAACTATTATACAGGACTTCTAAAATCCCATGGATATTGCAGTGTAGTTTTCGGATTTCTGGAGCGTGCTGTATTCTTGTAGTGTACGGCCATCTTTAGATAGGCCCTGTTCACAGAGTGGCTTATGTGTTGGGAAAGTTTCTGATGTGCGGACTTAAAGGGGTTCCACAAAACGTTTCCTATTATGTATATTAAAAAAAAAATCCCACCATAATTTACCCTGTTGAGTTCCAGGACTGAGTCTCTGCCACTACTGGAGATTAGCGAACCTGAAAAATCAAGGTTCGGGTTAGAGGATCGGATGCTTTACGTGTGAACAAAACTCGTGAGCAATGCTGTGCTCAGGTACGCTTAGTACTCAGCCCTGTGCGAGCCGCTTGCGGTGTTTGAACGGTTCATTCTGGGAATAATAACAGCACGATTACATGTAGTGTACAACAAAGCACAAGAAGAACAGGTCTGCTTATGGCTGGCTGTATGTGGGCGGAGACTCAAACTGCCAATCAGTGACTTGATCAGGGGTTCGAGGCAAAAGCTCGAGCCTGTGGAGCTAGGCTCATTTGCTGCCAGCGAAGTGACCCTCGACCAAACAGCTCATCTTTAGCCACTCCCCCGGTCTCTGGTACTTGGCTGCAGTAGTGAACTCTGTGGCTCTGCCCATGTAGACCAAACAAGCTACTAAGCCCACTAATTGGCTGCAATACTGTTTGGCTACAACACTGCTTGGCATGACAGGGGATAGCCCCATTAAGGGTATGTGCACATGCTCAGTGTTCACAGCGTTTTGGACGTAGCATGCTTTAGATGCGTCTAAAACGCTGTGTTGTACAGTACAAGCATAGTGGATGGGATTTCTAGAAATCCCATGCCCACTGTGCTTGTTTATCCCATAGCAAACACTAACCTGTGGTGCGACTTTTCAGACCGCAGCTTGTCAATTGTTTGCTGCGGATTCTCATGCGTCCTCCATAGGGAGAACACAAGCGAGAGACCGCAGCGCACTGAACCATGGTCGTGGGTACGAGCAGCCCGGTCTCCTGCGGAGGAGACTCATGGCCCCGCAGGTCAGGACGCAGCGACTACTCATCGTGTGCATGTACTCTGTACATCAGGAACTTTCTAGACCCAAAACCCACACTGAACAGGACCTAACCCAAGATGGCCATATGCTACCCAAATACAGTTCACTATGGGGCATGGGGTTACATAAAAATCCCGTGTAACATCTGGTAGCTGGCTGCAGTGCCAGCTATTGTTCTCTGCTGTTGCAGCCATTGCACCAGTGTCTGCCCAGAACTCATCTCCAACTCCCAAACACCTCAGGCCGCGCATGCGCACATAGCTCAGACATCGGGCAGTGCTGCGCCTCGCCCACACAGGTACAGCGCGGCCTCGCGTCACCTGTCTCCACACCCGGGCAGTCATCTGTCACCTAACTCATCCGGCCCCGCCCGCATAGGGTTAATACAGGGCAACGCTACTCCACCCGATGTTGATGTTAGATGCAAGTCTGGAGCACGGAAGGGTTAATGAGCGCGAGCCCTCCCCGCAGTGTCACGGGCTCCGTATAACGGTCCTGGCCTCAGCTAATGAATGAGCAGCGCGGCTCTGCACGAGGCGCCCTGCCCCCACCCAGCACACAACACACTGACCAGAGGTTCTGTCCGTCCTCGTCCTCACCGGCCGCCGCCCCGTTGTGGCTGTTCCCATAGCCAGCATTGAAGCTGGAGGATGGAGACGAGTAAGAGGCGGCTCTGCCCGCTGCCATCCTAGAACTCCTTTACTACTGACAGCTTTCAGTATGGTTGTTAGGACAGCTTGTCCCCCCCCTCTTGATTTTGGTCCCGGCCACCCTTCCGCTTGACAGACAAGGCGCGGTCCCTGGGAAGAAGAATCAGGAGCCGTGGAGAGGGGGGGAAGCGAGAGGACGGCGGGAGACAGGAGGAGGGGCGGGGCCTGCGCAAGGCATGGCGGGGGTGACGTTGTGGCGGGGAATTGACTCCGCCCCCTGGAGTGACGGTGATACCTGCTGTATCACTCGCCAGAGTCGCCTCGCCACAGACGGTGAGAGAGCGCTGAGGGGAGCTCTGTGGTGTCCTCCGCCTGTGCCAGGGAGGCAGGGAACTGGATAATAAAAGCGCTAGAGAAATACTACATAGCATAAAACTAGAAAGCATTAAATACTACATAAAACAGAATGTGAGCTCTTCAGGCCGTTGTTCACGCTACTTTCCCCCCATGAGGTTTTGGTGAGTTTTTTTTATTGCATAAGAAACGCATTGTCTTCCAGCTCCAGCACAGTGGATGTGCATACACAGGCAATGTGCGCACGCTGCATTTTTGAGCGGTTTTTGGTGCAGTTTGGGTCTGAAAACTGCATAAATTTCCTTCCCCAGCAAAGTCTATGAGATTTAATTTTTGCTGTCCGCACAGTGCAGTTTGGGTTTTTTTTGCTGCGTCTGTGGTGACCACCCATTGAACAAAAATGCATCAAAATGCCTGTGCGCACTAGACGTTTTTTTCACGCTGCGTTTTTATGTGCGTTTTTGTCTAAAAAACGCACCCGCGGCTAAAAAACGCGGCAAAAACGCATGCGTTTTTGCCGCGATTTGGTGCGTTTTTTGCTGCGTTTTTACTCACTGCGTTTTTAATCAGTGCACAATGCCATTAAAGATTGTTGATGAAAAAAAAAAAAAAAGGTCTGATGTCATTTCCTTCTTCAAAATGTTCATTGTATGCAGGAGAGCAGACAGCTGCAGAACTAGTGTATGCAGGAGAGCAGACAGCAGCTGCAGAACTACAAGTCTCAGCATCCTCCATTCACTAGTGTATGCAGGAGAGCAGACAGCAGCTGCAGAACTACAAGTCTCAGCATCCTCCATTCACTAGTGTATGCAGGAGAGCAGACAGCAGCTGCAGAACTACAAGTCTCAGCATCCTCCATTCACTAGTGTATGCAGGAGAGCAGACAGCAGATGCAGAACTACAAGGCTCAGCATCCTCCATTCACTAGTGTATGCAGGAGAGCAGACAGCAGCTGCAGAACTACAAGGCTCAGCATCCTCCATCCAGGACTGTATGCAGTTTTTTGCCCAAAAAGAAAAAAAAAATGACATGGGCTTCGCCATATTTTTGTATGCTAGCCGGGTACAGCAGGCAGGTACGGGCTGCCCCCAACCCCCAGCTGCCTATTTGTACCCGGCTGGGAACCAAAAATATAGAGAAGCCCTTTTTTTTAATTATTTCATGAAATAATTAAAAAAAAAAATGACGTGGGCTTCGCCTAATTTTTGAGTCCAGCCGGGTACAACTAGGCAGCTGGGGATTGGAATCCACAGTGCAGGGTGCCCATGCTTTCTGGGCACCCCCACTGCGAATTGCAGTCCGCAGCCACCCCAGAAAATGGCGCTTTCATAGAAGCGCCATCTTCTGGCGCTGTATCCAACTCTTCTAGCTGCCCTGGTGACGGGTGGCTAGCTAGGTAATAATGGGGTTAGGGCTAGCTGTATAGCTGGCCCTAAGCCCGAAATTCATGGTGTCACGCCAATATTAGACATGGCCACCATGAATTTCTAGTAATGATAAAAAAAAAACACAACACACAGAAAAATATTTTTATTAGAAATAAAACACAACACAATTAGTGACTCCATCTTTATTGAAATAAACCCCCCTCCGCAGTAATCCTGGGTCAAGGGTCCCGCGCCGTCCAATCAGGATCCAATATCATCTGATCGGTTTGCTGCAAGGCAAAGCGATCAGATGATGCGTCAGGATCAAGTGCCTGAATCCCATCACACATCAGCTGATTGTATAAAAGCCGATTATACAATCAGCTGATGCATCAGTAGAAAAAAAAAAAAAAAAATACTCACTTATGTGCTGTGCTGATTACCGGCAGCTCCTGGAGCGATCGATTGGACAGGAGTCTGATCCCGTTCTATCGCTGCAGCAGCTGCCGGTGATCAGCTGATGAAGTCCCCTGACGGCAGGATCAGCTGATAGCCGGCCGAGCGCGAAGAAGCCGGCGAGACTACGATCAGCTGATGCGTCAGGTGACTGCATCAGGTGATCAGCGCCAGGTCCTGCAAGCAAGGTCCTGCCCCGGGGAGACTGCACACAGCCAGAGCGGCGGTACCGGGAGGAGCTGGGAGCGGGCATGGCACCGGGACCCTGCGGACAGGTGAGTATATATGACATTTTTTTTTTTTCTACTGTTCACTTTGGTTTTCGCCGCTGCCTCCACCTCCCGCCCAGACATGGCGCCGCACGGAGCTGACATGCAGAGGACGGGAGGTGGAGGCAGCGGTGACGGTACCGGGAGGATTCATGCTTCTGTGTTTACCAACAGAAGGAATCCTCTTCCTGTACACGTCACTGTAGTGCCCACCCCTTGCGTTTATAGCTGCGTTTTTAGTCATAGAAACGCGGCTATATGCGTTTTTCATTGCGTTTTTAACATCTCATTGAATTCAATGAGTGAAAAACGCAGTGGAAAACGCAGAAATAATTGACATGCTGCGTTTTTGTGGTCACCACAAAAACGCAGCTAAAAAAAACGCTGTGTGAGGACAGCACTTCTGAAAACCCATTGACATTGCTGGGGAAGCAATGTCACTGCGTTTTCAGCACAAAAACGCGGTAAAAAACGCCGCTAAAAACGCCTAGTGCGCACAAGGCCTAAAAAACGCAAAAAAGCATATGCGTTTTTTATACGCTTTTCCTGTGGGTGTTTTTTTTGGGACCAAAAACGCTGCATTTTTGTGGTCAGAAATAGGTGCAGCATGCACACATAGCCTTCTAGAAACCTCCTGCCCACTGGGCTTTTTTCCTCAGGGTACACTGGCCTGCGATGTGTTTCTCAGAGCCACAACTTGTCAGCTTCTCCTGTGGGTACACTTAGTTTTCTGTGCTGATTTCCCCTTATTAGACTAACATTAGATGCAGAAAATATGCAGGTAAAAATTCACACGCGTTTTTAGTGTTTCTTCAGCGTAAACACATGAAAAACGCATATAATCCGCACCTAAATATATCAATAACGTTTTGTCAAAGCCAAATACCAGTAACTAACAAAAAGAAGCAGCTTAAAGGGGTGGTTCACCCATTTTTTTTATTTTCTGTATGAGCTCTACTTACCTTTCTAGGTGTCTTCTCCATTGGCTTTTGTTTCCAGTTCTGGCACTGAGCGGCGCTATCCTGCACGCTCAGTGCCGGTCACATGACCCCCTGGAGCTGTGGCCGCCGGCATCCTCTGACGTCCCGGCATTTCCGGGCTCTCAAACAAGACGGGTACGTCACAGGATGCCGGGCCACTCAGATTGAGTGACAGGGCTGTGGGCGGTGACTACCGCACGTCACAGCTCAGCATCCATGGGAGGATCCGGAGGAAGTCAGTGTGGAGCCGGAAGCGTCCTGCAGATGGAGAGGAACGGGGCGCCAGTGTGCAGTACAGGGGGGGGGGGGGGTTCTTCAGCTGAATCCCCCCCTGCACGTAAGTATGTGATCACACTGTCCACCCGCCCGCTCTGCTGCGATGTCAGGAGAGCGGCCGGTGTCGGGCAGTGTGATCGTCTGCTCCTCTCAGCAGCAAGACACTGACAGGCATGTCACCGCTGTGCTCTGCCATCTGTCCTGCTGCATGGGACCAACTGTCTGCACTCTGTCACCTGCACCACAAGTCACAGAGTGGAGACAGTTGGTGACAGAGCACCTCTGCCCCCCCCTGTTCTTTCCCCACTCTCTTCTTTCACCCCACTCTTCTCCCCCTCCCCTCTTCCCCCTCTTCTCTGCCCCCCTATTATCCCTCTCCCCTCTCTTTTCCCTCTCTCTCTTCCCCCCGCGCTCTCTTTTCCTCCCCCCGCGCTCTCTTTTCCTCCCCCCGCGCTCTCTTTTCCTCCCCCCGCGCTCTCTTTTCCTCCCCCCGCGCTCTCTTTTCCTCCCCCCGCGCTCTCTTTTCCTCCCCCCGCGCTCTCTTTTCCTCCCCCCGCGCTCTCTTTTCCTCCCCCCGCGCTCTCTTTTCCTCCCCCCGCGCTCTCTTTTCCTCCCCCCGCGCTCTCTTTTCCTCCCCCCGCGCTCTCTTTTCCTCCCCCCGCGCTCTCTTCCCCCCCCCCGCGCTCTCTTTCCCCCCCCGCGCTCTCTTTCCCCCCCCCGCGCTCTCTTTCCCCCCCCGCGCTCTCTTTTCCCCCCCCGCGCTCTCTTTTCCCCCCCCGCGCTCTCTTTTCCTCCCCCCGCGCTCTCTTTCCCCCCCCCCCGCGCTCTCTTTTCCCCCCCCGCGCTCTCTTTCCCCCCCCCGCGCTCTTTCCCCCCCCCGCGCTCTCTTTTCCTCCCCCCGCGCTCTCTTTTCCTCCCCGCGCGCTCTCTTTTCCTCCCCCCGCGCTCTCTTTTCCTCCCCCCGCGCTCTCTTTTCCTCCCCCCGCGCTCTCTCTTCCTCCCCCCCGCGCTCTCTCTTCCTCCCCCCCGCGCTCTCTCTTCCTCCCCCCCCGCGCTCTCTCTTCCTCCCCCCCGCGCTCTCTCTTCCTCCCCGCCGCGCTCTCTCTTCCTCCCCCCCGCGCTCTCTTTTCCTCCCCCCCCCGCTCTCTTTTCCTCCCCCCCCCCCGCTCTCTTTTCCTCCCCCCCTCGCTCTCTCTCTTTTCCCTCGCTCTCTCCTGGCATGGTCAGTACAGAAATCTCTCCATCGTGGAGGGGTGAGAGGGAGTAATAAACATGGAGTCCCTACTGTGTCTGTGTATTTATTTCTAATAAAGTATTTTTCTCTGTGTGGTCTTTTTTTTTTTTTTAAACCCTTTATTGGAGATTCTTAATGGCCTGGTCAACCTTGGCCAGACATTAAGAATCTCGGGCTTTATACCAGCTGGTAAAACATAGCTGGTATTAACCCCTTATTACCCAGCGTGCCACCTGCCACCAGGGCCACTGGAAGAGTTGGATACAGCGCCAGAAGATGGCGCTTCTATGAAAGCGCCATTTTCTGGGGCGATTGTGGACTGCAATTCGCAGCGGGGGGGGGGCCCAGAAAGTTTGGGCACCCTTCACTGCGGATTCCAATCCCCAGCTGCCTAGTTGTACCTGGCTGGACTCAAAAATTCGGCGAAGCCCATGTCATTTTTTTTTTTAATTATTTCATGAAATTCATGAAATAAAAAAAAAAAAAAAAAGGGCTTCTCTATATTTTTGGTTCCCAGCCGGGTACAACTAGGCAGCTGGGGGTTGGGGGCAGCCCGTAGCTGCCTGCTGTACCTGGCTAGCATACAAAAATATGGCGAAGCCCACGTCATTTTCTTAAAAACGTTTTCAGGGAAAAACCTTTATAAAAAAAAAAATGCTTCCCTGCATTTCTATTGCCAGTGAAAGTAACACCAAGCAACGGGGGCTAGCAGCCAGTAGCTGCTTTGGTTACCCTTAGCAACAGAAAATGCAGCGGGAGCCCACAAACAATGTGATTTTTTTGTTTTTTTATTTTTAATGAATTTTTTTTTAAAAAAATCGGCATGGGCTTCGCCCATCGAGCACCAGAGCATTTTACTGCTCAATTCATCCCAAGTAATCAGATGACTCCAGTGTCGGCCGATTACTTGTTCTGTGTCCCCCTACATCCATCGCAGCGTGTACGGGCTGTGAGGTCAGCGGAGTGGAGACAGTGACATGCTCTGCTCTGACACATAGTGTGCTGCATGTCACTATCTTTCTCCACTCTGGCACTTGTAGTGCAGGTGACCAGATGCTACATGTCACTAACTGTCTCCACTATGGGACTTGTGCAGGTGAGAGTGTATACAGTTGGTACTATGCAGCAGAAATCACAGAGTGGGGCAGTTAGTGACATGTATCATCCGGTCACCTGCACAACAAGTCCCAGAGTGGAGACAGTGACATGCAGCACACTATGTGTCAGAGCAGAGCATGTCACCAACTTGCTCTGCTCTGTCACCTGCGGTGCTGCATGTCACGTTTTTGCTGCGATTTGGTGCCTTTTTTGCTGCGTTTTTGCTCACTGCGTTTTTAATCAGTGCACAATGCCATTAAAGATTGTTGATGAAAAAAATAAAAAAGGTCTGATGTCATTTCCTTCTTCAAAATGTTCATTGTATGCAGGAGAGCAGACAGCAGCTGCAGAACTACAAGGCTCAGCATCCTCCATCCAGGACTGTATGCAGTTTTTTACCCAAAAAGAAAAAAAAATGACGTGGGCGTCGCCATATTTTTGTATGCTAGCCGGGTACAGCAGGCAGCTACGGGCTGCCCCCAACCCCCAGCTGCCTAGTTGTACCCGGCTGGGAACCAAAAATATAGAGAAGCCCTTTTTTTTTTTTTATTTCATGAATTTCATGAAATAATTTAAAAAAAAAAATGACATGAGCTTCGCCTAATTTTGGTGTCCAGCCGGGTACAACTAGGCAGCTGGGGATTGGAATCCACAGTGAAGGGTGCCCAAGCTTTCTGGGCACCCCCACTGCGAATTGCAGTCCGCAGCCACCCCAGAAAATGGCGCTTTCATAGAAGCGCCATCTTCTGGTGCTGTATCCAACTCTTCCAGCTGCCCTGATGCCGGGTGGCTAGCCGGGTAATAATGGAGTTAGGGCTAGCTGTATATTATCAGCTAGCCCTAAGCCCGAAATTCATGGTGTCACGCCAATATTAGACATGGCCACCATTAATTTCTAGTAATGATAAAGATAAAAAAAAACACAACACACAGAAAAATATTTTTATTAGAAATAAAACACAACACAATTAGTGACTCCATCTTTATTGAAATAAACCCCCCTCCGCAGTAATCCTGGGTTAGGGTCCCGCGCCGTCCAATCAGGATCCAATATCATCTGATCGGTTTGCTGGAAGGCAAAGCGATCAGATGATGTGTCAGGTTAAACTACGTGAATCACATCACACATCAGCTGATTGTATAAAAGCCGATTATACAATCAGCTGAAGCATCAGTGCAAAAAAAATAAATAAATAAATAAATACTCACGTCTGTGCTGATTACCGGCAGCTCCCGGAGCGGAGTCTGATCCTGGCCCATCACTGCAGGAGCGGCCGGTAATCAGCTGATGAAGTCCCCTGACGGCAGGATCAGCTGATAGCCGGCCGGGCGCGAAAAAGCCGGCGAGACTACGATCAGCTGATGCGTCAGGTGACTGCATCAGGTGATCCACGGCCAGGTCCTGCAAGCTTCGTGCATGCACCGGGGAGACTGCACACAGCCAGAGCGGCGGGACCGGGACAGGGGCTGGAAGCAGGCATGGCACCCGGACCCTGCAGACAGGTGAGTATGACATACACATACACACTCACTCACACACTGTATATATACACACATACACTGTATATACGCGCACACACTGTATATATACACATACACTGTATATACACACACACTGTATATACACACACACACTGTATATACACACACACACATTCTTCCCCTGGCTGTAGAGCTGCTGCTGTCTCTGTGTAATTGATCTCAGTGCACATCCACTGGGAAGAGGCAGGGAGGAGGGTTTGGGTGGGAGCAGAGTGGGTGTATTAGACACAATGGGTGTGTTAGATAAGCTAGACACCGCCCTAGAGCCACAAAGAATTCTGGGACTTGTAGGAACTGAACACAGGAAGTCAGAGGAGAGATTAACCCCATCAGAGCTGGAGCCAGCAATGAGCATGTGCTGCTAGTGCACAATGAAAGGTAATTTTGCTGAAAAAACATAATAGATGTGTTGAGGGGCACATATTAGCAAGATTTATCAGAAAAAAAAAAAATCAGTTTTGGTAACTGGACAACTTCTTTAATTAAGGGACGACACACCAAAAGGGTAAAAGAGCATGTTTAAAAAAAAAAAATAATCCAACTAACCTAAATGAAACAATAGGTGTAGAAATTCTGCAACTTCCAAAACTCAGTGAATACTCATTGTGGGAACGCAGCCTAAGGGTATGTGCGCACTAGGCATTTTTTTCACGCTGCGTTATGTGCGTTTTTGTCTCAAAAAACGCACCCGAGGCTAAAAAACGCGACAAAAACGCATGCGTTTTTGCCGCGATTTGGTGCGTTTTTTGCTGCGTTTTTGCTCACTGCGTTTTTAATCAGTGCACAATGCCATTAAAGATTGTTGATGAAAAAAAAAAAAAGGTCTGATGTCATTTCCTTCTTCAAAATGTTCATTGTATGCAGGAGAGCAGACAGACAGCTGCAGAACTAGTGTATGCAGGAGAGCAGACAGCAGCTGGAGAACTACAAGGCTCAGCATCCTCCATTCACTAGTGTATGCAGGAGAGCAGACAGCAGCTGCAGAGCTACAAGGCTCAGCATCCTCCATCCAGGACTGTATGCAGTTTTTTGCCCAAAAAGAAAAAAAAAATGACATGGGCTTCGCCATATTTTTGTATGCTAGCCGGGTACAGCAGGCAGGTACGGGCTGCCCCCAACCCCCAGCTGCCTATTTGTACCCGGCTGGGAACCAAAAATATAGAGAAGCCCTTTTTTTTAATTATTTCATGAATTTCATGAAATAATTAAAAAAAAAAAAATGACGTGAGCTTCGCCTAATTTTTGAGTCCAGCCGGGTACAACTAGGCAGCTGGGGATTGGAATCCACAGTTCAGGGTGCCCAAGCTTTCTGGGCACCCCCACTGCGAATTGCAGTCCGCAGCCACCCCAGAAAATGGCGCTTTCATAGAAGCGCCATCTTCTGGCGCTGTATCCAACTCTTCCAGCTGCCCTGATGCCGGGTGGCTAGCTGGGTAATAATGGAGTTAGGGCTAGCTGTATATTATCAGCTAGCCCTAAGCCCGAAATTCATGGTGTCACGCCAATATTAGACATGGCCACCATGAATTTCTAGTAATGATAAAAAAAAAAAACAACACACAGAAAAATATTTTTATTATTTCAAATCTGTTTTATTATTAAGTTTATAAATCAAGCATACATCTTGAACATTTATAAAGATTATAAAACATAAACACTGATCTCTCAGTTTCGGAATGACAAAAATAACATCACATTGTAGATTTCATTGGAACTCTATAAGCTATCCTTATGCTAACACTCCATGACAAACCATACACTAGAAATCAGAGTTCCAGCTAAACATGTCTTCCTGATAATTGACAAGACCACTCTCAGCATAAAACAATCCCCTTTTAAGTTATTGAATAAACATTTAAGAAAAAGTAGAAAACTAGAAAAAAAAAAGAACAGATATAAGCTTGCTTAGAAAAGAAGGAATCAAATAGAGTGAAGAAAGTAGGGTAAAGAGGGGGTGGGGGAAAAAAGTGTGTGGGGAGAGGGGAAGACAAGGTATGTCACCATTTCTCATCCCAAATAACCTGCCAGACTCACCGTGAACTCAGGAGACTCCATGAACGTAATCCACGGTCCCCACACTGTGATAAATTTTTCCGTGAGCCCATTAAGTTCAGCTGTGAGTTCCTCCATTCTCTGGAGGTTTGCCATCTCCTCTACCCAGTCAGCTAACGTGGGGCATCTAGTCTGTTTTCAGTATCTGGGAATAATTATACGGGCTGCCGCTAAACAAAATCGCAGCAGGTCCCTCTTTTGTGACTTGAATGAACCTGGGAGGATAGACAGGAGGGCCACCTGGGGAGATCTCTCCACCTCACCCCCACTCATCTTTTTATACAGAGAAAACACTGAGTCCCAGAATGGTTGCAATTTAGCACAGCTCCACCATATATGTAACATAGACCCTTTTTCTGTACCACATCTCCAGCACATGTCGGACACTGAGGGAAAGATAGCATGCAATTTGGTCGGGTATTGGTACCACCTTGTGAGAATTTTATAGTTTTTCTCTTGGGCGGCACAAGCCAGAGAAAGTTTGTGGGTCCACAGAAACACCCTGCTCCATCTGTCCTCCGAAATGTCCTCTCCCAGTTCCTCTCCCCATCTATAGACAAATTTGGGTTTGTCCGACATGTCTCTCTGGTTCAGCATTTTATAAATAAGAGAGATGACATGCCCAGGTGACGAACCCTGCAAGAACAATTTCTCAAATGGAGTAGGGGGGGTCCTCAACTTCCTCTCCCTGTCCTAGTTGGATGGAAATGATTTCAGCTGCATATATTCTATCCAGGAAACCTCTCTCCCTGTGGCCCGTAGAGATGCATAAGGGGGCAGGGTATTTCCCTGGAGCACATGAAAAAAACGAGTTTCCTCCACCCGAGCATATCCCAGAAATTTATTGGCATGAAGCCCCGGAGGGAACTCCTGGTTGCCAAAGAGGGGGGTAAGTGGACCCCTCCCCTGTGAGAGAGAACCCCTCCTAACCTCACCGTCCCACGTCCCCATCACTGTCCAAATAAACTCCATTCCCTTCTCTATCTGTGACCTACTCTCCTTTCCCATCCATAAGAGGAAGTGCAAAGGGACTCCCAATCCGTCCTGTTCGATCGCGACCCATTGTTTCGAGTTCCTATGGAAGTGCCAATCCATTATCCTCGTTAGAATAGTTGCCCTGTAGTATAACTGGAAATTTGGGAGCCCTGCCCCTCCATTATTTTTGTGTCTGGTAAGAGTTTTTATGCTTGTCCGAGGTCTCCCATTCCCCCAAACGAACCTTGACAAAGCCGTCCGAATTTTGGAAAAGTAACTCCCCGGTAGCTGAATAGGTACCGTTTGGAACAAGAAAAGAAACCTAGGAAGAACATCCATTTTAATAGCGTTGATACGCCCAAACCACGATAGTCTTTTTTTGTCGTACTTCTTTAAATCCCTAATTGTCCTCTCTAACAGGGGTAGAAAATTATGATGCATAATTTTTGTTGGATCCCGAGGTACAACTACCCCCAGATATTTTATAGCTGACGGTTGCCACTTAAAGGGAAAATTTTGGGTTGTACGGGCTAGATCTTCCGCCGACAGGGTCACATTCATAGCCTCCGATTTAGAGAAGTTCACTTTAAAATTACTTAAGTTACCAAACTCCTCGAACTCTTTGAGCAAAGACGGGAAGGATATGTGTGGCTGGGAAATAAACATGAGAAGGTCGTCAGCAAATAAAGCTAACTTGCGATTCCCTCCCCCGGCCTCTATCCCATGGATACTAGCATTATTTCTTATGGCGACTGCGAGATGCTCCATGACAATGACGTAGAGCAGAGGTGACAATGGACATCCTTGCCTTGTTCCATTGTGGACCTGAAACGATGACGACAGAAACCCATCCGTCCTAACTTTTGCTGAGGGTCTCGAATAAAGGGACGCAATCCTATCTAAAAATTTTTTGCCCAAACCCACCTGCTTTAGAGCGGCCATCATGAAATTCCAACTGACCCGGTCAAAGGCCTTCTCCGCATCCACTGAGAGTAAACACATGGGAAGAGAATGAGCCCTCGACCGGGTCATCAGCAGGAACAGTTTGTTAGTATTGTCACGCGCCTCCCGACCTTGTACGAATCCCACTTGATCTGTGTGTATTATCCCGGGCAAGGAAGGAGCAAGTCTGTTGGCTAAGGCTTTGGAAAAAAGTTTTAGGTCTAGATTGATCAGTGAAATGGGTCTGTAATTTGTAACTAACATGTGATCCTTCCCCGGTTTGGGGATAACACATATATGGGCTTCGAGAGATTGCGCCACCCATTGGGAATTTTCTGAGATGGAATTAAATATTTTAGTCAAGAACGGGGATAGCTGAGTTTGGAATATTTTATAAAATTTAGGGGTGAACCCATCTGGACCCGGACTTTTGCCTGAGGGAGATTCTTTAATGATAGATGCCACTTCTGCTTCTGTAAAGTCCGTCTCTAAATTTTCAACCTCAGCGCTGGGTATAACCGGTAGGGCCGTTCTGGATACGTAGTCGTTTATTTTATTTTCTAATGCGTCATGTGGCATGTCTCCAAATTTGCCCTTTATGTTATATAGGTCTCTATAATACTTTTGGAACTGTTCCGCGTTGAGAGTTGGGTTCTGAGTCGAAGAGCCGTCTGCTTGTTTAATCATGGGAATGTGGCTGGGGTCTCCCCTAGGGTGTAGAATCCTAGCTAGTGGTCTACCACATTTATCTGCATACTCATAGCTTTTTATTCTAGCCCTATGTCGCTCATACTGTCGGTTGAGAATCGATTTAAGCTCCTCTCCATTTTTGACTAGCTCCGCCAGTGTCAAAGGTGATAATGTCTTCTTATGGGCCCTTTCCAGATCTGAAATATTCTGAAGTAGGGACAAAATGGTTTGGGCTCTCTCTCTCTTAAGCCTAGACCCCTGTTTGACCAAAACCCCTCTCAACACACATTTAAGTGCCTCCCACTGCACGGGAAGGGCTGTGGGGTCTTCTGAGTGTATTTCTAAAAATTCATCAATCGTGTTCTGTAGATCCTTCATGCACCCCTGATCCCCAAGCAGACTATCGTTCAGCCGCCAAGACCACGGCCTCCCTGCCCCATCTGGGATAGTAAGGCTCAGGAATATAGGAGCGTGGTCAGACCAGGATATACTGCCAAGTCAGAGCCTTTTGGCTCACAAGAAACAGGTCTATGCGGCTGTACGAGGAGTGAGCCGGGGAGAAGTATGTGTAGTCACGCTCCACTGGGTGTAACGTTCTCCACACATCTACCAATCGAAGCTCTTGTATTCAGCGTTTAACTTTTGTTAGCTTTCTGAGAGAGAGAAAATTGTGTCCCGAAGTTGTATCTACCTTAGGGTCCAAAGTGAAGTTTAAATCGCCACCCACGATCACGGTCCCTTCTGCGAATTCATCCAATGATGACAGGAGAGAGGAGCAGGACGTCGCCGGATCTCTGTTTGGTAAATACCAATTGACAATGGTAAAGATAGATGAATTAACATTAATTTTCAGAAAAATGAATCTTCCCTCAGTGTCCACTCTCGTGTCCAGAACCGTGTGCACCAGGGCTTTATGGATGCCTATAGACACCCCTTTTGATTTTGACTCTGGGTTGGTGCTATGGACCCATTTGGTGTAATATCTGTCTTTAAAGTTAGGGAGGTGACCAGTTTTGAAATGTGTTTCCTGAATCAATAATATATGGACTCGTTTCTTATGCATGTCAAAGAATACCTGAGACCGTTTTTGCGGGACATTGAGGCCTCTCACATTCAATGAGCCAAAGGTAATCTGCTTCATTCTGAGGAGGAGGAACGGTGAGGAACCGGGAAGTAGGGTCAGAGGATGGGGATGGGAAGAGAGGTGTGGGTGGAGAGAATAGAGAAGGTTAGGAGAGGGGGAGAGAAAAAAAAAAAAAAAAGAGGGGGGGGGTAGAAGGATTAAGTATATGAAGGAAACTACAAACAAAGAGAGAGTACCGTAGGCAAAAAGGTCAAAGCACCTCTTGCCTGTAGGGTCGTAACGTGACCCTTATACTTGGTCAAATAGACTAGAGGTAAATGCAGAAAAATAAGAATCTCTATATACCAGGGATGTTAATCCTACGCCACTACCCTGTGGCGTGTTATCCCAATCAGGGAGGGAACTTTCCACAAAGGAGCCCCCTGCCCTGGACTAAAAAACAACTTTTAACTATATATATTTTGATTTGCAACTAAAGGTCTGTATAAAGAAGGGAGAAGGGGCTTTGAGAGGGTATTGTACCTTATAATGTTGAGGGGCGCCCCCCATTACACCCAGGATGGAAGGAGGGGAACCCCCCACCCCCCTGTCCAGGGCGATACAATAACCCCACAACGCGAAATTCCCATCAGGACCAGGGGATAGACTCCATCGTACTGTGATCCTATAACCAAAAAAATACTAGAACAATTTAATCCACCATTCTCTTATACATCAGACCGGCCTCCCTCCTCTTCTCTACGAGAGCCACGCATCCGATCACCGGCTGGGACGGTGACTCCCCCCCCCATTGGAAAGTCCGGCTAGTCCTCTATAGGCACTAATGGAATGTCCAAGGCCGCGGTGAACGAGGGTAAATCCGCCGGAGAACGAAGAACATGCATTCGTCCCGCGTGCCGAACCTGCAGGCGGAAGGGGAACCCCCAGCTATATGGAAACTCGTATGAGCGGAGAATGTCCAGCAGAGGTTTAAGAGCTCTTCTCCTTTGTAAGGTAAAACGGGATAGATCTTGTAGAATCTGGATTTGGCTCCCCTCATACGATGGTGATACTCCACTGCGGAGCTTAAACAGAATGGCCTCCTTAATAACATAGCGGTGGACCCTACAGATCACATCCCGAGGTCGGTCGTTCTGGGCTGGTTTGGGGCCCAACGCTCTATGCGCTCTATCCAATTCCAGGGGTTGGCTTGATGGTTCACCCAGAATATTATTGAAGATCACTTGAAGGGTGCCATGTAAGTCCTTGGACTCGACAGACTCAGGCAGGCCGCACACTCTGAGATTGTTTCTTCGGCCCCTATTTTCAGCATCATCCATTGCTTCAACCACGTATTGTATTTGGCGGGAGTGTTGTTCTAATAGTGCCCCGTGGGCCTGTGAAGTGTCCTCCATATTCTGAATTTTAGCTGCCTGCACTTGACTCTGGGTGTCCACTCTCTCCACCTCCCCCTTCAGGGCTGACAGCTCTGTGCGGTACGCCTGCTCCAGCCTGGTTATATATGCCTCCATATCTTCCCTGGTGGGTATAGCTGAGAAACGTGCCCGCATCTCATTAAGCTCTGTCAGAACTCCTGACTCTTGTGTTGTTGTTATGGCTGGCCCTGACCCTGCATGCTTGTCTGCATCTGGTAACTTTAGATTTATGTTGTGCTTCTCCCTGGGTACGGTCTCACTTCTGTCAGGGACCTGTAACTCATTTGCAGTGCAGTGTCCCCCCTCCTGAAATTCCTCACACTCCTGCATGTGTGTTATAGGAGGGGACGTTACTCCCCCCTCCAGAGGCCTCCAGGCTTCAGGGCTACTGTTTGTATCAGCAGGCACTTCCCCCCTGCTTCTCACTCCGGGTTTCCCCTGTACCTGCAATCTTGGGCTGTCTGGCCTTATCTTCTGTATCTCCTCTTCACTCTGGGTGGTCTCTCCTCTCAGTAGCGTCAGCTGCTGAGCCTTTCCCTGCATCTCCATAGCTGCCATCTCACTGCTGCACGCTGAGCTCACCTCGTGTGTAGCCTTAGCAGCCATCTTGGGTGCCACCTGTGAAGCTTCTCTCTGTCCCGGCCTGGATAAAAAGTGCTTGATCCCTCTCTCCTCCGATTGTGAAGCTCTGCTGCTGCACCCCTGGGATCTCCCTCGTCTCCTCCGCTGCATAGCCTGTGTTGCAGAGTCCTCAGTTGCGTGGATCATCAGTTATAAAGTCCAGTGGCAGGAGCTAAGACAAGTCACGTCCTCACTCCTTCATAGCCAGGACACGCCCCCGAAAAATATTTTTATTAGAAATAAAAACACAACACAATTAGTGACTCCAACTTTATTGAAATAAAGAGCCCCCCTCCGCAGTAATCCTGGGTCAGGGTCTCGCGCCGTCCAATCCGGATCCACTATCATCTGATTGGTTTGCTGGAAGGCAAAGCGATCAGATGATGTGTCAGGTTAAAGGACGTGAATCACATGACACAGCAGCTGATTGTATAAAAGCCGATTATACAATCAGCTGATGCATCAGTAGAAAAAAAAATAATACTCACTTATGTGCTGTGCTGATTACCGGCAGCTCCTGCAGCGATCGATTGGACAGGAGTCTGATCCTGTCCAATCGCTGCAGGAGCTGCCGGTAATCAGCTGATGAAGTCCCCTGATGGCAGGATCAGCTGATTGCCGGCCGGGCTTGAAAAAGCCGGCGAGACTACGATCAGCTGATGCGTCAGGTGACTGCATCAGGTGATCCACCGCCAGGTCCTGCAAGCAAGGTCCTGCCCTGGGGAGACTGCACACAGCCAGAGCGGCGGTACCGAGACAGGGGCTGGGAGCGGGCATGGCACCGGGACCCTGCAGACAGGTGAGTATATATGACATTTTTTTTTTTCTACTGTTCACTTTTGTTTTCGCCGCTGCCTCCACCTCCCGCCCAGACATGGCGCCGCACTGAGCTGACATGGCACTGGGCGGGTTGTGGACGCAGCGGTGACGGTACCGGGAGGATTCCTGCTTCTGTGTTTACCAACAGAAGGAATCCTCTTCCTGTACACGTCACTTTACTGCCCACCCATTGCGTTTATAGCTGCGTTTTTAGTCATAGAAACGTGGCTATATGCGTTTTTCATTGCGTTGTTGGACATCTCATTGAACTCAATGGGTGAAAAACGAAGTGAAAAACGCAGAAATAATTGACATGCTGCATTTTTGTGGTCACCACAAAAACGCAGCTACAAAAAAATGCTGTGTGTGGACAGCACTTATGAAAACCCATAGACATTGCTGGGGAAGCAATGTCACTGCGTTTTCAGCACAAAAACGCGGTAAAAAACGCCGCTAAAAACGCGGCAAAAACGCTTAGTGCGCACAAGGCCTTAGACTAACATTAGATGCAGAAAATATGCAGGTAAAAATTCACACGCATTTTTAGTGTTTCTTCAGCGTAAACACATGAAAAACGCATATAATCCGCACCTAAATATATCAATTACGTTTTGTCAAAGCCAAATACCAGTAACTAACAAAAAGAAGCAGCTTAATTAAGGGACGACACACCAAAAGGGTAAAAGAGCATGTTTAAAAAAAAAAAAAAAAATAATCCAACTAACCTAAATGAAACAATAGGTGTAGAAATTCTGCAACTTCCAAAACTCAGTGAATACTCATTGTGGGAACGCAGCCTAAGGCTATGTGCATGCGCTGCGTTTCTCTTTTTCCATGCATTTTTCTCTTGCAGATTTTATTCAATCTGCAAGGGAAAACACATCCCAGCAAAGTGTAGGAGAATCCTGAAGTGTAGTGCACACATTGCAGATTTTTTTCCTTCCAGATTTGGGTGCAGGAAAAATCTACACCAACCAACTGACATGTCAATTGTTTTTTCCAGCGTTGTTCCTATCACAATGCATAAAAAACCCTGCAAAACTGCTGCAAAAAAAACACATTTTCTTCCGCAGAGTTTTTCCTGGCAAGAAATGCAGCTTTTGGTGCAGAAAAACTGCACCTAAATCTGCAATGTGGGAACGTACCCTTAGCATTTAACAAGTGGCTACTTGATTAAAGTCGTAGTGTTTTTCCACTATAAATTGATTACAAATGGAGAAATTCATAGCCAGGGTCACAAGAGGGGTTTCCCAGGCATGTGGTGCCAATGACCGCTGGATAGATAATATCAGGGTGGGTGCAGCCCCTTGGGAACTCCTCCCTTCATTTTGAGCTCCAGCTGTAGGCGAATGTAAACAATTTGGCCGGCTTCTCACTTGCGAGTTTCTCGCAGTAGTGCAATGCAAGAAAATCTCGCATTGGAATCCGACACATGTTAGTGAATGATTCAGCTCTCATCTGCGATTTTTTACTCAGTCCAAATCGGACTGAGAAAAAAATCGCAGCATGCTGTTTTTTTGCGAGTTTCTCACACGAGTCTCTCCAATGCCACTCTATGGGAGCGTGAAAAAAATGCATGTCACACGGACCGGCACTCACACCATCCTAGTGACATTCGTTTTTCTAAATACATTAATCGCATGTTTCTCAAAACACTGGAAATGAGTGAGGTCTCACAATGTCGGTCAATCATAGACCGAGTCGGTAATCTCTATGATTGACCGACATTGTGAGACCTCACTCATTTCCAGTGTTTTGAGAAACATGCGATTAATGTCAGTCCGTCTCTCCCTCTCGGTCTCTATTCTCTCTCTGTCGGTCGATCTCTCTCTCTGTCGGTGTCTCTCTCTCTGTCCATGTCAGTCTATCCTTCTCCCCCCCTCTCTCATACTCACCGATCACCAGCGCGGCGCTGCACGGCGTTCATACTGCTCCGGCGGCTTCTTTGAAAAAGCCGGCTGCTCATTATTCAATCTCGTATTCCCTGCTTTCCCCGCCCACCGGCGCCTATGATTGGTTGCAGTCAGACATGCCCCCACGATGAGTGACAGCTGTCTCACTGCAACCAATCACAGCTGCCGGTGGGCGGGTCTATATCATGCAGTTAAAAATATAAATAAATAATTTAAAAAAAACGGCGTGCGGTCCCCTCAATTTTAATACCAGCCAGGGTAAAGCCATACGGCTGCAGGCTGGTATTCTCAGGATGGGGAGCCCCACGTTATGGGGAGCCCCCCACCCTAACAATATCAGCCAGCAGTCGGCCGGAATAGCCGCATCCATGAGATGCAACAGTCCCGGACAGTACCTGGCCATCCCGAATTGCCCTGGTGCGTTGGCAATCGAGGTAATAAGGAGTTAATGGCAGCAGCCCATAGCTGCCACTAAGTCCTAGATTAATCATGGCAGGCGTCTCCCCGAGATACCTTCCATGATTAACCTGTAAATGAAGACATACACCAAAAAATCCTTTATTTGAAATAAATAACAAAAATAAACAACCTCTTTCACCACTTTATTCAAGTCCCCAAATACCCTTCCATGTCCGACGTAATCCACAGAGGTCCCTCGACGCTGTCAGCTCTGCTACATCGGAAGCTGACATTGAGCGGTCACAGAGCATGACCGCTCTCTGTGAGCTCCCCGAAGCGACTGAAGTGAGTCGCGCTATCAGCGATGACGTCACTCAGGTTACCCGCGGCCACAGATCTCAGCGGGAGGACTTCTGCTGTGGCCGCGGGTAACCTCAGTGACGGCACCGCTGATCGCGCCGATCACTGCGGTCACAGGGGATTTGCGGTCACCAGTGAGACCTTCACCGGTGACCGAAAATCAGGGGCCATGCCACACAGACAGAGCCGCGGGATAACAAGTCGGGTGAAGTTCATCCGAATTCATTCTGATCGTGCGGCTCTGTCTGTGGCTGCTGTCAGCGGCCATTCAGCTCTGCTAAATGGCTTTGTCTGTGGCTGCTGTCAGCGGCCATTCAGCTCTGCTACATCGCTCTGTCTGTTGCTGCTGTCAGCGGCCGTGTAGCAGAGCTGAATGGCAGATGACAGCTGCTGAGAAAAAAAAGGATCACACACGGATCACACACGCATTACACACGCTCTGCTACCCTGAAAACAATTTAAAAAAAAAGCATCGCACTTGCATTGCACTCTGACCTAATGTGAACTAAAATCGGTCGAGTTTTTTTCAGGCAACTTGGACCGATTTTACACGCATAGGTGTGTTTCCAGCCTTTACAGAATCTGAGCAGAGCGGCTCTGTTCACTGTGTAGTGACTGAGAACTACAGATCAGCTCCTATTCACTTCTATAGAAGTCGCGCTGCAAACAGAGCTATCCTGCTAGCTACATTGTTTACACCTACCAGAGCTGAAAAGTGCTGACCGGTAGAGGAACAAGGGGTCAGATCCACTGAAAGGTCATCAATATCATAAATCTGGATAATTCCTTTAACTAAATGCACATGCTAGAATGCTACAAAGGATCTCAGCCTCAACTTTTTGTATTGAGGCATATTATTTCCTTCACACAAATTGCTTTTCTTTATCGTTCCTTTGGGAGACCCAGACCATGGGTGTTTAGCTTCTGCCTCCGGAGGACACACAAAGTACTACACTTAAAAGTGTAGCTCCTCCCTCTGAGCTTATACACCCCCTGGTAGCCAGTCCTAGCCAGTTTATTGCTTTGTGTCAGGAGGCATACATCCACACATGCATTCTCATCTGATTTGTTTGACTTTTGGAAAGAGTTTGAAGAAAAGCGGGTCCATGTCTGGACTCCCGGCATGTCCCTTCTCACCCCACTGTGTCGGCGGTGTTGTTAAGGTTGATTTACAAGGCTGCAGCCTTACATGCCGCGCCCCTTCACCATCCCTTCTGGGCTCTGGCTTGAAATGGGAGCCAGCACGGTCTCCATGCCTGGCAGGAGTCCGGTCTCCATCCACAGCCCCTTGAGGATTCTGTTGGACCGAAGCACTCATCCCCAGGGACATGGCCCTGCGTCTCAGCAGCTAAGTACCTGAGACGTTTATGTTGGGGGTCCCGGTTCTTTATTGTAAGGGGAGAGTATGCTGTATGTGATTGTTTTAACTTTTCCGGCGGGTTCTCTAGCTTTTGCCTGAGAACCGCGCCGATGGTGCCTGCTTGTCGGCCTCGCCGCTTAAATTTAGGCCCTGGCTTCGCCGGAGGCCTAGTTTCATTTTCCTGCCCTCGCATGTCACTCATGCAGAGGGACAGGTTCGGCTCCTCCCGGCGGCCGTTCTACACAGGGGAGGGACACTCCCCACTGCTGGGGCGTCCCTCCTTCCCTGCAGGTCTCTATAGCCCTCCGGTTCCCGCTCTTTTATAGGAACACCCTCTTCTCAGGCAGAGTTCACTCTGCTCTGGGACATCCTGCATTCTGCATCTCTGCTGAGGTGCTGCGACTGGGGGACCGGGCTTCGGAATCTGGAGGGCACACAACACCGCGCTCAGCGGTCTGGTAAGCCACAGCCGGTCGCCGGTTGTGGACCTCTGTATATTCTCCCTGGGGTTCATTCTCTGCAAAGCCCCCACTCCAGCAGCAACACAAGGAGCAAGGCTCCAAAGCTTTATTCTACATGCACTGCATGTAAGCTCCTGCTGCCTGAGCCGAGCACCTATCCACATTGTGATGTCTGCTCTAACTTGGCAGTCTCACCCCCAGTGGTCTCTCAGGCTGCTGCTGCACCTGTGACTGAACTCCCGCCCTGGGTAGAGTCCTTTTCTAGGTCCATATCCCAGTCATTTGCTGAGTCCATGGGAATTTTGTCCAGGACTTTGATGAATATGCATCAGCCTCCCTCACAGGGTGCCTCTAATACTCTTGACAAGATCTGTGGTAGGGAAAACAAGGGCGCAATAGGGTCTTACCCGATATTTAGGGCATAAGAAAAATGGAGAGATGCACTCACCTGGTCTGGTTGTGATAGTCACAACCCCTATAACAGCGTATGGGAGTGCTGAGCTGGTTCCAGCAGCGGCCCCGTCAGAGGTGGTTACTGTAAAAACGGTGGTGAAAGAAGACAGGTTTTTCAGCCGCGCTATGAACCACACCGTTGAAGATTCCTTAAGATATTTTTATTGAGCCATTCCAACGCGTTTCAAAGGCATAACCGCCTTCTCTCAGCGCCTGGCTGGGGATTCTCTGGAGCTCTGCTAATACTCTTGACAGAGGACTCCTATCCTCTGACCTCTGTCCATCGGAGCTCACGGAGGATTCATCATCTGATCCCAGACCCCGTCCTTCTAAGAGAAGGCGCAGGGTTTCCTCCCCCTCCCCATCCCACGGCTCTGTCTCAAGAGCTGACTCTCAAGATGAGGAGGATGCCCTCACTGGGGGCTCGGAGGCTATGTATCCCATCGATTTCTCTGAGGGTGACTCAGATCTTAGTGATTTGATTGCTTCTATTAATTCTGTGCTGGATCTCAATCTGCCAGTGTCAGAGGAGCAACTCTCTTTGGCAGAAAAACATCAGTTTACCTCGCCTAAGAAAGTGAAGAGTGTGTTCTTTAACCACTCCAGTTTTCAGACCGCTGTGACCAAACCCAGGACCTGCCCTGACAAGCGCTTTCCAAAGCGTGGTTCTGATGACCGGTTTCCATTTCCACCTGAGGTGGTCAAGGAGTGGTCTCACTCCCCAAAGGTAGACCCCCCGGTGTCTAGGCTATCAGCCCGGACCGTTGTGTCGGTGGCTGACGGCACCTCACTTAAGGATTCCCCTGACCGTCAGATTGACCTTCTGGCCAAATCTGTGTATGAAGCTGCGGGGGCCGCGTTTTCCCCGACTTTTGCAGCAGTGTGGGCTCTCAAAGCCATCTCTGCTTCTCTAGAGGAGATGCATTCCCTCACCAAGGAATCTATGCCTGAGATGGTTACCTTAACTGCTCAGGCTTCAGCTTTTTCATCTTATGCCATGTCTGCCATGCTAGAGGCTGCTCACCGCACTGCGGTGGCTTCAGCTAATTCTCTTGTTATCCGCAGGATTTTGTGGCTTCGAGAGTTGAAGGCAGATGCTTCTTCCAAGAAGTTTCTTGCTGGGCTCCCTTTTGCTGGTTCACGGCTGTTTGGTGAACAGTTGGATGAAATCATTAAAGAAGCTACTGGCGGGAAGAGTACTTCCATGCCACAAACCAAGACCAGGAAACCCGCCCAGGGTAGGAATCAATCGAGGTTTCGTTCCTTTCGTTCCTCCAACTGGTCATCCTCTAAGCCTTCCGCCTCGTCCGCTAACTCAGGCAAGGATCAGAAATCCAACTGGCGCCCAAAAGCGCGTCCGCAGAAGACCGCAGGAGCTTCTGCCACTAAGGCAGCTTCCTCATGACTCTCGGCCCGCTCCAGCCACGTCCTTAGTCGGTGGCAGGCTCTCCCACTTTGGCGACGCTTGGTTAAAGCAAGTCTCCGATCAGTGGGTGAGAGACATCATATCTCACGGCTACAGGATAGAATTCTCTTCCAGCCCTCCAAACAGATTTTTTCTCTCAACTCCCCCCTGCTCCAAGGCCGCCGCCTTCTCGCAGGCCCGTGGCGTCCTTGCAGGCAAACGGAGTGATTGTCCCAGTTCCCGCTCAGGAACGGTTCAGAGGTTTTTACTCAAATCTCTTCCTAGTTCCAAAAAAGGACGGTACCTTCCGGCCCATCCTGGATCTCAAGCTTCTCAACAAGCATGTCCGGGTGCGGCATTTTCGCATGGAGTCTCTGCGATCAGTCATTGCCTCTATGACCCAAGGGGAGTTCCTGGCGTCCATCGACATCAGAGATGCCTATCTGCATGTGCCAATCGCAGTGTCACATCAGCGTTGGTTACGTTTTGCGATAGGAGAGGATCATTTCCAATTCGTGGCTCTCCCCTTCGGGTTAGCCACGGCCCCTCGGGTATTCACTAAGGTCATGGCGGCAGTGATTGCGGTCCTGCACCTCCAGGGGTTAGCAGTGCTTCCTTATCTGGACGACCTTCTGGTCAAGGGTACATCCAGCGCAGACTGTCAGCGGAGTGTTTCGCTCACTCTCGCCACCCTAGCCCAATTCGGGTGGATTGTCAATCTTCCCAAATCCACTCTGACTCCGACCCAGAGTCTCACGTACCTAGGGATGCAGTTCGAGACTTTGCCGGCACTTGTGAAGTTGCCCTTAATCAAACAGCAGTCTCTCCGGCTAGCGGTGCGCTCTCTCCTGAGGCCCCGCCGTTATTCCCTCAGGCGCCTGATGCAGGTGCTGGGTCAAATGGTGGCCTCCATGGAGGCGGTTCCCTTTGCCCAGTTCCATCTGCGTCCTCTGCAGCTGGACATTCTCCGCTGTTGGGACAAGTGGCCTTCCTCCTTACAGAGGTTAGTGGCTCTGTCGCCACGGACCAGGAGCTCTCTTCAGTGGTGGCTTCGACCCCTATCCCTGTCCCAAGGGCGCTCCTTCCTGACTCCGTCCTGGGTGATTCTCACCACGGATGCCAGCCTATCCGGCTGGGGAGCGGTACATCTCCACCACAGAGCACAGGGCACTTGGACTCCGTCCGAGTCAGCCCTTTCAATCAATGTGCTGGAAACCAGAGCTGTGCTTCTAGCTCTCCTAGCCTTTCACCACCTGTTGGCGGGCAGGCACATTCGAGTCCAGTCAGACAACGCCACAGCGGTTGCCTACATCAATCACCAAGGGGGGACACGCAGCCGCCTGGCAATGTTGGAGGTCCAACGCATTCTTCAATGGGCGGAGGACTTCAAGTCCACCATATCCGCAGTCCACATCCCTGGCGTAGAAAACTGGGAGGCAGATTAACTCAGCCGTCAATCCGTGGACGGTGGCGAGTGGTCCCTGCACCCGGCAGTGTTTCAGTCAATCTGCCGCAAGTGGGGCACTCCGGACGTGGACCTAATGGCATCCCGTCACAACAACAAGGTTCCAGTTTACGTGGCTCGCTCCCACGATCCTCAGGCCTTCGCCGCGGACGCTCTGGTTCAAGACTGTGTAAAACTGTAAAGGGGAAAAAAGCGCAATAGGGTCTTACCCGGTATGAGGGTGGACAAACAAGACAAAGAAGCACTCACCTGGTGAGGTTGTGCCAGTCACAACCCCTTATGATAGCCTGTGAGTGCCTGGTGGTTTAGCTGCAGCCCCGGGAGAGGAATTTTGTATCACACAGGTAGAAGAAAAGACCGGGTTTATGCCGCGCTGAAAACCACTGATGCGTGTAAATTAAAAGATTTCCTTTTTATTGGATAGTTCCTACGCGTTTCAGAGACATCCGTCTCCTTCCTCAGGAAAAAAAATCATTGATTTCTTTTCCTGAGGAAGGAGACGGATGTCTCTGAAACGCGTAGGAACTATCCAATAAAAAGGAAATCTTTTAATTTACACGCATCAGTGGTTTTCAGCGCGGCATAAACCCGGACTGGTTCAAGACTGGTCCCAGTTTCGTCTGTCCTACGTGTTTCCCCCTCTAGCTCTCTTGCCCAGAGTCCTGCGCAAGATCAGAATGGAGGGCCGTGGAGTCATCCTCATTGCACATCTTCCGGACCGTCCAGACCTGCTCTCGCAAGGTCCGTTTTTCCGCCCGAATTCTGCGGCACTCAAATTGACGGCGTGGCTCTTGAGTCCTGGATTTTGACGGCTTCTGGTATTCCTCCTGAAGTCATCTCCACTATGACTCGGGCCCGTAAGTCTTCCTCCGTCAAGATCTATCACAGGACTTGGAAAATTTTCCTGTCCTGGTGTCGCTCTTCTGGCCATTCTCCTTGGCCATTCTCGTTGCCGACCCTTCTGTCTTTTTTACAGTCCGGTCTGCAGCTAGGACTGTCCCTCAACTCTCTCAAGGGACAAGTCTCAGCTCTATCAGTGCTGTTCCAGCGGCGTCTCGCCCGGCTGGCTCAGGTCCGCACCTTCATGCAAGGTGCGTCTCACATCATTCCGCCTTATCGGCGGCCCTTGGATCCCTGGGACCTTAACTTGGTCCTCATGGTATTGCAGAAACCCCCTTTCGAGCCCCTTAGGGAGGTTTCTTTGTATCGTCTTTCTCAAAAGGTGGCCTTTCTAGTTGCCATAACTTCTCTCAGGAGAGTCTCTGATTTGGCTGCGCTCTCCTCGGAGTCACCTTTTTTGGTTTTTCACCAAGACAAGGTAGTTCTCCGTCCGACACCGGACTTTCTTCCTAAGGTGGTCTCTCCCTTCCACCTTAACCAGGATATTTCCTTGCCTTCCTTCTGTCCGGCCCCTGTTCATCGCTTTGAGAAAGCGCTGCATACTCTAGATCTGGTGCGTGCTCTCCGGATCTATGTGTCTCGCACCGCTGCGCTTAGGCGGTGCACCTCTCTTTTTGTGCTAACCACAGGGTGGCGCAAGGGTCTCTCTGCTTATAAGCCGACCTTGGCCCGTTGGATTAGATCGACCATTTCGGACGCCTACCAGAGTACTCAGGTGCCTCCCCCGCCGGGGATCAAAGCACACTCGACCAGAGCTGTCGGTGCCTCTTGGGCTTTTAGGCACCAGGCTACGGCTCAACAAGTCTGTCAGGCTGCCACTTGGACTAGCCTGCATACCTTTTCGAAGCACTACCAAGTGCATGCTCATGCTTCGGCAGATGCGAGCTTGGGCAGACGCATCCTTCAGGCGGCTGTCGCCCACTTGTGAAGTTAGGCTCCGCCTACTTCTTAGTTTTTTCTGTTTATTCCCACCCAGGGACAGCTTTGGAACGTCCCATGGCCTGGGTCTCCCAAAGGAACGATAAAGAGAAAGAGAATTTTGTTACTTACCGTAAATTCTTTTTCTTATAGTTCCGTATTGGGAGACCCAGCTCCCTCCCTGTTGCCTGTTGGCAATTTTCTTGTTCCGTGTGTTATCACCGGCTGTTGTCGTGGACAGAGTCTCCGGTTGTTCCGGTTCTTACTCGGTTTTACTTGTGGGTGGCTATTCTCCTTCAGCTTTTGCACTAAACTGGCTAGGACTGGCTACCAGGGGGTGTATAAGCTCAGAGGGAGGAGCTACACTTTAAGTGTAGTACTTTGTGTGTCCTCCGGAGGCAGAAGCTAAACACCCATGGTCTGGGTCTCCCAATACCGAACTATAAGAAAAAGAATTTCCGGTAAGTAACAAAATTCTCTTTTTTTTGTGGCTTTTTTTTTTCCCCTAGAAATGGTATTTAACACCCCCCCCCGCCTGGTTTTACCTTCATGACCAGGCCATTTTTTTCAATTCTGACCAGTGTCACTTTGAGGTTAAGGCTATGTGTCCACGGGAGAATGTAGCTGCGGATTTTTCTGCATCAAAATCCGCAGCTTTCCCGCAAAATCCGCACCTTTTCAAAGGTGCGGATTTACCGCGGATTTGATGCGGATTTTGGTGCGGATTTTTTTTTTTTTCTCCCAATCTTAAAGCCAAAATCCGGATGAAAATCCGCAACAATAATTGACATGTTGCAGATTTTTCCGGACGAAAATCCGCACGATTTCCGCTGCGGAAAAATCCGCAGCGTGGACACAGCATTTCCAAAATGCCATAGAAATGGCTGGGGAGTAGCTGTGCTGCAGATTTTCGGGAAATCCGCAGCTTTTCCGCGAGAAATCCGCGGCAAAATCCGCGCATTTTCCGCAGCGTGGGCACATAGCCTAAAACTCCAGAACAGTTCAACAGATCCCGATGATTCTCAAATTGTTTTTTCGTGACATATTATACTTCATGTTAGGCTAATTTCACACTTGCGCTGTGTCTCATCCGCCTGGTCCGTCGTTGCGACGAAACGACGCATCCGTCATTTTTTTGTTGCTAATGGACCCAAACCCAATGGATGTGTTATTTATCAGACATCCACTGACGAATTCCTGTGAAATAACGCATCCGTTGTGCATCCGTTTCGCGTCAAATTCGACGTTATCCGTCACAATCCGTTTTTGTTTTGTTTTTTTTGGGACAGTTCAATGGGTCTGCCAGTCATTTTGGAGCTATATATATATATATATATATATATATATATATATATATAGAGTTCGCACAGGCCATCTATGACAGGTTTTAGAGAAGGGAGCACAATGGATGTAGTAACAGGTAAAATTGTACAGGCGCACATATAATTTTCTTACCAAGCTTAAATTTTTATGCGTATACAGTTTCCGAAAAGGAGCTGCAATGTTGTTGGCGTCGCATTCGTCGTTTTTTGGTTCACCCCATTAACCAAGTCCGTATTTCCCGTGCTGTTTTCACCACACTGTATGTGGAATTGAGGAGGCACCCGGAGAAATTTTTTAATTATGTTCGCATGTCAGAAGTAATGTTTGACCAGTTGATGGAGCCTCTGATAAGACGCAGTGACACCTTTTGCTGGCTGGCAATTACTCCAGCAGAGCGGCTCATGATTACTCTGAGGTAAGCCAATTGTATAGTAGCATGTGTGCTACCCATAATATAATGTAATTGTCCTGTTGGGATTGATAATTATTTTTCTTTATTTCTTTTACAGATTTCTTGTGACAGGGGAGTCCTATTCCTCCTTACATTTCCAGTTTCGTTTTGGAATATCGACAATATCTGGCATAGTGAACACAGCCTGCCGGGCATTGTGGGAATCCATGAAAGTGGAATTTATTCCTCAACCGACGGAACAACAATGGATGGCCACTGCAGCCAAGTTCCAGGACATCTGCAACTTCCCAAATTGCTGTGGGGCTGTGGCCGGCAAACACGTTAGAACTGTCAAGCTGCCACGCACAGGATCCGAGTACTATAACTATAAAAAATACTTTTCTGTGGTCTTCATGGGGATTGCAAATGCCCAGTATAAATTCTTGACGGTGTATATTGGAGCATACGGAATATCGAACGATTCTCAGGTACTGAAGACCTCTGCCATGGGCCGCAATCTCTATGGAGAATATTTCCATTTCCCGCCACCCAGACCACTTCCACAAACTGACGGACCACCCCTGCCCTTCGTTTGCGTTGGTGACGAGGCTTTTCAAATGGACAAACATTTACTTAAACCCAGTGGCGTAACTAGAGTTTGATGGGCCCCGGTGAAAAGTTCGGACCTTCCCCTCCCCCCTCCACATACACCGACATTTGGGGTACAGAATAATGACACTGACACTTGGCCAATACCCACAGCACCCAGGTTTCCCATGATCTGAAATCCCTCTATCAGCACCCAGCTTTCCTATGTTCTGATATCCATCTTGTCCTTGGCACCCAGCTTTTCCATGCGCTGCTATACATATTTCCCTCAGCACCCAGCTTTCCCATATCAGAGCATGGGAAAGCTGGGTGCTAAGGGAAAGAGCCATTTTCCCCTCAGCACAAAACGTTCCCATCCCATGCTTGTATCTTTGTCCCCCTTTGTATATAGTGCTCCAAATACTATAATGGCCCCCACATAGCCTTCCATATAGTATAAAGGGTCCTACATATATTAGAATGCACCTCCATAGTCCTCCATGTATTATACTGTATTTCCCATAGTTCTCCATGTATTATAATTCACCCCATAGTTCTCCATGTATTATAATGCACCACATAGTCCTCCATATATTATACTGCACCACATAGTCCTCCATATATTATAATGCACCCCCATAATCCTCTATGTATAAAGTAGCCCTTATAGCCCTCTAATTATTATAATGAATTTCTAATAGTTTTCCATATATTATAATTCACACCAGAGTTCTCCATGTATTAAAATTCACCCCATAGTACTCCATATATTATACTGCACCACATAGTCCTCTACGTTTTATAATGCACCCCCATAGTCCATGTATAAGGTAGGCTCCATAGTCCTCCATATATTATAATCTAGCCCCATAGTCCTATATGTATTATAACGCAACCCCATAAACCTTCATATTGTATTATGCAGTCCCATACTCCTCCATGTATAATGCACCCCTATATTCCATGTATAACGTGTCCTTCATTTTTTATTATGCAGCCCCATAGACCTCCAGTATAATACACCCCTATAGTCCATGTATAAGGTGTCCTTTATGTTTATTATGCAGCTCCTCAGGCCTTCATGTATAATAATGCAGCCAGCTTCCCCAGGCCTCCATCTATAATAATGCAGCCAGCCTCCCCAGGCCTCCATGTATAATAAAACAGCCAGCCTCTCCAGGCCTCCATTTATAATATAGCAGCCAGTCTCTCCAGGCCCCCATGTATAATAAAGCAGCCAGCCTCTCCAGGCCTCCATGTACAGTATAGTGCAGACTCCTCAGGCCTCTGACCACAGTGTACTCACTAAATTATATATATATATATACATATATATATATATATATATATATATATATATATATATATATATATATATATATAAAAACAACACAACAAGTACTCACCTCTCTCCTCTTTCCACCGCTGCTGTCCTCACTGCTCTCCTCTTCCACCACCACTGCTCGTCCTCACCTCTTTCCTCCGTTCCCCCGCTGCTGCGGTCAGCGTCCTCCCGTCCTGTGCTCTTTGCACTCAGCACAGAAGTGACATCACCGCGCAGGCACAGGGGGAGAATGATGATGCATAGAGCAGCGCCGGCCACTTTATGCCTCATTATTACTCTGCGCGGTGACGGGGGAGGGAGCCCCGATGCCGCCGCTGACACCGGGCAGGTGGGCCCAGTGGCGGCAGCGGGTCATATAGTGGCCACGTGGGCTATGGCAGATCAGCTCAGCTCCTCTCTCACTGATCGGAGCTGGCTGCTGATCTGCCGGGCGGCCGCGGGCCCTTAACCTACCAGGCCCGGTCGCAATGGCGACCCCTGCGACCGCGGTAGTTACGCCCCTGCTTAAACTGTTTTCAAGCCATGGTTTAACACCACAAAAAAAAATTTAATTACAGATTAAGTCGCGCACGGCACATGGTGGAGTGCGCATTTAGGCTCCTCACTGCTAAATGTAGAATCTTGGCAAAGCTATCAATATTGAAGTTGAAACTGTGGACGAAATAATTAAAGCTTGCGTGGTGTTACACAACTACCTTTTGACAAATGGTATAATTCCTGTTGACAAGTAACTGACCAACAGTCCGTTGCCACGATACACCAACATAAGCTTTCGCTGCACTAGAGAGGTGATGGCAATTCGTGACCAATTTGTGGATTACTTTGTATCTCCAATTGGCAGATTGGACTGGCAGGACAGAATGGTGTGATTTACTCCTTTCATTATGTCAATTTCTGAGAATTCTTTAATGTTTGTAATGTATTTATATATTTGAAAAATTGGACTATCGTATGTACAAATATGTAAACTGTTGTGATTTTTGTCCTGTGTTTATAATGTAATTTTTGTGATATGGTTTTTGTAACCTGTTATATAAAACCCATTTTAAAATTATTAATAAAACCAATTTTTAACTTTTTGTTCACTTTTAAAATAAATAAAAGAAAAAAAATCACACAATATACCGTATTTTTCGCTTTATAAGACGCACCTGATTATAAGACGCACCCCCAAATTTGGTGAAGGAATAGAGAATTTTTTAATAAATGGGGTCCGTCTTATAATGCCAGTGTCTGTCTAACAAATCATATAGTGTATATGTCCCTCATAGCTCCCCATCCTTAAATTAGCCCCCTTAATCTGGATATGGCCACCTTATATTGAATATAGCCCCCTTGTGCTGGCACATGTCCCCTGTGGCTGGCACACATCCTCTATGGCTGGCACACGTCCTCTATGGCTGGCCCAAGGCCCACTGTGGCTGGCCCACGGCCCACTGTGGATGCACACGGCCCCCTGTGGCTGGCACACGGCCCACTGTGGCTGCACATGGCCCCCATGTGGATGAACATGGCCCCCTGTGGATGCACATGGCCCCCTGTGGATGCACACGGCCCCCTGTGGCTGGCACACGGCCCCCTGTGGCTGGCACACGGCCCCTTGTGGCTGGCACACTGCCCACTGTGGCTGCACATGGCCCCCTGTGGCTGCACATTGCCCCCTGTGCCTGCACATGGACCCTGTGGCTGCACATGGCCCCCTGTGGCTGGAACATGGCCCCCTGTGGCTGGCACATGGCCCCCTGTGGCTGCACACGGCCCCCTGTGGCTGCACACGGCCCCCTTTGGCTGCACATAGCCCCCTGTGGCTGGCACACAGCACCCTGTGTTAGATATTGCTCCCATGCTGCTGCTTTTAGTAAAATAAACTCCTTACGTTCTCCAGCACTGTATTGTCGCGTGACTCCCTCCTTGGGGTTGAGCTCCGGCCTCCTGCAATTTCTGGTTCTCGGCTGGTCATGTGATCGGCACGGCAGAGTGATATCATCTCTGCGTGCATGATCATAGCGGCAGGAGGGAGACCGAGGAGACACGCTGGAGGGGGTAAGTAAAGAGTGTTTTATTTTACTATGGGCAGCAGTATGGAGGCCATATCCAACACAGGGGGGCATGTGCGATCAAAGGGAGCACAGGCAGATATAATATGCGCCGCTCCCCCAGCCCATCGCCGCGGTGCGGTTTCAGCTCCATGGTGATGAGCACTGGCTGTGCATATTATATGAGCGGGAGCAGGAGATCAAACGCTGCCGCCCGCAGCTATCACCAGCCCCCAGCAGAGCTCCAGAGCTGCCCCCACCTCCCCTGGACTCTGTAGTGTGTATATATATATATATATATATATACACCCCCCGTATATTCGGATTATAAGACGCACCCCCTACTTTCCCCCAAAATTTGGGTGAACAAAAGTGCGTCTTATAAAGAGAAAAATACGGTAACTTAAAACAGAATTTATTACATAATTCAAATTATAAATGATGGTATTGTTGGGTGGAGATATTGCTGGAGATGCTCGCAGGACTGTCCCCTTCAACAGGTGGGGTATGAAGAGAGGATGGGTAAGGGAAAGGTTGGGTAGTAGTTAAAGGTGAGGGTGTGGAAAAATAAAAGAGAAGTAGTTGGAAGAAAAGGAGTTGCGACAGAAGAGGGCTGGGAGATGGCTGAGGGATGGAAAGGTGGATGTTACAAAAGATGGGTGGGTTTGGAGGAATGAAGAAGCAGAATGCTGGTACGGGTAAGGGAGTGTAGGTGGATCAGACAGTGAAAAAGAGGATGGAGTTGTGGCAGGGATGACATGTGGGCTGGAAAGTGGAGATGGGAAATGAAGGGATGTTTGGACAAACCTAGTATGCTGGGCAGGGATTGTGGGATGGGTGGGTATTGAAGAGTGGTAATAATGAGCAGGGGGCTGGTAATTGACAGGTGGATGAATCTGGGCAGGAGGCTGTAAAGGGGCAGGGGGTGGAGGCAGAGGGGCTATGGCCAGAGGTGGTGCATTGGTCGGAAGGGGTTTTGTATTCAGTTGCATAATAGCATTCTGGAAAGCCCTCATCACATGTATTTGCTGTTCAGACGGTAGATTTTCCAGCATTCTGATGATAGAATGAAAATAATGCTGGCTAGGTGATTGTCTTACAGCTGAAAGCACCTCATCCATCTTGCTGGTCAACACCTGTAAACTATGGTTTATCAGGTTAAATCCATCAATTATTTGGTCAGATAATACTTTAATAAAACTATGGTTGGATGCAATCAGGTGTAAGAACTCTGGGCTGCCTCCTGGCGCTGTCACACCGAAGCAAACGCTGTTCGAGTGTCGGGAGCATCAGAGGGGTCAGAGAAGAGAACACCTACTCGCTGACCAGCCTCGTAATGAAGTCTTCCAGTATGCTGATGGGCAGGTGGGGTAAGGTGGGAACGAAGGCATGGAAGAGCGTGTGGTATCAGAGGTAGAGGTGGATGGGAGGGAGGGATCTGAGGTAGAAGAGGGAGGGATCAGAAGTAGGAGGTAGAAGGGAGGGAGGGAGGATTCAGAAGTAGAGGGATCACAGGGCCTGTTGGAGGGGTCACCGGTGACTGTCTCTTCAGGAATCACTCCAGGAGGGTTCCGGGCTGATTCAGGCTCCATGGTGTTAGTGAATGTTTTGTGGGAGGGGAAAAAAATATTTTTTTTTTTTAATATTCCACTAGTATGCTGTTGGAGAAATAGGTTACAAATAACTACATTACAAATTGAACAAAAGACAGTGTAATTACCTTCTAGGTATCATAGTGCTTTTCAGGAATGCAAGGGCTCTGCCATATCTGTATTGTGAACCCTTGCGTCCTTTCGGATCCACTTGAAGCCTGCATCTCTTTGTTGTAGTCCCTTCTGAAGCGATCACGTAGGGACCGCCACTGGGTCGTCAGACATTTAACTGAAATTAGATAGACAAAAGGTAAAGCGTAGAACATTGAATCGGAATAGTTTTGGTGAACTAGTTATACGTACGTGCATTCTTTTTGTTCCCTGTGTTGAGATCCTCCCATCCATTAATAAGTTCGACAGCAACTTCTTCCCAGAGCTGCCGGGTGATTACAGAATCGGCATGGCGGTGGACTTGCATGTCCCACAATGGCTGATGAACTTGGACGAGGTTGATGAGGAGCTCCAAGTCTATTCCGGATTACTCCTCATCAGATTCCTCGTCCCGCCTCCGCTGTGAGACCTGTGGAATCAACACAAAATTTAAGTAAACAAAACACTACTTTCAGTAGTAATGCATTTTCAACATTGCCAATACACCAAAATAAATAAATAAATAAATAAAACTCACACGCCTGCGACCACCGCCGAGCTTACGATAACCCTGGGAGCAGCTTGGAGGATCTCTACGGTGGTCAGGAACTTCGACCTGAAAATAAAAACAAAACATTATGTACAGCAAGAAGTTAGCTAATTTTTATGTCATTTTTGTTGTCTACTTTTCTTTATGTGTTGTGCAGGCATGTATGTGCTGTGATGTGATGCATGTTCCCAACTTACCACAAACATATGATAATAGTAGCACCTTGTCGCTGGTTTTGGTATGTGTTTTGTTATGTATTGTGTGTTTTAATGTTTGTGATGTCAATCAAGTGGATATACTTACATCCTGCGAGTCTTCTCCACGCATTTCTCCACCCCATTCGCCTTTTTCTGGTAGCCCCTCTGCTGCAGCTTCCTCCTCCTAAATCCAACAATCAAATTTTTTATTTGGGGTTTCTGTTAACAGATTAAAAATACTAAATGTAGTGGAAATATACCTGCAATCGCTGACGCCTTGGAGGGGGCCCATCGGAAGAAGACTTAATTGATTAACCATCAGCTACTGGGGAAAAAAAAAAGAGAAATAAAGCTTCTTACTAATCAACTGTTTACATTGATAGTAAAGTTTACATACATGTGTGGTTATTGCAAAAACGTTAATTTTCCAAAACTTGGATGAACTGTAAGCTATTTGGAAAAAAAAAATTAAATAAACATTAATGGTAAATAAATCTTAAAAGTTTCACATAAAAAATTCTAAAAACAAAATTCTTTCAGGAAAAGAAAAAATATACATACCACTAAATATAACTAAGTACCCCAATAATCTACTACCACTCAAAATCCCCACCATAACCCACCTTCACGAATACTCCCATTACCACTCAATATCCCCATTATAACCCAGCTACCCCAAATAATCATATTTCTACTCAATATCCCCAACCTAACCCACATTTCACTCACTCTGAAAGTTTACTGTATTTTTCGGACCATAAGACGCAGTTTTAGAGAAGGAAAATAGGAAAATAAAATTTTAAGCAAAAAATGTGGTCTTGACACCTTGTTATGGGGCGAGGATCTGCTGCTGACACTGTTATGGGGGTAATGTCTCCAAATTCTCTACTAAGGTACTCCATCCTGTTAATGATCCTCCTGCCTTGTATATGATCATCCTGCCTTGTATATACAGTATATGTCCCTCATCCTGGTATAGCCCCCATCCTGATATATACCCCCATCCTGCTATATACTGCCATCCTGGTATGTGCTCCCATCCTGCTATATACCCCATCCTGGTATATGGCCGCATCCTGGTATATGGCCGCATCCTGGCATATGGAGGCATTCTGCTATATACCCCATCTTGGCATATGGCCACATCCTGCTATATATCCCCATCCTGCTATATACCCCATCCTGGCATATGGCCGTGTCGCGGGCGGAGGGGTGGGAACGCCGCTCGTCTGGAATCGCTGTCGCTCGGGTCCGGTGCTTCTGCTCCTCGGTGGCTCAAGCAAGGGGCCGGACCTGGGGGCTCGAGCAGCGCCTCCTCGCCCACGAGTGAAAAGGGGGAGGTTTGTGGTGGGATGTCGGTCATGACGCCACCCACGGGTTGTGGTGATGGTGGGCACCACCGCTGCTGGTGACGGGGGATCCCGGGAGCGATGGCGGAGAGCAGCTAAGGTGTTGACCCCTCCGTGGGTAGGGGTTGTTGGTCCCGGGGCCCCGGATGGGGAGGTAGGGAGGAGGGTATAGGTGCAGGTGCCGATGCGGGGAGGCAGCGTGGGCGCGGGTGCAACGTTGCGGTGCAGCGCGGTGCCGGATGGCACTGATGTACTCACTCAGACACAGAAGGGCAGAGTCTCTGGTAAACCAAACGGCTGGATGAACGGGGCCCACAGCCGGCTGCGGTGTTCTCGCTCTCCCCGGATGGGTTGATGGTGGCTGTCGTTTTCCTGCACCTGTGTATGTGTGTTTGACTCCTATGACTTCCAACGGGTAGTCCGCTCCCCGGCGTGTACGTGTCGGGAGAGCCCGTTTTGCCCGCAGGCGCTGGCCCTTGGATCTCTTGCCCTTGGCGGTGGCACTTATCCGGACGGGTTGGGCTGTTGCCTTCTGACGGGACTTGGATGGGAAAACATTTTTAATAACAACGGACAGGTCCCAGTTCTTCCGCTTTCCCACCCAAACAACCTAAACCGTGATGCTGCCCCTAAGAAGCGGGCAGCACCCCTTTTCCCCAGTCCGGAAAACAGAACCTGGTTCAGGTCGCCCAAGCGGGAATGGGTACGGTGTCTCGCACCCGGCTGTCATTCAGGGGGCCCCACGTCCAGGGGGACCCCTGACCCCGGAAGATGGTCACCGGTCCTGGTGGTGACCGGACCCCAGCCTGCTCTGCTGCGGGTCCTTCCTCCAACCTGCCTCTACGCAGGCGGTTAACGAGACTCCAGCCCGGAATTATTTACAAGCCCACAAATTCGTGGGTGGCCTGCAAGTTCTCGGCCATGTTCATGAGCAGTTTTTCATGTGGAAAGGGCTTTTAGGGGTTAAGAAGCATAACTTAGGGTCCCAACGGGGACGGGCTCTTCATAGCCAACGGGCTACCACACTGTAGGTCTCAACGGGGGACAACGGTTCTGTTGCAAATCAGGTGAAAACCTCGGGTGATTAGTGCTCATTCATTCAGATATTTACACAATCAACATACGGCACCCCTAGATGGCAGTTTCCTATACCTAAGTGGGAGCCTACCTAGGTTGGGGCGTGTGGACCTTCTTGGCCCAATGTCGTCAGTATAGGGCACTGGGACAGAGGAGACAACCAGTTCCTCTTCCCGTCTGTCGGGCATGGCAGGTGGAGATCTACGGGGGCGTGGTATAGGTGCATCCCTGGGCGCTGTGTCAAGCGGCTCTCTGGTGGTTATTTCCGTTTCCATTTCTTTCACGGGTTGTGGGAACATTATCACCGGAATAATCACCGCGCCGTTCTGCGTAGGCCAGTCTACTGGAAAGTCACCCATCATGGTGTGGATCACCTCTTTCTTCTTTTCCCCGTTCGGTATGGGAACTGTGACTTCATTTGCCAATCTTAAGGGGTGTGGGCATCTCTTCAGGTGGTCCCTGGAAACTGTAGCCGTGGTCCTCCCCTGGTCACGACTAATCAGATAAGTCTTCTCGTTCTCCCATCCAGTGGGCTGTATGACATACGGGGTTCTTTCCTACTGATCATCAAGCTTATGGGTTCTCCTCTTCCGTTTCAGCACTACATCTCCAGGCTCAAAGGGAACAGCTGGAGCCCGTCTGTTGAAGCGCTGCTCTTGTTTTTCTCGGCTCTGACGCAGATTCTTTTCCACATATTCCTGGATCCGTCGGTACTGCGCCTGCTGCTTGGTATCCCAGTTTGCAGTGGAGGGAAGAGCCTCTGGAGCATCCAGGCCCATTTCCAGATCCACCGGCAGCCGGCCCAGTCGGGCTCTTATCAGATACGCGGGTGTACACTTAGTAGAACCACAGGGAATGTTGCTGTACATGTTTACCAGGTCAGGCAACATCTTCGGCCACAGGTTCTGTTCTTCCAACGGTAGTGTCTTGAGGAGACCCAGGACCAAGTGGTTCATCTTTTCACACATCCCATTGGTTTGGGCATGGTATGGTGTGGCCCTGATTTTCTTGCACCCGTACAACTGGCAAAACTCCTGGAACACTTCTGCTTCAAAGGCCGGACCCCAATCCGTGAGCACCCTCTCCGGGTACCCATGCGGTCGACAGAAGTAGGCCTGGAATGCTCTAGCTGCGGTACGGCCTGTCAGATCTTTAACTGGAACAGCCACCATGAACCGCGAGTAGTGGTCTACGATGGTCAGGGCATAGGTATACCCATTTTGACTGGGTGTGAGCTTGACATGGTCCAAAGCAACCAATTCCAGCGGGTGATGGGTGACGATCGGCTGTAGAGGGGCCTTCCGGCTGACTTCATCCCTCCTTCTCAGTGTACAGGGACCACACTCTCGACATCAGACCTCCACAGATTCCCGCATCCCACTCCAATAGAACCGCTCTCTCAGCAACATCTCCAGCTTCTTTCAACCGAAGTGTCCAGCGCCATCATGGTTTGCCTGTAGGACTTTGGGCACGCTGGCCTGAGGAACCACCAGCTGGCAAACCTTCTCATGAGTTTTTGGGTTGATCAGCTCCCGATACAGCTTCCCTTGATGCAGGTATAGCCGGGCTCTTTCTTTCCACAGCCGCTGGGCTTCAGAGGGAGCTGAGGGATCCATTTTGGAGGGGCCCTGTGCAATCATGGTCTTGACCAACTGGACGGCAGGCGCCTGGTCCTGGGCTTCTTGCCACCCCTGACTGGGTAGCGGGTCTAGGTTCATCTGTTGCTGATTGACACAAAGTTTTTCAGCCGGTGGCCGGTGGAACGCGGGCAACTCGATTTCCTCGAGGTCGTCGTCTTCCAGCCCCCCATCAGGCAGGTGGGGCATCCGGGATAACGCGTCCGCGTTTGTGTTCTTGCGGCCGGCTCTGTATTTGATAGTGAAGTCATAGTTAGACAGCCGATCCACCCACCGCTATTCCAGTGCGCCTAGCTTGGCTGTATCCAGATGGGTCAACGGATTATTGTCCGTGTAGGCAGTGAATTTCGCCGCCGCGAGATAATGCCTAAACCTTTCGGTGATTGCCCACACCAGGGCTAGGAATTCAAGCTTGAAGAAGCTGTAATTCTCGGGGTTTCTTTCCGTGGGCCGGAGTTTTGTGCTGGCGTAGGCGATCACTTTCTCCTTCCCGTTCTGGACCTGGGACAAGACTGCCCCCAGGCCCACATTGCTGGCATCGGTGTAAAGGATGAACGGGAGGCTGTAGTCGGGATACGCCAGGATTTCTTCCCCCGTCAAGGCTGACTTCAGCTGGTGAAAGGACTCCTCATGCTTCTCTTCCCACACAAACGGGGGACCGGGGGCCCTACCACCCCTGGTCTGTACCACGAGGAGGTCTTCCATTGGTGCAACCATCTTCGTATACCCCTTGATGAAGCGACAGTAATAGCCCACCAGGCCCAGGAACTGCCTCACCTCCCTCACCGTGGTCAGTCGCGGCCAGTCCTGGATAGCGGTAATCTTCTCAGGGTCTGGGGCGACACCTTCTGCACTCACCACGTGTCCGAGGTACTGCACCTTAGGCTTCAGCATATGGCACTTGAAGGGTTTCAGCTTTATCCCATACTTAGCAAGGGACGCGAACACTTCCGCCAGATGCTCCAGGTGAGCTTCGTACGTCTGGGAATACACGATCACATCATCCAGATACAGTAGAACAGTTTCGAAATTAAGATGTCCCAGGCAGCACTCCATCAGCCGTTGGAAGGTCCCAGGGGCATTGCACAGCCCAAACGGCATGCTGTTGAACTCGCAGAGCCCCATGGGGTTGGCAAATGCAGTCTTCTCACGATCCTCTGGTGCAACCGCCACCTGCCAGTATCCGCTGGTAAGGTCGAGGGTAGAGAAATAGTTAGCAGTTTTCTTCAGCGCAGCCAGCGACTCTTCAATACGGGGGAGAGGATAGGCATCTTTATGCGTTATTTGATTGATCTTCCAGTAATCCACACACATTCTCATGGTGCCATCCTTCTTCTTTCCCAGCACCAGTGGAGCTGCCCAGGGACTACAACTATCCCGGATGACCCCTGCCTCCTTCATGTTTCTCAACATGTCCTTAGCGCATTGATAGTGTGCTGGTGGGATTGGCCTATACCTTTCTTTGATAGGTGGATGTATGCCCGTGGGGATATGGTGTTGAACCCCTTTAATCCTCCCGAAGTCTAGCGGGTGTTTGCTGAAAACCTGCTCATACTCCTGTACTACCCTGTATACCCCCTCTTTGTGATGCGTAGGTGTAGCCTCAGTGCCTACATGTAGTTCCTGGCACCACGCCTCTAGCTGTTCGGGGGGGGTGCCGCTATTGGTAGGGGGTGCAGAGGTAGGAGGGGTGGCTTCGTGAATGGCGTGGGGGTCTATGGTAAGCAGCTTGGCAATGGTAGCATAACGGGGAAGCCTAACTTCTTCCTCCCCACAATTCAGCACTCTGACAGGCACTCTCCCCTTTTTGACGTCAATCACCCCTCTGGCCGCCATCACCGTGGGCCAGTGTTCGGAAGGCGTGGGTTCCACCATCGCCGGGTAATCGCGCCCCTGGGGGCCTACTGCTGCCCTGCACCAAATCATCATCTCGCTCCTTGGTGGCACCACCAAAGGGGCTACATCCATCACCCGCACTCCACCAATCTCTCCACCCGTCAAGTTCACTTGCTGCCGATGCAGGAGGGCCCGGATCTCACGCTGTACTGCCCTCTGTCGGCCTCCTCCTGCAGTGGCAGACAACTGCTGCAACAGACTCAGCACTTCCCCCATACAATGCTCAATTACATTAGTCCCTAAAATTACTTTTGGGTTACGGTCATTGGATTCATTCAGCACCAAAATCATCCCTTGGTGTTTTAACTCGGTATGTCCCACGGTCAGGGTCACTTCTTTGAAGCCCACCTGTGTCATAGGGAGCCCATTGGCCGCAATAATGGTCAGGCTGTCATCAGGGGGGGCAAGTTCACTATCATCCCAATACCGCTGGTACAACGTATATGGCATAGTGGTTACCTGCGATCCTGTGTCCAATAGGGCCATGGTTGGGACGAAGTCCACTGCCAGGGGGATGATGGGGCGGCCTCCAACGTACCAGTCTCGCCAATCGGTAGGGCCATTAGGGTCTACTCCTGAGGATTGGCCCTTGGCCCCAGGGGTTGCTCGTTTAACGGGCATCGCCTGGAGTAGTGGCCAGGCTTGCCGCACCTGTAACAGGTAGGGGGTCCATACCGCTGGTCATTGGTCTTCCTCCGCTGCATCCAGGGGACGTCCTCCGGGCTGTCGGCGAGCTGAATCTTCTCCGGGGCTTGACTCTCGTCGGAAGCTGGAGTGCGCCGAGGATCCGGGCGAGGTCTCCATCCTTGCGGCGGACTTGTGCAGCCAGCTCCTCCATCATCCCACCGGGCGCCGCAGGGGCCGGTAGAGCCAGGAGGGGAGGTGGTACCGAGACGGGAGCAGTTTCAGCCGGCCTAGGGGCCACATCAGGAGCGTCAGGGTTTGGGGCTTGCAGGGCCTTGATGGCCCGCTCTTTCAATACTGTAAAGTCCAGATCGGGATGTTCCAGGGCCGACAGCCGCAGCTGCTTGCTGTCCTCCGTGGACCCCAGCCCCTGCAGGAATTGTTCCACTAGAATCTAATTGCTGTCCACATCATTAATGGTGTCCACTCGCTTCATCGTACGGAGAGCAGTCTGCAGGCGCAAGGCATAGTCTCTTATGTCTTATGTTATATGCAGGTCGCTGTCGGCATTGGTAAAACTGCATCCGCAATTCGGCTTCTGTGCGGGTCTCAAAAGCAGTTTCTCAAAAATGGTAGTCACTGAGGCCCGGTCCGCGTCGGTCCAGGTCTCCGTCTCCTGCTCAGCCGCGCCGGTTAGCTGCCCTAGCGCTACCGCCGCACGCTGTCTGCCGGTCATGGCATACGGGTCAAGGACCGGGCTAATCTTTTTCTGGAACGCCTGCAAAGCATCAGGCTTCCCATCGTATTGCGGCAGCCAGGTAGCACCGGGCACATAGGGCAGGGAGATCGGCATTACCTGGGCGACCGCTGGACCCGCGGCCCCCCCGCCTCTGCGACTGGAGCAAGAGCGGCCATAGTACCATCTCCGGGCGCCGCCGCGACTGCGACTGGCGCCCCTCCTACAGCCTCGTCTGGCGCAGACATCTTCTTCTTGCCCCCCCTTGGTTCTTTCTGGCACCTTCTTCTCTCGGGGGGCGGGGCTTCAACTTCGCACCTTCCCTGCTCGGGGAAGACGACTCGAGCGGGAATTTTCGCGCCCAAGATGGTGGAATCTCAAATTTTTCGGCCGGACACCGCCGGTGGGGACTGCAAGGCGCACTTCTACTGGTAAGTAGACGGGTAGGATCATGTTCGTGACGTCAAGTTGTCGCGGGCGAAGGGGTGGGAACGCCGCTTGTCTGGAATCGCTGGCGCTCGGGTCCGGTGCTTCTGCTCCTCGGTGGCTCGAGCACGGGGCCGGACCCGGGGGCTCGAGCAGCGCCTCCTCGCCCACATGTGAAAAGGGGGAGGTTTGTGGTGGGATGTCGGTCGTGACGCCACCCACAGGTTGTGGTGATGGTGGGCACCACCGCTGCTGGTGACGGGGATCCCGGGAGCGATGGTGGAGAGCAGCTAAGGTGTTGACCCCTCCGTGGGTAGGGGTTGTTGGTCCCGGGGCCCCGGTTGGGGAGGTAGGGAGGAGGGTATAGGTGCAGGTGCCGATGCGGGGAGGCAGAGTGGGCACGGGTGCAACGTTGCGGTGCAGCGCGGTGCTGGATGGCACGATGTACTCACTCAGACACAGAAGGACAGAGTCTCTGGTAAACCAAATGGCTGGATGGACGGGGCCCACAGCCGGCTGCGGTGTTCTCGCTCTTCCCGGACGGGTTGATGGTGGCTGTCGTTTTCCTGCACCTGTGTATGTGTGTTTGACTCCTATGGCTTCCCACGGGTAGTCCACTCCCCGGCGTGTACGTGTCGGGAGAGCCCATTTTGCCTGCAGGCGCTGGCCCTTGGATCTCTGGCCCTTGGCGGTGGCACTTATCCGGACGGGTTGGGCTGTTGCCTTCTGACGGGACTTGGGTGGGAATGAACCCCTGAGGTCCAGACCACAATCAGAGAATTTGACCTTTTCGGCGGCTCCGAGCCTAGTCGGGGTCTGAGTACCCTGCCTTGGTGCTTGGCTTCAATCTGCTCCCCGGTTCGGTACCGGCGGGCCACCACTCGACCCCGGTCCTACGGTTCCGTTGACCTCCACCAACTCCTGCAGACGGCCACCACCGTCTGCCGACCTTGCTGATCGTGCCTGAGCTCCAACCCAGACACACACAGTTTTTACTCCTCACACTTCCACTCTCAACTCCTGAACTCGACTAACTACTTTTTCCCGCCTCCAGGCCTGTGAACTCCTCGGTGGGAGGGGTCAACCGCCTGGCTCCGCCCCACCTGGTGTGGACATCAAGCCTGGAGGATGGCAACAAGGATTTTGTTTGACTGGTGTCACCTAACCGGGGAAGGGTAAGGGTGGGTGTGTGTGTGTGTGTGTGTGTGTGTGTGGTGTCACTGTACTGTGACCATTGGGGGTCCAGGGCATCACAGCCGCATCCTGCTATATACCCCCATCCTGCTATATACCCCATCCTGCTATATGGCCGCATCCTGATATATACCCCCATCCTGCTCATATACCCTCTTCCTGCTATATACCCCATCCTGGCGTATGGCCGCATCCTGCTATATACCCCCATCCTGCTCATAATATACCCCCATCTGGATCATAATATACCCCCATCCTGCTATATACCCCCTTCCTAGTGTATGGCCCCATCCTGTGGCACACAAAGAAAAAAAAATATAAACGTTCTTACTCCCCTTTCCTTGCTCCACACAGCATCGCTCCTCCTCTAGTCTGTGCCAGCAGCAGCGCCGCTGATTTGTGTGGAGCCGGCCACGATCCCTGCAGCATCGCGATGACCTCCTGTTTGCCGGCTCACGGCTGTGTGTGGACATGTGCGCACAGCGCTGACGTCATCGCTGTGTGCACCGCTAGTCTCCACACACAGCCGTGGCCGGCAGACAGGAGGACGAGCGATGCAGCAGGTAGCGTGGCCGGTGGGTATACTGATTCACTGCACCCCGCGCTGATGATGATGAGCGGGGGGCAGTTCATACAGCCACACATGATCACTCTAGGCTGTAGTTGCCAGGGGTTATCACGCGGGCCGGCTCTTTACTATGAGCGCACCCCCCGCCTATCATCCCGCCCACCTGTCAGCGCCGGCTTCAGCACTGAGAGATGATGGGCGTGCATATGAAATGAGCGGGCCCACGTAGTCACGGCAGGTGCTGCTGCAGCCTGCTCGTGCCCCCGATGACCTGCGCCACTGCAGCACCATCATTCCCCGCAGCCATTACCTACAATCAGACTATAAGACGCACCCCCCACTTTCCCCAACATTTGAGGGGAAAAAAGTGCATCTTATAGTCCAAAAAAACGGTAATTAACACATCTGTTTCAACCCATGGGGATAAATCCACCAAAAAAAACAAACAAACAGATTTTACATCAAATACTACAGCTAAAAAGGCAGAAAATTAGGCAACCGACACAAATTGGTTATATTTTTATTAATTTTATTTTAGTTTGTTTTTTAAAAGCGTAAAAAAAAAAGGAGCATAAAGCTCTTTATTTTCAAAAATTAATTATTGAATACATACATTTGTGAGAAACAAAAAGAAAGGAAGAGATCAAAAAGAAATGACAGACAATGGGTCTCTGATTTTGCTCACCCTGCCAATACCTGTTCCTCCGTGTAGTTTTTGGGTTGCTCAGGGTCTCCAGCTGATTCTTCTATGGTTTCCAGTTGTGGTCTTCTCTTTCAAAGGTTCATAGAGCATTGTCTGGGTCTTTAATTGGGGCATACACACACACACACACACACACACACACACACACAACCATTATACTTAATGGCAATTCCGACGGAATCCGCCGCGGTGCGTTGTTTTCACGACAGAAAAAAAATTTCTGCGTTCCATCTGCCCGGCGCTCAGGCAAAATAACGAGTCAGTGTCGGTCAGCGGATGCAACGCAGACACTTGAGTCGCAGTGCGTCGTCAATACAAGTCTATGGGAAACAGCACAAGCCATTAATGGATTGCGCCATTTTCCATAGCGGCGGATTGCGACGAACGCAAGTATGAAATTAGCCAAAGTTAGTCGGAATGTACAACATATAGTGAAGTGCACCAGGAAGCTGAGCAGTTTGTGAGGAGTCTCAACTGAGTTTAGAGGGAATTAAATAGGATACTTAAGCAGTATGCCACTGTTTTAGCCGGCATAAAAAGGCTCAATCGTGTGACATCATAGGTGTGTGCCTGGTTATCATCATAACCTGACATGAATAGGAGCAAAAGAAGTTGGGAGCTGTGGAACCTAGCACTGGAGAAGTTAAGTAACAAAAGGTAACTTTATTTACACTTTTTTTTTTTTTTTTTTAAAACCAAACAGTAACAAATAGAAAAAAAAAAGAGCAGAACTTTAACAGGGTTAGGCTGGTTTCACACTACGTTTATTTAACATCCGTCCATAACGTTTTTTTAGCGGAAAAGCGGATCCAGTGCAAATGCGTTTTCATTTCAATGCATTTGCAATGGACTCGCGTTAACATGCGTTCACCTGCGTTTGCGTGCGTTATAGTGAGGATCCAGCGACTTGCAGTTTTTTAACATGTTTCAAAAACGCTACTTGTAGCGTTTTTGAGCTGCGTCCAAATACTGCAAGTCACCGGATCCTGACTAAACAGCACGCAAACGCAGGTGAACGCTGGCGTGCTGATAGACAGGATCCTGCTTTTGTACTGAGCATGCCCAGAAAGTACTGAGCATGCCCAGAACCAGTCTCGCGTGATCTGTCTCTCTCTCCTCCTCCCTCCCTCACCCTCTCTCTCTCTATCTATGTCTTTCCCCCTTCCTCCCCTCCCTCTCTCACCCACCTGAGAGCTGCGGACACTCGTAACCAAGGTAAATATCGCGTAACCACTTATCTTAGTTACCCGATGTTTACGTTAGTAACGTGTGCAGGCAGCCCTGCTCCTAGCAGCTGCAGACACTCGTAACCAAGATAAATATCAGGTATCCAAGCCCGATGTTTACCTTGGTTACCAGCGTCTGCAGCTGTCAGAAGCCGGCTCCCAGTCTAGTTCCCCTCACTCCCGATCACATGACTCCAATGCCCGCCCCTAAACATCCAGTGACAGGATCCTGCAAAATAAGACATGCGTTTGCATGCGTTTTTTGCTGTAAAAGCAGGATCCGCTTTTGCAGCAAAAAAACGTTATGGACGGATGTTAAATAAACGTAGTGTGAAACCAGCCTTAGCTTCGAAGATGAAAGTCCCATACTCTGGTTTCAGGTAATATTACAGATGCTGTTTCTTAAATACAAAGCGTTTGTTGTCCAGAATGAAAAAGAAAAAAACCAAACAAAAGTTTCCCTGATCCCACACACTTCTTGCTTTTGCTAAATAACATATTGTATGAAAATGTCATTAATTAATCCAACGTAAGCATTCACAGCTTAACCTCTTCAGTCCCCAGCCTATTTTGACCTTACTGACCTCACCATTTTGCGCAATTCTGACCAGTGTCCCTTTATGAGGTTATAACTCTGGAACGCTTCAACGGATCCTGGCGATTCTGACATTGTTTTTTTGTGACATATTGTACTTCATGAAAGTGGTAGATTTAGGCCGATATTTTTTGCGTTCATTTTTGAAAATGTTGTAAATTTGGCGAAAATTTTATGCCCGTAAATCTGAGAAATATGTCACACAAAATACTTACTAAATAAAATTTCCCACGTGTCTACTTTACACCAGCGTAATTTTCAAAACAAATTTTTTTTTTGTTAGGAAGTTAGAAGGGGTCAAAGTTCATCAGCAATTTCTCATTTTTCCAACAAAATTTACAAAAAACTTTTTTTTAGGGACCACATCACATTTGAAGTGACTTTGAGAGGCCTAGGTGACAGAAAATACCCAAAAGTGACCCCATTCTAAAAAAAAACTGTACCGCTCAGGCTACTCAAAACCACATCCAAGAAGTTTATTACCCCTTTAGGTGCTTCACAAGAATCAAAGCAATGTGTAAGGAAAAAATGAAAATTTACTTTTTTTTTTTACACAAAAATGTTACTTTAGCCATAAAATGTAGCATTTCACAAGGGTATCAGGAAAAAAATACACCATAAAATTTATTGTGCAATTTCTCCTGAGTACACAGATACCTCATATGTGGTGGAAATCAAGTGTTTGGGTGCACGGCAAGGCTCGGAAGGCAAGAAGCACCATTTAACTTTTCAAACGCAAAATTGTCTGGAATCGTAAGGGGACGCCATGTTGCGTTTGTTTAGGTACCTCAGGGGGTCTCCACTGGAACTCCTGCACAAGTTACCCCATTTTGGAAACTAGACCCATCATGGAATTTGATTTTAGAGGTTTAGTGAGCCCTTTGAACCCCTGGGGGCTTCACAGAAGTTTATAACGTTGAGCCGTAAAAATATTTATATTTTTTTTTACCACAAAATTGTTACTTGAACCAGGTAGCTTTTTTCACAATGGTATCAGGAAAAATTACACCATAAAATTTATTATGCAATTTCTCCTGAGTACACAGATACCTCATATGTGGTGGAAATCAAGTGTTTGGGCGCACAGCAGAGCTTGGAAGGCAAGGAGCGCTATTTGACTTTTGGAGCAAATTTTCCATTCAAGAAGTCAAATGGCGCTCCTTCTCTTCCGAGCCCTGCCGTGCACCCAAACAGTGGTTTATGACCACATATGAGGTATCTATGTACTCAGGAGAAATTGCCCAACAAATTTTAGCATCCATTTTATCCTGTTGCCCATGTGAAAATGAAAAAAATTGAGGCTAAAAGAAAATGTAAAAAAAAAAAAAAATAAGTACTTTTTCATTTTTACGGATCAATTTGTGAAGCACCTGGAGGTTCAAAGTACTCACTATGCATCTAGATAAGTTCCTTGGGAGGTCTAGTTTCCACAATGGGGGTCACTTTTGGGGGAGCACCAATGTGTAGGCACACAGGGGCTCTCCATACGCGACATGGTGTCTGCTAACAATTTGAATGGAAAATTAGCTCCAATTATTTACGGACACCATGTGGCGTATGGAGAATATGTAGTGTATGTCAGGTTGGTGTGTGTGTGTGTGTGTAGTGTAGTATACGTCAGGTTGGTGTGTGTGTGTAGTGTAGTATACGTCAGGTTGGTGTGTGTGTGTAGTGTAGTATACGTCAGGTTGGTGTGTGTGTAGTGTAGTATACATCAGGTTGGTGTGTGTGTAGTGTAGTATACATCAGGTTGGTGTGTGTGTGGTGTTTACCACACACACACACACACACAAACACACACACACACACATCAACCTGACGTACACTACACCCCACACCACACACCAACCTGACTTAGTGTATGTTAGGTTGGTATGTGGTGTAGTGTAGGTCAGGTTGATGTGTGTGTGTGGTTTAGTGTACGTCAGGTTGGTATGTGTGGTGTAGTATACACCACACACACCATCCTGACATGCACCACACACCAACCTAACATACGCTAAGTAAGGTTGGTGTGCAGTGTGGTATAGGGTAGTGTACCTCAGGTTGGTGTGTGTCAGGTTGATGTGTGGTGTAGTATACACCACACACACACACACACACACACACACACACAACACACACACCAACCTGACGTACACTATACCATACCGCATACCAACCTGACGTAGTGTATTTCAGGTTAGTGTGGTGTAATGTACTTCATTTTGGTGTGTGTGGTTTAGTGCACTAGCGCTAGGTTGGGGGTTACTCACACTTTACTGTGGGTCTTCCTCCATGGCTTCCGGGCTCTTCTCCTCCCGGCCTCCGGCTCTTCTCCTCCCGACCTCTGGCTCTTCTCCTCCCGACCTCCGGACGATTTCTTGTCCTGCGACGTCAAGTCTGTGTCACTGGAGGAGGAAGAGTGGGAGAAATAGAGAAAAGTGGGACCCTCTCCCTCACTATCAGCTACGGAGGGACGAGCAGGACATTTGTGTGCGCGTGTGTAAAAAAACCCCAAACCCTAAACTTTATTTTAGTGTGCGTGTGTATGTGCAAGTGTTTGGTGAAACTTTTTACTGCAGGAGAGGGCTAAGGAGATGGAGGAGCCGTAATCACTGGGGCGCAGTCACCGGGGCGCAGGGGGACGCAATCACAGGGGGATGCAGTCACAGGGACGCAATCGCAGGGGTGTAATTACCGGGGCGCAGGGAGACACAATCACAGGGGTGCAGTTGCAGGGATGCATAATCACAGGGGCGTAATCACCGGGGCGCAGGGGGACGCAATCGCAGGGGCGCAGATGGGACGATCGCAGGGGTGCAGGTGGGGCGATTTCAGGGGCGCAGATCACAAAGGCGCAGATCGCAGGGGTGTCCGAGTGATCACCCCCTTGCTGCCCAGTGATCACCCACTCACTGCCCAGTGGTCGGCCCCCTGCTGCCCAGTGATCGGCCCCCTGCTGCCCAGTGATCGGCCCCCTGCTGCCCAGTGATCACCAGGGCGGGGGATTGATCACTGGCAGCAGCAGCAGTCACTCACACCAGCCGGGTGTCAGAAGCAGGACACCGGCGGTGAGTGATCACAGGGAGCGGAGGTCGGGGAAGGCAGTGGAGGTCAGTGTGGGTTGGGGGGTGGGTTAGAATCAGACGGCGGGGGGAATGAAGGTCGGGGTGAGGGTGGGATCGGACAATGGAGGGGGGGGAACGGAAGACAGCAGGGGGGAACGGAAGACAGCAGAAGGGAGCGCGGAACAGCACAGAAGGGAGGGGGAAGACAGCACAGAAACGAAGGGACAGTCAGCAAAGAGGGGAAAAAAAAACTTACCGGATGGTGATCGGTGGCGGCAGATCGCGGTGGCAGCGGCAGCAGGTGACCCTCCTCTTCAGCGTCGCAGTCCACGGTCAGGATGAAGCTGAAGGGGGAGGGCACCCACCGGTCACATCGCTCCTCCACATCTAATTGGAGGGATAGCATCACATGGACGCTACCTCCAATCAGATGGGGAGGGGGGGCATTACACGGAGCTCTCCCTGCTCCAGCCAATGGCTGATGATATTGCATCATCAGCCATGGCTGGATTGTAATATTTCACCAAGTTTGATTGGTGAAATATTACAATCATTCTGATTGAATGTGAAAGTGACACTTTCAACAGCCAATCAGAGCGATCGTAGCCACGGGGGGGCAAAGCCACCCCCCTGGACTCAACTACAAGTCCTTATGTACCTGCAGCGCTGGTGACATTTCAGTAACCCCGGTCACCAGCGCTGCAGGAACGGAAACCCGCCATGACGCATACGGTGCGTCAAAGGTCGGGAAGGCACAAGGTTTCATGACGCATATGGTGCGTCAAAGGTCGGGAAGGGGTTAAAGAACAGTCACCTATGTGGAACCCAGTAATGCAAGTGATGATTTCCAGAACACTGCATTGGAAGTGATGTAATACTCGAGAACATGACACCAGATTTTTATGACTGGTTTCTGCCAGCAATGCAGCATATTTTGGGGGGGTGCTCTAAAACATTCTGCCACTTTTTTTTTGTGTTAGGCCGCTTTCACACATCCGGCTTTTCTTCACTGTGTCGGATCCGGCGCGCTCCCGTACAGTGTATACAGTACGATGGCCGCGCTGCAACTTCCTGGTCACATGACAGCACATGACCGGAGCTTGTTGCGCGGCCATTGTACTGTATATGTGACGCCCTGGACTAGCCAGGTAGTCACAGACATGACACCACACACACCCCCTCCCCTGGATAGTTAACACCAGTCAAACAAAATCCTTGTTGCCTCCCTCCAGGGTCTGATGTCCACACCAGATGGGGCGGAGCCAGGCGGTTGGCCCCACCCACCGAGGAGTTCACAGGCCTGGAGGCGGGAAAAGCAGTTAGTTCAGTTGAGAATTGAGTAGACAGTGGAAGTGTGAGGAGGAGAGAACTGTCGGTGTCTGGGTAGGGACCCAGACACAAACAGCAAGGTTGGCAGACGGTGGTGGCCGTCTGCAGGAGTTAGTGGACCTCTGTGGAACCGTAGGACTGGGGTCGGGCGGTGGCCCGCCGGTACCGAACCGGGGAGCAGAGTGAAGCTAAGCACAAAGGCAGGGCCATCGGACCCCGACTAGGCTTGGAGCCGCCGACAACGGTCAAATCCGAGAGTGACCGGAACCCCAGGGGTTTCCTAACACCCAAGACCCGACAGAAGGCAACAGTCCACACCATGAGGATACACAGCCACTTCCATAGGCTAGAGATCCAAGGGCCAGCGCCTGCGGGCAAAACGAGCTCCTTCAGTACCTATACGCCGGGGAGCGGACTACCGTTGGGAAACCATCGGAGTCAACACATTCTACACAGGTGCAGGGAAAGACAGCCACCATCAACCTGTCCGGGGAGAGCAAAGACACTGCAGCCGGCTGCGGGACCCGTCCATCCAGCCGTTTGGTTTACCAAAGACTGTGTGAATTTGTGCCTGAGTGAGTACCACAGTGCAATCCGGCACCGCGCCGCGCTGCCCCTGCAACCCTGCACCCCACCAATCCAGCCTCCCCGTTCCACAACCGGGCCCTGGGATCACCAACCCCTACCCACGGAGGGGACAACATCCTAGCTGCTCCCTGCCATCGCTCCCGGGATCCCCGTCACCAGCAGCGGTGGTGCCCATTATCACCACGACCCGTGGGTGGCGTCACGGACTATCTCCCCAAAACAAACCACCCCCTTTTCACTCGTGGGCGAGGAGCGCTGCTCGAGTCCCCCGGTCCGGCCCACCGCTCGAGCCACCGAGCAGCAGCCGCGGACCCGAGCGTAGCGAGTGCGGCCCCTAAACTCGCGACATACAGTTAGGTCCAGAAATATTTGGACAGTGACACAATTTTCGCGAGTTGGGCTCTGCATGCCACCACATTGGATTTGAAATGAAACCTCTACAACAGAATTCAAGTGCAGATTGTAACGTTTAATTTGAAGGTTTGAACAAAAATATCTGATAGAAATTGTAGGAATTGTACACATTTCTTTACAAACACTCCACATTTTAGGAGGTCAAAAGTAATTGGACAAATAAACCAAACCCAAAAAAAATTTTTTATTTTCAATATTTTGTTGCGAATCCTTTGGAGGCAATCACTGCCTTAAGTCTGGAACCCATGGACATCACCAAACGCTGGGTTTCCTCCTTCTTAATGCTTTGCCAGGCCTTTACAGCCGCAGCCTTCAGGTCTTGCTTGTTTGTGGGTCTTTCCGTCTTAAGTCTGGATTTCAGCAAGTGAAATGCATGCTCAATTGGGTTAAGATCTGGTGATTGACTTGGCCATTGCAGAATGTTCCACTTTTTTGCACTCATGAACTCCTGGGTAGCTTTGGCTGTATGCTTGGGGTCATTGTCCATCTGTACTATGAAGCACCGTCCGATCAACTTTGCGGCATTTGGCTGAATCTAGGCTGAAAGTATATCCCGGTACACTGCAGAATTCATCCGGCTACTCTTGTCTGCTGTTATGTCATCAATAAACACAAGTGACCTAGTGCCATTGAAAGCCATGCATGCCCATGCCATCATGTTGCCTCCACCATGTTTTACAGAGGATGTGGTGTGCCTTGGATCATGTGCCGTTCCCTTTCTTCTCCAAACTTTTTTCTTCCCATCATTCTGGTACAGGTTGATCTTTGTCTCATCTGTCCATAGAATACTTTTCCAGAACTGAGCTGGCTTCATGAGGTGTTTTTCAGCAAATTTAACTCTGGCCTGTCTATTTTTGGAATTGATGAATGGTTTGCATCTAGATGTGAACCCTTTGTATTTACTTTCATGGAGTCTTCTCTTTACTGTTGACTTAGAGACAGATACACCTACTTCACTGAGAGTGTTCTGGACTTCAGTTGATGTTGTGAACGGGTTCTTCTTCACCAAAGAAAGTATGCGGCGATCATCCACCACTGTTGTCATCCGTGGACGCCCAGGCCTTTTTGAGTTCCCAAGCTCACCAGTCAATTCCTTTTTTCTCAGAATGTACCCGACTGTTGATTTTGCTACTCCAAGCATGTCTGCTATCTCTCTGATGGATTTTTTCTTTTTTTTCAGCCTCAGGATGTTCTGCTTCACCTCAATTGAGAGTTCCTTAGACCGCATGTTGTCTGGTCACAGCAACAGCTTCCAAATGCAAAACCACACACCTGTAATGAACCCCAGACCTTTTAACTACTTCATTGATTACAGGTTGACGAGGGAGACGCCTTCAGAGTTAATTGCAGCCCTTAGAGTCCCTTGTCCTATTACTTTTGGTCCCTTGAAAAAGAGGAGGTTATGCATTACAGAGCTATGATTCCTAAACCCTTTCTCCGATTTGGATGTGAAAACTCTCATATTGCAGCTGGGAGTGTGCACTTTCAGCCCATATTATATATATATAATTGTATTTCTGAACATGTTTTTGTAAACAGCTAAAATAACAAAACTTGTGTCACTGTCCAAATATTTCTGGACCTAACTGTATACACTGTATGGGAGCTCGCCGGATCCGACAAAGTGAAGAAAAGCCGGATGTGTGAAAGCGGCCTTAACTGAAGACACCGTAAGTCAATATGACATCAGCCTCAAACCAGCAGATAGTAGTTTAGAACTGCACGCACTGCTTCAAACATCAGTGGAGGGTGATCTACTCCCCAATGACAAAACATCGTCTTTAGGGGACCTGTGATATGTCCATATGTCTATATATAGTATATCATCTGACTTTGATGTACCAAGCACTTCTACGTGGTAGAAAACAGTAGTGTTCTCCCACACCCTAAAAACGTGTTTCTCAAATGTGCGCATTTATGATATCACTTTCTAATCTATAAGTATTAGCGTTAATGATTTAAAATTGTACATTAATAATTTTGAGAAAGTGACACCTGTAAAGGGGTGAAACATATTAGGTAACAAGTGAAATGACTAAATTAAGTAAAGATCTTAATTAATGACTTTTACACTTGCCAAATTGTGATGGCATTTCGAAATCTGAAGGTCTTGTGGGATGGTTTTGGTATGCATAGTCACTACTTAAAGTATCACAAAAGTGAGTACATCACTCATATTTTTGTAAATATTTTATTACAACTTTTCATGAGACAACACTGAAGATATGACATTTTCATACAATGTAAAATAGTCAGTGTCCAGCTTGTATAACAGTGTGAATGTAGTGTTCCCGCTAAATAACTCAACACACAGCCACTATTGGCAAAAGCACTGGTAACAAATTAATACACCCCTAAATTAAAATGGCCAAATTGTGCCCAAGGTGTCAATATTTTGTGTGGCCACCATTATTTTCAAGCACTGCCTTAATCCGCTTACACATGGAGTTCACTAGAGCTTAACAGGAGCCACTAGAATTCTTCCACACCTCCATGATGGCATCACAGAGCTGGTGGATGGTTAAGACTTTGCGCTCCTCTACCTTCCATTTGAGGATGCCCCACAGATGCTCAATAGGGTTTAGGTCTGGAGACATGCTTGGTCAGTCCAGCACCTTTACCCTCAGTTTCTGTAGCAAGGCAGTTGTCATCTTGGAGGAGTGTTTGGGGTTGTTATGTTGGAATACTGCCCTTTCCGAAGAGGGGATCATGCTCTGCTTCAGTATTTCACAGTACGTGTAGGCTTTCATGGTTTCCTCAATGAACTATATCTCCCCACAGTCAGCAGCACTCATGCCGCCTCAAACCATGAAACCCTCCACAATGCTTGACTGTAGGCAAAACACACTTGTGTTTGTACTCCTCACCTGGTTACCACCACATACGCTTGACACCATCTGAACTAATTAAGTTTATTTTGGTCTCATCAGACCACAGGACATGGTTCCAGTAATCCATGTCCTTAGCCTTCCTCAGCAAACTCTTTGCATGCTTTCTTGTTCTTCATCTTTAGAAAAGGATTCCTTCTGGGACAACAGCCATGTAGACCAATTTCATTGAGTGTGCGCCGTTTGGTCTGAGTACTGACGGGCTGACCCCTGAACACTTTAACCTCTGCAGCAATGCTGAAAAACAACAACAAAAAGGAATAAAAATCCTCCAAAAGTTAAGCAAATACTCAGACTAATGGCAGAAGATGTAAACTGCCCTGGCCAAAAAGACTAATGCACTGCCAGGATGCAGCAAGACCTCCATTAAATGGAGACATCACAGGTGCAAAGGGAGATAGTAAAATTGCACACTTGTGGCTTGCATAGGTCATTGTTCACACATGCAGGTTCACAGTATCTGGTATGCAGCCTATTAGTTACGCCCATAACAATAGATGCAAGAGGGCTGCGCCAGTACTATATATGTGCTCCATGCAGGGACAGTGAGTGTAGTATACAAGGCCTAACAAACATAAAGAGGCATGGCTGCACCCTGTATGAAATATTCTGTGCAAAAGAATAAATAAATATGAGGTATTAGTAGGTAATATGGCCATAGTACGGAAGCCCACAATCCACGTCACGGATCCTCATTTTTGTGGGTCCCTACATATACAAATATATATATATAAAAAAACACATACATACACATATATGCACACACATACATACATACGTATATACATACATATATATACATACATATACATATATATACATACATATATATATATATTTTGTTAGGGCCAGGTGGACGGGCAGACCCAGGAGGTGGATCCACTGGGCTGAACACCTCACCGAGGGCAAGGTGCCCAGTAACCGGAGCACAAACAGGACAGTCCGTTCAGAGGAGTGGAGTGAAGAAGTCCCTGGGACCACGGGGTCTCTGATGGTAGTCCGGGTGACGGAGCTCAGGTTCGGAGGCCGAGATGTCGTCAGGCAGAGTCCGGAACCAATGGAGCGAGAAGGCGGGTCACCACAGGGATCGGAGATGGTAGGAACTGACGGGATGGCAGGCCGTCACTGTTCGGGGTTCGGGTATCGTCAGGACCGGTTGGCGAGGCAGGAGCGGCTCTACGAGAGAGATAGGTGAGTATATCACAGACACAAGGAGACCTGACTCCTAGCTTAGAAAACACGAAGAACAGGCCCCGCTCAGTTGGAAAGGATCCCCCTATATACCCAGTATCTAATCCTTCAATATCCTGTTGGAGGACACTGGCCCTTTAAGAAAGGGTCAATGACCGCGCGCGCGCCCTAATGCGCATGCGCGCGGCCCGGGTGCCAGAAGCCAGGGCAGGGAGCGGTGAACAGGAGGCAGGAGAGGCGGCCTGGAGCAGAGCTGCCGACGGGCGCCGGGAGCGGGGACCGGGCCGCCTGGGGACCGCAGGTGATGGGGCCTGGAGGCTGTGGAGCGGGGGACGCCTGACAGAGGAGCCGGGGAGCGAGGCAGGGAAGCCGGGGAGCGTGGCAGGTGAGCCGGGGAGCGAGGCAGGGGAGCCGGAGAGCGTGGCAGAGGAGCCGGGAAGCAAGGCAGGGGACCCGGGGAGCGTGACAGTACCCCCCCCCACGCGCCCCTCCCCGCAACCGGGACAGGAAGGCACGTATCAGAGGAGTACCCACATTCTCCCGGGGCTCCCAGGACCTATCCTCAGGACCATACCCTGCCCAGTCCACCAGGAAGAACTGTCGGCCCCGAACGGTTTTCATGGCCACGATATCCATTACCGCATAGATGTCATCATCAGCAATAGGAGGAGGAGCAGAACTGGCAGCAGCGGAGAAGGGACCAAGGACAACCGGCTTGAGCAGGGAGACGTGGAAGGAGTTGGGTATTCTCATCGTGGCCGGGAGCTGCAGCTTGTAGGAGACCTCATTTATTTTGCTGATGACTTTAAACGGCCCGATGTAGCGAGGGCCCAGCTTGTATGATGGTAGCTACAATCGGACGTACTTGGAAGCAAGCCAGACCAGATCTCCTGGAGAGAAACACGGAGGATCCAGACGCCTTTTGTCTGCGTGTCTCTTCATCCGCAGGGAAGCACGTCCAAGGGACGTCTTGACAGAGTCCCAAATTGTTGCAAAGTCACGGACTACAGCATCAGCAGCAGGGACATCCGAGGAAGAGGATACAGGTAATGGGACGGAAGGCTGAAGTCCATAAATGACATGGAAGGGAGAGCTGGAGGAGGACTCACTGACGTGGTGGTTATGGGAGAATTCAGCCCAAGGAAGAAGCGTGGACCAGTCGTCGTGATGGGCGTTAACGTAGTGACGTAAGAAGGAGGTCAAGATCTGATTGACTCGTTCCACTTGGCCATTCGACTGAGGATGGTAGGCTGAAGAAAAGTCCAGAGTCACTCCCAGATGTTTGCAGAGGGCCCTCCAGAAGCGGGAGGTAAACTGAGTTCCTCTGTCGGACACAATGTGAGATGGAAAGCCATGCAACCGGAAGATGTGTTGTATGTAGGCGTCAGCGAGTTCCTGGGCAGAGGGCAGTCCAGCCATAGGGACGAAATGAGCCATTTTGGAGAACCGATCCACCACGACCCATATGACTGTGTGTCCGGAGGACAGGGGCAAGTCCGTAATAAAGTCCATTGCAATGTGTTGCCATGGAACGGAGGGTATAGGCAGAGGCAGAAGACGACCATATGGCAGGTGTTTGGGCGTCTTGTTCCTGGCACAAGAGGAGCAGGCTGAGACAAAAGAAGCGATGTCCGGGCGAAGGGATGGCCACCAGTAGTGACGTACAATTGTACTCCATGTTTTCTTCTGACCAGCATGGCCGGCTATTTTCGAGGCATGGCCCCAGTGCAACACTTTTTGCCTGTCAGTCTCAGAGACATAGGTCTTCCCGGGCGGTATCTGGGCCAGGGTGACAGGAGCCACCGGAATGATTTTACTAGGGCAGATGATGGGCTGGGATGTCTCCTCCTCCTGCTCCATGGGCATGAATGACCTGGACAAAGCATCTGCTCATACATTCTTGTCCGCGGGTCGAAAATGGAGCTGGAAATCGAACCTGGCAAAGAACAAGGACCACCTGGCCTGCCGTGGGTTTAGTCGCTGAGCGGACCGCAGGTATTCCAGGTTCTTGTGGTCCGTGTAAATGATCACGGGGTACACTGCTCCCTCCAGAAGGTAGCGCCATTCCTCCAGAGCCAGTTTGACTGCCAATAGCTCTCGGTCACCGATGGTGTAGTTGCGTTCAGGCGCTGAGAAGCTCTTGGAGAAGAAACCGCAAGTAACCATCTTCCCGGAGGAGGACTTCTGCATGAGCACTGCTCCGGCTCCCGAGGAGGAGGCATCCACCTCCAAGGTAAACTGCCGGTTTAACTCAGGACGGTGGAGCACAGAGGAAGAAGCAAATGCCTGTTTCAGGGAGCCAAACGCGGCGTCGGCCGCAGGTGACCAGTCCTTTGGATTAGCCCCCTTCTTGGTCAAGGCGGAGAGAGGTGCAGTCAGAGCAGAGAAGTGAGGGATGAACTGACGGTAATAGTTTGCGAATCCCAGAAAGCGTTGGATTGCCTTCAGTCCGGAAGGAGGGGGCCAGTTGAGAATGGAAGAGACCTTCTCCGGGTCCATCTGCAGACCGGTATCGGAGATTACGTAACCCAAGAAGGGAAGAGAAGACTGCTCGAATACACACTTCTCGTACTTGGCGTACAGACGATTCTCTCTCAGTCTTTGTAGTACCAGCTGCACGTTCTCTCTGTGGGTCTGGAGGTCCGGAGAGAAGACCAGGATATCGTCAAGATACACCACCACACAGACGTAGAGAAGGTCCAGGAACACGTCGTTCACCAATTCCTGAAAAACTGCTGGTGCGTTACACAGGCCGAAGGGCATCACACAGTATTCATAGTGCCCATCGCGAGTATTGAATGCGGTCTTCCATTCGTCCCCAGAGCGGATGCGGACCAGGTTGTAGGCACCCCGAAGATCCAACTTGGTAAACACACGAGCTCCTCTAAGCCGATCAAACAATTCGGGGATGAGCGGCAGGGGGTATTTATTCTTTACGGTGATTTGATTCAATCCCCGGTAGTCAATGCAGGGGCGCAGGTCGCCCTCTTTCTTCTTAACGAAGAAGAAGCCTGCTCCCGCAGGAGAGGAGGAACTCCGAATGAATCCCCTTGCCAGGTTCTCCGTGATGTAGGCAGACATGGCCCTTGTTTCAGCAGGAGACAGCGGATATATCTGTCCTCGAGGTGGTGTAGTTCCCGGGAGTAGGTCGATGGCACAGTCATAAGGACGATGTGGCGGAAGTACCTCTGACTCCTTTTTATCAAAGACGTCCGTGAATGACCAATAGGCCGAGGGCAGTCCCGGTAGGGACTCCGGAACCGGAGGTCGTCGGATGGGCTGTATAGTCTTCAGACAATTCTCGTGGCAAGAGGAGCCCCATCGGGTGATTTCACCAGTACCCCAGCTGACTGACGGTTCGTGTGTCCGTAACCAGGGGAGTCCCAGCAGGATTTGATGGGACATGTGTGGGAGGACGTAGAGAGCGATGTTCTCGGTGTGCAGGGCACCGATACGTAGTTCCACCGGCTTGGTGATCCACGAGATGGTGTCAGAGAGGGGTCTCCCATCTACCGAGGCAATCACGAGGGGTTTGTCGAGTGGAGTAACAGGCACCTGGTACTTGTCCACCGTGGCCTGCTGGATGAAATTGCCTGCTGCCCCGGAATCGAGGTACGCCTCGGCCGTGAACCGCGTCTCTCCCGTTGTCACTTGAACAGTCCACGTAACCGGGTCTGAGAGAGTCCCAGCACCTAGGGTGGCCTCTCCTACCAACCCTAGGCTTTGGAGTTTCCCAGCCTCTCTGGACAGGAGCGTAGAAGGTGTGTGCCCTCTCCGCAGTAGAAGCAGAGGCCCTTGGCGAGCCGTTCTGCTCGGCGTTGTTCGGACTGCCGCAAACGGTCAATCTGCATGGGCTCGTGGACAGAGACACCAGACGACGCTGACTGAAGTACGTCGGGCTTCTGCGGAGGAGAGGAATGCCGTATCGGACGTCTCTCACGGGACACCTCCTTGGATCGTTCCTGGAATCTGAGGTCCACGCGGGTGGCTAGTGCGATCAGGGCATCCAGGGTGGAAGGAACATCGCGGCCTGCCAGCTCGTCCTTAATACGGCTGGAGAGTCCTTCCCAGAAGGCGGCGGTGAGGGCTTCATTGTTCCATCCCAATTCTGAGGCCAAAGTGCGGAAGCGGATGGCATACTGCCCTACCGTCATAGTCCCCTGACGTAGCCTGAGGAGTGATGAGGCGGATGCAGCGGCACGGCCAGGTTCGTCGAAGGTGTTTCTAAATGCCTGCAGGAAGTCCTGGATGTTGGTAGTCACAGGGTCCTCCTTTTCCCACAAGGGGTTCATCCAGGCCAGTGCCTCACCCTCTAGATGGGACATCACAAACGCCACCTTGGCTTGGTCGGAGGCAAACAAGTGCGGAAGCAGCTTGAAATGAAGGGAGCACTGGTTTATGAATCCTCTGCAGGTCTTGGGATCTCCGGCATATCGGGGTGGAGAGGCCAAGCGAAGTTTAGAAGCTTCCGAGGTAGCCGCCACAGGAACCGTGGCCGTGGACTGTGCAGTAGCAACCTGAGACGCCAGGGACGTGGCAGATGCTTGCAGCGTGTTCAGGCGGGTATCCACCGAGGACACGAAGGACAGCATGCGGGTCTGGGTCTCGCGCTGTCGTACGAGTTCCTGCTGCAGGGTGCCCAGCTGGGCCGCTAGTGCTTCGGCGGGATCCATGGCCTGTTCTTACTGTTAGGGCCAGGTGGACGGGCAGACCCAGGAGGTGGATCCACTGGGCTGAACACCTCACCAAGGGCAAGGTGCCCAGTAACCGGAGCACAAGCAGGACAGTCCGTTCAGAGGAGTGGAGTGAAGAAGTCCCTGGGACCACGGGGTCTCTGATGGTAGTCCGGGTGACGGAGCTCAGGTTCGGAGGCCGAGATGTCGTCAGGCAGAGTCCGGAACCAATGGAGCAAGAAGGCGGGTCACCACAGGGATCGGAGATGGCAGGAACTGACGGAATGGCAGGCCGTCACCGTTCGGGGTTCGGGTATCGTCAGGACCGGTTGGCGAGGCAGGAGCGGCTCTACGAGAGAGATAGGTGAGTATATCACAGACACAAGGAGACCTGACTCCTAGCTTAGAAAACACGAAGAACAGGCCCCGCCCAGTTGGAAAGGATCCCCCTATATACCCAGTACCTAATCCTTCAATATCCTGTTGGAGGACACTGGCCCTTTAAGAAAGGGTCAATGACCGCGCGCGCGCCCTAATGCGCATGCGCGCGGCCCGGGTGCCAGAAGCCAGGGCAGGGAGCGGTGAACAGGAGGCAGGAGAGCCGGCCTGGAGCAGAGCTGCCGACGGGCGCCGGGAGTGGGGACCGGGCCGCCTGGGGACCGCAGGTGATGGGGCCTGGAGGCTGTGGAGCGGGGGACGCCTGACAGAGGAGCCGGGGAGCGAGGCAGGGAAGCCGGGGAGCGTGGCAGGTGAGCCGGGGAGCGAGGCAGGGGAGCCGGAGAGCGTGGCAGAGGAGCCGGGAAGCAAGGCAGGGGACCCGGGGAGCGTGACATATTTTATATATAAAAACACACACACACACACACACACACACACATATACATACACACATACATACATACATACATACAAATAAACACAGCAACAACAACAATCCTACAAAAGCTAAGCAAATACTCACAGACTAATGGCAGATTTTACCATCTCCCTTTGCACCTGTGATGTCTCCATTTAATGGAGGTCTTGCTGCATCCTGGCAGTGCATTAGTCTTTTTGGCCTGGGCAGTTTACATCTTCTGCCATTAGTCGGAGTATCTGCAGCAATGCTGACAGCACTCATATGCCTGTTTTGAAAAGACAACCTCTGGATATGACATCGGGCACGTGCACACACCTTCTTTGATCGACCACGGTCAGGCCTGTTCTGTGTGGAACCTGTCTTGTTAAACTGCTGTATGCTCTTGGTCGCTGTGCTGCAGCTCAGTTTCAGGGTATTAGCAATGTTCTTGCAGCCTAGGCAATCTTAATATAGAACAACCATTCTTTTTTTTTTTCTTTTCAGATCTTCAGGTAATTCTTTGCCATGAGCTGCCATGTGTAGTTTTCAGTGACCAGTATGAGAGAGTGTGTGAGCGATAACACCAAATTTAATACACCTGCTCCCCATTCAAACCTGAGACCTTGTAACATTAATGGGTCACATGACACCAGGGAGAAAAAATGGACAGCTGAGCACAATTTGGCCATTTTCACTTAGGGGTGTACTCACTTTTGTTGCATCAGTTTAGACATTAATGGCTGTATATTGTTATTTAAAAGGCACACCAAATTTACACATATTCAAGTTGTACACTGACTACTTTATATTGTATCAAAGTGTCATATCTGCAGTGTTGTCCCAGGAAAATATATAATAAAAACTTTACAAAAATGTGAGCGGTGTACTCATATTTATGATATACTGTATCAAAAGTGGTCCAAAAAAGTATAACTGGTGAATCATCACTCTGGTCTGCGCATGGGGAGTGAAGGGTTGTTTTTAGAAATGAGTGGATCAATCTGTGGAGGATCTTGTTTGAGTCTTAGCGATGGCTATTTTGACATTTGTTTTCCAAGATTGGCTATTTTCTTATTGATTTTATTTAACCCTTTTTTTTATCTTCTTATATGAAATGTTCTTTACTCTAATCCCTTTGCCCTTTGAGGTTGATCATTTTCTATATCAACCTTCTTGAAGCTATTACTACTAAAGTATGCAGTTAACACAAGAACTACTGAGGTAGTCATTTTGACTACTTTGCACCATGTATTTCTATATAGGTGTCACGAGTCCAGTGGTTCTAGTGTTAAACACTCCTGCCTATACAACTTTTCAGTTATGATTTGTGTATAGTGTTGTGAAACTTCTTCTAAGGCCCCCTTCACACGTCCGTGAAAAACACGCACGTGTGTTACGGGCCGTTTTTCGGGTCCGTGTCCCGTTTTTGTGTCCGTTTTTATGGTCCGTGTGGCACCTGTGTGAATTGCGTATGCTAGCCGTGTTTGTGTGCAGAACGTCCGTGTGTGCGTGTGGAATTAACGTGTATGTGTACGTGGAATGTCCGTGTGTAATGTCCGTGTGTGTGATGCACAATGTCGTTTATAAATGTCGGCTGACAGCAGACAGAGTTGCGCGATGAGAATGAACTCGGGTGAACTTCACCCGACTTCATCCTCATACCGCGGCTCTGTCTGTGTCGAGTACTGATTAGCGGTCACCTGTGAAGGATTCACCGGTGACCGCTAATCCCCCGAGTGACTGAAGTTTCCCCCCCTCTCTCATACTCACCGTTCCTTGATCTCCGGCGCAGCGCTGCACGGCATTCACACTGCTGCGGCGGCTTTTACTATTTTGAAAAAGCCGGCCGCTCATTAAACAATCTCCTATTCCCTGCTTTCCCCGCCCACCGGCGCCTATGATTGGTTGCAGTGAGACACGCCCCCACGCTGAGTGACAGGTGTCACACTGCACCCAATCACAGCAGCCGGTGGGCGTGTCTATACTGTGCAGTAAAATAAATAAATAAATAATTAAAAAAAAACGGCGTGCGGTTTCCCCCAATTTTAATGCCAGCCAGATAAAGCCATACGGCTGAAGGCTGGTATTCTCAGGATGGGGAGCTCCACGTTATGGGGAGCCCCCCACTCTAACAATATCAGTCAGCAGCCACCCTCTATGATTAATCTGTAAATTACAGTAAATAACCTCAGTGACAGCTCAGCTGATCGCACGGCTGTCTTCATTAGCTGTGTGGAGGTGACCGGAGCGGCTGTGTCTGCTGCAGCTCCTGTCACCTCCATGCAGCAGCGCTGGATGCGACGCTGGACCATCCTGGAGTACGCCGGACATGGAGGGCTTTTTCGGGGCTGCTTAAAGTGGTGAACCAGGGTATATGTGTGTGTTTTTATTTCTAATAAAGGATTTTTTCTGGTGTGTGTGTGTTTATTTACTGTAATTTACAGATTAATCATGGAGGGTGTCTCATAGACGCCTGACATGATTAATCTAGGACTTATTGGCAGCTATGGGCTGCCAATAACTCCTTATTACCCCGATTTGCCAAAGCACCAGGGCAAATCGGGAAGAGCCGGATACAGCCCCACAACTGTCGCATATAATGTATGCGGCAATTCTGGGCGGCTGCTGACTGATATTGTTAGGGTGGGGGGCTCCCCATAACGTGGAGCTCCCCATCCTGAGAATACCAGCCTTCAGCCGTATGGCTTTATCTGGCTGGCATTAAAATTGGGGGGAATCGCACGCCGTTTTTTTTTAATTATTTATTTATTTATTTTACTGCACAGTATAGACACGCCCACCGGCTGCTGTGATTGGGTGCAGTGTGACACCTGTCACTCAGCGTGGGGGCGTGTCTCACTGTAACCAATCATAGGCGCCGGTGGGCGGGGAAAGCAGGGAATAGGAGATTGTTTAATGGGCGGCCGGCTTTTTCAAAATAGTAAAAGCCGCCGCAGCAGTGTGAATGCCGTGCAGCGCTGCGCCGGAGATCGGGGAACGGTAAGTATGAGAGAGGGGGGGAAACTGACCGACAGACTGTGAGAGAGGGACAGACAGACAGAGAGACCGACAGAGAGACTGACCGACGGACTCAGGGAGATTGACGGACATACACAGAAATAGAAAGAATAGCCGACATCACTAGAAATAAAAACACCAAACGGACACGGACTATAGGTAGATGCATACGTGTTTACTAACGTGTGTGCACATACCCATAGACTTTCATTGTGTCCACGTGTGCGTGCTCCGTGCAGATAACGGACATGCATCCGTGCCAAACGCAAACACATACGGATCACGGACACGCACACACGGACATAATGAAATAACGGACGTGTGACCACAATCATAGATTAACATTGGTGCACGTTTGGCCGTGTCTCCGGTATATACGGAAACGGACCAAACACGCACGTGTATCACGGACGTGTGAAGGGGGCCTAAAATAAAGAATTTATTGAAAAAAGAACAAAGAATTTTAAAAAAGACATAGTTGCTGACATATAGTAATTGAAGTTTGGTGCAAACGATGATGTACCATAATTGATTTTCTTGAATGACAATGAGAGAGATTTGAAGTTGTATAATATTGTATTATAGTAGTACAAATCTTTCTCCTTTAAAATATGATCATTACAAAAAGCCTCAGTTGGTTATTTGCTGTGCATGGCATGACTAATTAATGTCAAACTAAGTGCCAGATTTTATCCATTTAGCAGTAATCTCGGATAAGCCAGTATAATAGATTAGTCGCCTTTGCATCAATGTGTAGGAAGATTTTGTTAAAATGAGTGTCGTGCAAATCCTGAAGACTTAAGGGTACTTTACACGCTGCGATATCGGTACCGATATTGCTAGCGAGCGTACCCGCCCCCGTCGGTTGTGCGTCACGTGCGAATCGCTGCCCATGGCGCACAACGTCGCTAACACCCGTCACACGGACTTACCTTCCCTGCGACGTCACTCTGGCCGGCGATCCGCCTCCTTTCCAAGTGGGCGGTTTGTGCGGCGTCACAGCGACGTCACACGGCAGCTGTCCAATAGCAGAGGAGGGGCGGAACATGCCGCCCACCTCCTTCCTTCCTCATAGCCGGTGGACGCAGGTAAGGAGATGTTCCTCGTTCCTGCGGTGTCACACATAGCGATGTGTTCTGCCTCGGGAACGACGAACAACATCGTACCTGCAGCAGCAACGATATTTGGAAAAGGAGCGACATGTCACTGAGCAACGATTTTTCACGTTTTTGCGCTCGTTGATCGTCGCTTTTTGGTGTCACACACTGCGATGTTGCTAATGGCACCGGATGTGCGTCACTAACGACGTGACCCCGACGATATATCGTTAGCGATGTCGCAGCGTCAGCTCCACGCAGCTAATGAAGGGAATAGCGCGATCAGCTGAGCTGTCACTGAGGTTACTCGCGGCCAACGCTGAATAAAGCTGATCGCGCTATTCCCTTCATTAGCTGCGTGGATCTGACAGGAGCGGCGGTATCTTCTGCAGCTCCGGTCACCTTCATGCAGCAGAGCTGGAAGCGACGTTGGACCATCCTGGATTACGCCGGACATGGAGGGCTTTTTCAGGCTTATAAAATTGTTGAACAAGGCAATTTGTTAGTGTTTTTTTTTCTAATAAAGGATTGTTCGGGTGTGTGTGTTTATTTACTGTAATTTACAGATTAATCATGGAAGGTATCTCGGGGAGATGCCTGACATGATTAATCTAGGACTTTTTGGCAGCTATGGGCTGCCAAAAACTCCTTATTACCCCGAATGCCAATGCACCAGGGCAAATCAGGAAGAGCCGGGTGCAGTCCCAGAACTGTCGCATATAATGTATGCGGCAATTCTGGGCGGCTGCTGACTGATATTGTTAGGCTGGGGGGCTCCCCATAACATGGGGCTCCCCATCCTGAGAATACCAGCCTTCAGCCGTATGGCTTTATCTGGCTGGTATTAAAATTGGGGGGGATTGCACGCCGTTTTTTTTAATTAATTATTTATTTATTTATTTATTTTACTGCACAGTATAGACTCACCCACCGGCAGCTGTGATTGGGTGCAGTGAGACACCTGTCACTCAGCGTGGGGGCGTGTCTGACTACAGCCAATCACAGGTGTCTGTGAGTGGGGAAAGCAGGGAATACGAGATTGATTAATGAGCGGCCGGCTTTTTCAAAGTAATTGTTGCCGCGTATTCTCTGCACAGCTGTTCCTCGCCGCGCTGGTGATCGGGGAGCGGTATGAGCCGGGGAAGAAAAAAAACGAGCGCCAATGTAAGTATGACTGAGAACAGCAGAAAAAAAGGTAAGTATACTGAATTTAATTTAAAAAAAAATAAAAATAAGATCGCTAGTGTAAAAACGCACACGCACGAAACGTGCTGAACATGGACATACTCCGTGTGCGGTCCGTGCAGACACGGACCCATAGACTTTAGCGGGTCCGTGCCTGCGTGCTGCCGGTCAAAAACGGACATGTCGTCCGTGCAGAAAAGTGCACACACGTACTTAACACACGGACACACGTTCCGTGTGATTTTACGTGTGTGTGCCATCTACCATTGAATAACATGGGTCTCCATGTGTACGTGTCTCCGGTACGTGCAAATACGTACCGCACACGTACAAAAAAAACGGATGTGTGTTGCGGGTCTTAAGAGTATCTTCCTCCTGCCAAATGCAGACCTGGAGCTATACACATACAGTACATCAGTTACCAGGTTACAGAGAGTGACTTGTTCAGTGGGAAAACATCACTATAGTCAACTAAATTCTTTAAAAAAAGCAATGTATTGGATAAAACCTGTATTCTTTTGCCTCAAAGCATTTCAACACCAATATCATATATATATTAGAAGCCTAAATTCAATAAAAAAAGTGTGACTAATGTAATGCATACAACAAATGTAACAAAATATAGCAATTATTTTGTATGATGCCCTTTTCTGCTCCAATTGACGCTTATATGTTACCTTCTGTCAAGTGACATCACTTTGTTTTAGTGACCATTTCATCTGTTATCCAAATAGATCTGACTAGCCATAGACACACAAAAAAATCTCAATTTCTTTCCAGAGACCTGGGAGGGAAGACTGTAGAGTAGTTAAACCCATTAGTGTGGCCTTAAGCTGGCCGTATACATTAGATGGCTGTAGGGAAACAATGTTTTTTTTCCTACAGCTGTCTCAGCCAACCCATACACAGGCACACTCATTCTGCTGAGTGCACCAGTGTTCTCTATAAAATAAAATAAAAAAATGCTGCCAGCTGAACATCGGACAGATGTTTATCTCCAAAAGAACAATTCAATTGGCAGTCCGAAATTTGTCATGCGTGATTGACAACTCCCCCGACCATTAGTTGGCTGGCACCCCCATGCACATTAGACCCTCGTCAGGACCTATTGATATCGTCAAGTCTGGACGACATTCGTCTAATGCAAATTAGGGGTGGAATGAAGCTATCGGGGGAAAAAAAGATCTAAACATTTAAATGGCACCTGTCAGGTGCAATATGCACCCATAACCATCAGCAGTTCTGGGTACATATTGCTATTTTCTGCCCAACATCCCTGTATACACTAGCATAGATAAAGAGATCTTTAGGCTATGTGCGCACTTTCTGTCGTCCTACATGCAGTTGTAAACGCACGTTTTAGCCTTAATTGATTTAGCCAAAGTTGCCTTTTTCGGAAATTTAGCGCAGAAAACGCATGCGTATTTACCGCATTTTAGATGCGTTTTAAGCGCTTTTTACATGCTTTTTCCCTTGCGTTTTGACAGATGCGTTTTGAACATCAAGACACTACTAAATAACGTTTAAACAGTCAAACAGAATGAAAAAGTTGAAAAAAAAGGGACAAATCTATATTAACCCCTTAACGACCGCGGGCCGTAAAATTACGTCCTAAATGACATAATCTTACTGCCCGCGGTCCTCCGGCGGCAGCATGCCGCGATCGGCACACATCTCAGCTGATTTTCACAGCTGAGATGTGTGCCTGCTAGGCACGAGCAGAATCGTTATCTGCTCGTGCCGATTAACCCCTTATAATGGCGCTGTCAATACATGACAGCGCCATTATAAGCGCAATCGCGGTAAAGTTTTACTTACCGCCGAAACCGGAAGTCACGTGACGCGATCACGTGACTCCCGATAGTTGTCATGGTAGTACAGGGTCATGTGATGACTCCTGTACTACACATGAATTGGTTTCACTTTCGCTGTGCCCGGGGCACAGCAAAAGAGAAAGACAGCGTATCTGCTGTTTACAGCCTTCCAGCTGTGATCAGCAGATACTGCAGAGCGATCGGAATGCTGATCGCAATAGCCCCCTAGGGGGACTAGTAAAATAAAAAAAAAAAAGTAAAAAAATAAGTTTTAAAAAATTAAAAAAAAACAAAAAAACCTAAAAGTTCAAATCACCCCCCATTCGCCCCATTGAAAATTAAAGGGTTAAAAAAATAAAAAATATACACACATTTGGTATCGCCGCGTTCAGAAACGCCCGATCTATCAAAATATAAAATCAATTAATCTGATCAGTAAACGGCGTAGCGGCAAAAAAATTCCAAACGCCAAAACGACGTTTTTTTGTCGCCACAACTTTTGCGCAAAATGCAATAAGAGGCGATCAAAACGTAGCATCTGCGCAAAAATGGTACCGTTAAAAACGTCAGCTCGAGACGCAAAAAATAAGCCGTCATTGAGCCTAAGATCCCGAAAAATGAGAACGCTACGGGTCACGGAATATGGCGTAAAACGTGCGCCACTTTTTTCGGACAAACTTCCGATTTTTTTTTAACCCCTTATATAAAAGTAAACCTATACATGTTTGGTGTCTACGAACTCGCACTGACCTGAGGCATCACACCCACACATCAGTTTTACCATATAGTGAACACAGTGAATAAAATATCTCAAAAACCATAGTGCTATCGCACTTGTTTTGCAATTTTTCAGCATTTGGAATTTTTTTGCCATTTTCTAGTACACAATATGGTAAAACTGATGGTTTCATTTAAAAGTACAGCTCGTTCCGCAAAAAATGAGCCCTCACATGGCCATATTGACTGAAAAATAAAAAAGTTACGTCTCTCAGAAAAAGAATGGCGAAAAAAAAAAACGGAAAGCGAAAAATCGGCCGGTCGTGAAAGGGTTAATGGGAAAAATAATGGAAAAAGATATATTTAATAAAATTATAGCGGTAATATACATTTTATCGGTAAAATAGCAATAAATCCATATTATTCTTAAATTTAATTGTCGGACTATGTGTGTGTTTAAAGGGACATATCAAATCATTATTTTGATGTCCAAAAAGCTATGTTTTCTGCAATGAAAAAGCAGGTATAATGCTGGAATTTTGATTGTCTGCGTTTTGCTACTTCTCATTGACTTCAATGTTAACAAAACGCACCACAAATGGCAAAAACAATTGACAGGGTCCTTTTCTGAACGCATGTTTTTTGACCAAACTTATGCAAATTTTGAGATGCGTTTTCAAATGCAAAGTGCGAACAAGAAATCATGAATTCTCATTGTCTTTTATGGAAAACCAAAACGCATGCATTTGGGCACAAAAACGCTGCAGTTCAAAACGGACCCTAAACGCACCTGAAACGCAGGTGAAAACGGAAAGTGCGCACATAGCCTTAAAGTGACTACACACTTGTAGATTTAGCCTGGAAAACACCTTTAAATTTTATATTGCAGGTATGTAAAATAAAAAACATAACGTAGTCATAAATGTCCTTCATTCTTAGTGCACTTTGTTCCACTAGTGTATTTTGGACTTTGACTTTACCAGTGTTACGTAACATGTAATTTTCAGATTAAAGTGAAAGTGTTATTTTGAATAATAATAACAGAGATTGAACTGGAGTGAATTGATGTGTTAGTGGACCCTCTTGAACTACATTCTCCAAACATTGGCACTTTATGGAATTAATTGTTAAAGGAGTTGTCCGACATAAACTCCAAAAAATGTTTCAAGTTTATCTGTGTTGTATTGTCATAAAAATCACCCCTACATTATTTTTTTTGTTTTCTAACTTTTGTTCCTCTTGAATTATCACTTTATTCTCTGCAGCCTCTTTATTTACCTGCAGCTCGAAAACACTTGACTTTTTTGTTTCCTTGGTTGCCAAACCTCATAGTCAGAGCTGGTACCGCCCAGCCTCACTGTCAAGCCCCGCCCTCTGCCCACCATTTGCACACTCATTGGCTGTCAGCATTCTGCTCAGCACAGACCTCTAGGAGAGCATAATATAGGCACATATAATGTAGTAATGTGCCCATCCTTGTGCTCATCATATAGTAATGTGCCCATCCTGTAATGTGTCCTATCCTTGTTCCCATCCTATAGTATTGTGCCCAACCTGCTTATCCTATAGTAATGGCCCCTTTCCTGGTCTTCTTCCATCATGTAGTAGTGTTCCCCTAGTCTGCCATACTTCACACATGCAAAAAAAACAAACACAAACCCTTCTCACCTGTCCTGGTTCCCTCAGTGTCCTGCTTCTGACAGCGCTTTATATCAGAGGACAGGTTCCCGAGTGCTGCAGCTTCTCCAGTGATCCACTGCTGACTTTGAATGGCCAGCGGCTAATCATTGCAGTAGCTGTATACAAAGTTCCCATCTGAGCAGCTTCTGGGAATCTGTCCTCTCATATAAAGTGCTGACTGCACGGCCCCCTGTAGCTGTCCACGGCAGCAGTCAGCAAGAGGACCACTGCCTGCGTGCTGCAAGAAGGATCAGGGGCCGCATGCAGCAAACCGGCAGCGTCTTAGACCACTGCACTATGGAATGTGTGGGAGGGTGCTCCACGCACAGTACCCACCCAGCAGGGTGACAACATGAAGTGGCTGTGATGTCCATCAATATTGTCCTGCCCCTGTCGACGTGACATCACAGGAAGCAGCAAAATCACGGCAGGAGTGGTCACATGACCGCTCTGAGCTGGGGGAGAGAGGCTGACAGCAGAGCAGGCAGGTATTACCTACTTACCTGCCCCAATGTAGCCCAATAGTGAAATTACAAAAAAAAAGGCAAAATAAGCCGGATAACCTCTTTAATTTGACGCTCACTGCTTTTATCACCGCCCCTTGATGATGATTCCTTTGAGGGTGGTGCTAGAAGCTGTGTGGTGGTGCTATTGTCACTCACTGCTTCTATATCCACCCCGTGACAATGTCTTGTTTCACAGTCAGAATATGTGGCTGTGTAGATAGAAGCAAAGTGCCGTCACTCACCTCTCCCACAGCTATTTATAACCATGGATCATGGACATCTTCAAAGGACAGAAATGCCAGAAACTGTAGTAAGTACTGCGCAGCCCCCCATGACGTCCTATTCCAGGCTAGACAATAGATCAAAGGTCTCCAATCTTTCAAACATTGACAGCCACATTCAGCTCACAAGCCACATCTAGCTCAAACCCCTCACAGTAGTGATACCTGAAGCCCCCATTAAGGGTATAATAACAGCCAAAGCTTTACCACAGAAATCACAATTAGGCAGTATACAGAGTTCTAGAGGTTCCTGCCTTACCCCATCCAGATCTGCTCTTTTGTGTGTGGCTACCAGGCCTGGACTAACCATAGGGCAATTCTGGCAAATGCCAGATGGGCCGGTCCCTGTAGTGGGCCGGTGCCTGTAGTGGGCCGCTGTATCTGCAGTCACGCCACGCTCCTCAGCAGTGTGTACATGCCGGGCACACTAGCTGCAGCAGGAGCAGGAGACAGCGCACTGTGGAAGCCCTGCTGTGTGATAGTGTGCCCCGCGTGTACACACTGCTGAGGAGTAAGCCTTCAAGAAACGGCCTTACCCTTACCCCAAACTGTCCTGTTCCTCTCCCCTGTTGGGAACGCAGGCACTCTCACATTCCCAGGTACGTTGCTCCGTTCCCTGCTGCTATCTCCCAGCACCTGCGCACACGCCTCCTGGGACTGTCATTAGGGGGAGTGCGGACACGCCCCTTTTCTTAAAGGGCCAGTACACCCTAACCCAGAAGTATCTCTTAGCCTATTGCTGAGAGCCATAAGGTATTTAAGGCAACATTGTCTTATGTTTCTACGTCTCAGGTCCGTTTGTGCTGCCGCTGCTGGTACTTTGCTGTGTAATGTATTGCTGATTCTTATTTGCTTCAGTGCATGAATATACCGGCCGCTGCAACTATCCACACCGGCTGCTCCTACGATACTGGCCGCTGTTGCTGCAACTATCCACATGGGCCACTCCTACTATCCAGACAGGCTGCTGATGCTGCATCCATCCTTTCTGGTCGAACTTGCTGCTCTTACTATCAAAGTGTCATGCGTGTGTCATGCTTGACAGACAGTCTATAGTTTCTGGTTGTAGCAGGTCGCAGCGTTTGGCTACACAAGCTGCTCTCTGAATTTCCCTTTTTCCCTGCTTGGGGTTTATTCGTTTCTCTTTAGGCTATGTGCGCACTAGGCGTTTTTTGTGGCATTTTTGCACGTTTTTCGGGTTCGTTTTTGTTCAGAAAACTGTATGACTTTACTTCACCAGCAAAGTCTATGAGTTTTCATTTTTGCTGTCTGCGTTTTTCACTGCGTTTTTCACCCATTGAATTCAATGTGATGTTAAAAAACGCAATGAAAAACGCAAATTGCAAATATAGCTGCGTTTCTATGACTAAAAATGCAGCTATAAGCGCAAGGGGTGGGTAGTACAGTGACGTGTACAGGAAGAGGTTTCCTTGTGTTGGTAAACACAGTAGCGTGAATCCTCCCGGTACCGCCAGCGCTGCTTCCACCTTCCGTCCGGTGCCATGTCCGCTCCCGTCCTGCGCCATGGCCGGGCAGGAGGTGGAAGCAGCTGCGAAATCAAAAGTGAACAGTAAAAAAAAAATATATATCATATTCCCCTGTCTGCAGACTCCCGGCACACGTCCGATGGCTGCAGGACCTGCCGGTGATCAGCTGATGCGGTTACCTGACCGCATCAGCTGATCGTATAAGTCTCGCGGTGAGGCCGGCTTTTTACCTCCCAGCCGGCTTAAACTATCAGCTGATGCTGTGACCGCATCACTGATATCGGCAGCTCCTGCAGCGATCAGATGGGAGTCTGCACAGAGGTGTGTAGTTTGTTTTTTTTCTACTGATGCATCAGCTGATTGTATAAACGACGTTATACAATCAGCCGATGTGTCATGTGATTCACATCCTGGAACCTGACACATCATCTGATCGCTTTGCCTTTTTTCTGGCAAACCGATCAGATGATAATGGATCTGGATTGGACATCGCAGGACCCTGAACCAAGGATTACTGCGAAGGGAATGGGGGGGGGGGTTGTTCTTTATTTCAATAAAGATGGAGTCACTAATTGTGTTGTGTTTTATTTCTAATAAAAATATTTTTCTGTGTATTTTTTTTTTAATCTTTACTAGAAATTCATGGTGGCCATGTCTAATATTGGCGTGACACCATGAATTTTGGGCTTAGAACCAGTTGATAATACACAGCTAGCCCTGACCCCATTATTACCCATCAGGGCCGCTGGAAGAGTTGGATACAGCGCCAGAAGATGGCGCTTCTATGAAAGCGCTATTTTCTGGGGTGGCTGCGGACTGCAATTTGCAGTGGGGGTGCCCAGAAAGCATTGGCACCCTGCGCAGCGGATTCCAATACCCAGCTGCCTAGTTGTACTTGGCTGGACACAAAAATTGGGCGAAGCCCATGTAATTTTTTTTTAATTATTTCATGAAATTCATGAATTAATTTAAAAAAAAAGGGCTTCCCTATATTTTTGGTTACTAGCCGGGTACAAATAGGCAGCTGGGTGTTGGGGGCAGCCTGTACCTGCCTGCTGTATCTGGCTAGCATACAAAAATATGGCGAAGCCCACATCGTTGTTTTTTTTACGTTTTTGGGCAAAAAACTCCTGCATACAGTGCTGATGAAGGATGCTGAGCCTTGTAGTACTACAGCTGATGCCTGCTCTCCTGCATACACTAGTGGATGGAGTATGCTGAGCCTTGTAGTTCTGCTCCCCCTGCCTCTCTCTCCAGCATACAATACTGGATGGAGCATGCTGAGCCTTATAGTTCTGAAGCTGCTGTCTGCTCTCCTGCATACACTAGTGGAGAATAAAGGAGAACAGATTGAAGCAGGAAATTACATCAGATCTTTTTTTTTTTCTTCACCAATCTTTAATGGCATTGTTCACTGATAAAAAATAGCATAAAAACGCAGTGAACAAAAACGCAGCAAAACACAGCCAAAAATGCACCAAATCGCAGTAAAAACGCATGCTTTTTTTATGCGTTTGTGTTTTTTTTAGCGTCCAGAAACGCAGCGTTTTTGATGCCACAAAAAAAAACGCTTAGTGCGCACATACCCTTAGGACCCTGTGGATCTCCTCACCTCTGTTAATCTTCAGCACTTCCTTTTGTGTCTTCATATACAATCATTCCCCCTTACTTTGTACTGGTGATAGGTCTAATACCCTTAAGAAGTCTTCAGTGCAAGCGATTGGCTTGTATTCATCTGGATAAACTTTTATGTTGCAATGCCTCTCCCTGAGTCATCTGGAGATATGTTATTTGTTTACTTTCACCTGTGTGTTATTCCTTATGTGTTCTTTAGAGCTAAATGGGGTTGCCTAAGTGCTTATCCCACCCCTTCTCAACCTAGGGCTTATTTCAGGGTCAGTGAGGGTCAGGCATCCGGCTTGGCGCATAGGTGTGTAACCTATCTAGGCTGGTGGGGGAAGCAATGGGCCAGCGGTAAATTTGGTTAGGGGTCACCATCTCCCCGTTCCCTAGGCACAGGGTTTCCCTTCCCATTATCTAGAGTGACGCAGAGACTGTTTGTGCCCATATCTTTGGTGCAAGCTCCCAAGGTACCGTGATCCCCAGGGGCAGTCCTTGTCAGCTACCTACCAGCATTTAGCCTATGCCTATCTACACCACCAGTGTCTTTAGTGAAGACTTGTTAGCCATTCAAGTCCACTCCTTCAGGCCAGTGATCGATTACTTTGTCCAGTGGATCCACTAACCCTGTGCTCGACCCGTGAGCATGAAAGTTGACCAGGCCATGGATCCCGCTGGTTCCAGTGCTGCTTAATCCACCGGCCTGCAGAACAGGTTGTCCGACAGTGAGAGCAACAGGACTGGATGCTGACTCATCTTCGGTCACTGGATACCCGCTTTTAAGCAATGTCGTCTGTTGTCTCCTCCATAGTTTGACTGGATCCCCAACTATGCAGGGACTTTTGACCAACCAAAGTGGCCTTTATGATGTCGTATCTGAGTGGTGAACCCCTGACTTGGATCAACACACTATGGGAGAGGAATGATCCAATCATCCAGAACCTGCCGGTATTCTTCAAGATGTTCCACCAGGTATTCGACGAGCTGGTCTGAGTTTCTTCGGCCGCATCCTTGCAGCTCAGTCTCCGTCAAAGGAGTCTCACCATAGGTCAATATGCTGTCTGTTTCTACACCATGTCCTCTGAACTGGGCTGGAATAACAAAGCACAGGTGGCTATATTCTAGGAAGGACTGTTTGGAAGGATAAAGGATGAGCTGGCTGGTCAAGATGTGCCATCTTCTCTGGATGACCCAGTATTCCTGGCTATCCACATCAAACTTCCAAGAACAATCCAGAGGTGAACTGGGAGAAGAGATTGTTGCGCCTGGTACCTTGAAGCCCATGGAGGTTAATCAAGTGTATTAAGCAAAGCCACACCATGAGGTCTGTCACACCAGAGAGGGGTGCTTGTACTGCAGAAGTCCTACTCACCTATTCCGCTTCTGTCCTAAGAAGCCCGGAAACTGCCCAGCCTTGGGTTGGTAGGAGAGGCTACCCTAGGCAAGAGCAAGACCTCTCCACCCCTTCATTTGACCGTGTCTATAACTAGTGGTGACACCAGATTCACTGAAACAGCCCTACTGGACTCTGGCCCCTCTGGGAATTTCATATAGCAGACCATAGTCGGTATCCAATTCCTGTCCTTCAGCTGAAAACTCCCATTAAAGTGCGTGTTATTCATGGATGGAAAGGCCCTGTCCAAGGCTGTTCAGTTTCACCGAGCAAGTTGACATTCAGGTGGAAATGCTGCATACGGAGAGAATCGCCTTCCACGTGTTACCAGGAATGTTGCAAAAACTGTTACTGGGCTTGCCTTGGCTTTGGAAGTATGAACCATGTTTGGACTGGAGATTTGAAGATGTGCTCAGAAAGTTTTCTCGTTCCCATGCAACCTGCCTAGCTGCCAGAAAGGCCCTCTTGTTTTCCAAGGCTGCCATCCGCCTACTAGGCCTATGCGGACAACTTCAACAAGAAGGAAGTTGAGACTCTGCCACCACACAGGTTGTATGTCTGCCTTATCGACCTTCTTCCTGTGTCTACTCCTCCCCACAGTCGAATTTACACTGTCTCAGGTCAATATCTAAGCCATGTCTGAGTACATTAAGCAGAATCTGGCAAAAGGATTCATCCTAAAGTCCTCCTCATCGGCCGGAGCCGTATTCTTCTTTGTGAAGAAAAAGTACGTGTTTCTTTAGCCATGTATCAACTATAGAAGTTTCAATGTAATCACAGGCATGTACAAATACTCGCCGCTGCTTATCACAGAATTATTCGACCGGCTCTAGGGTTGCATGATTTTTTCAAAGCTCGACCTCCGTGGTGCATACAACCTTGTCAGCTGACAAATGGAACATGGCCTTCAATACCTGTGACAGCCACTATGAGTATCAGGTAATGCCATTCGGTCTCAGCAATGCTTCGGCGGTTTTCCAGGAATTCGTCAACAATATATTCCAAGATCTGCTCTATTCATGCTTGGTGGTGTACCTGGACGACATTCTGAGGTTCTCTCTCGATCTGCCTACACACAGGAAGAATGTCTGCCAGGTGTTACAGCAACTGAGGGTGAATCGTCTTTATGCCAAATTTGAGAAGTGCCTCTTTGAACAGTCCTTTCCTTGGCTACATAATCTCGAACACGAGCTTGAGGATAGACCCGGGCAAAGTATCGGTAATGCTAAAGTGGCCTTGACCTGATGGTTTGAAAGCAATATAGTCGTTCCTCGATTTCGCAATTATTATCAGCAGTTCATCCTGTAATCCTCGTCCCCAACTCTCCCCATCTTGGCCCTGACCGGCAAGGGGGCGAATCCAAAGATGGGACCCCAGAAGCAGAAGACATGTTTATCACCCTCAAGCAGGCCTTCTCTTAAGGCCCTGTCACACACACAGATAATTCTGCGGCAGATCTGTGGTTGCAGTGAAATTGTGGTCAATCAGTGCCAGGTTTGTGGCTGTGTACAAATGGAACAATATGTCCATGATTTCACTACAACCACAGATCTGCCAAAGATTTATCTCTGTGTGTGACAGGGCCTTTAGACTCCGGCGCTGCATAGACTGGAGATTAGTAAGTTATTCCTCCTGGAATTGGATGCTTCGTCCTTCGGTGCCGGTGTGCGTTTTCATGGAGAAGTTGGCTGCTCGTAAGACAGTAATTTGCAGATTTGTTTCCATGGCCTTCTTCTCTCCTGCTAAGCGCAACTACTCGATTGGCGACCGATAAACAGCTGGCTATCAAGATTACACTGGAGGAGTGGTGATAGCTACTCAAGCGAGTGGTGCATCCAGTCATCATCTACACTGACCACAAGAACGTGGCCTACCTACATTCAGCTCAGAAGTTTTATACGCACCAAGCCAAGTGGTCATTATTCTTTGCCCATTTCGACTCTGTGCTGCACTTCTGTCTGGCCAAGAAGAATGTCAAGACCGATGCACTATTTTGGTCTTTTCTTTCTGCTGATCAAGATGAGGAGCCTCAGCACATTGTCAAGCCTTCCAGTATGCTTTCAGTGGCTCTTATAGACATGTCTCGAGTCCTTCCTGGTAAGAAGTTCATTGCTGAAGCAGACCAGAAGCGTGTTCATTATTGGGGTCATTCATCCAAGCTGGCCGGTCATGCTGGACAGAAAAAGTCCATTCAGTTGACCTCTCAACATTACTCGTGGCCTACGCTGCTCCAAGATATTCTAAGGTTTGTTTCTGTCTGCCCCTCGGGTGCCCGCAACAAGACCCCTAAGAAGCTTGCTGCAGTGTGACTGCTTCCCCTACCAGTACCATCTGCCCCTTGGCAGCACACTTCAATGGGCTTTATCATCAATCTGTTGAAGTCCTCTAGATGCACCATCATTTTGTCAGTTGTTGATAGGTTTTCAAAAATGTCCGATTTCACCCCACTGTCTGGTGTGCCCTCGGCACCAGTGCTCGCTGAGCACTTCATCCAGCACATTTTTCGCCTGCACCTGCACAGTCTATCACTTCACATTGTGTATGACACAGGTGTCGAGTTTACATCTCAATTCTGTAAGGCCACCAGTAAACTGCTGGAAGTCACCTTTGATGTCTTGTCAGCCTACCACTCTCAGTCCAACGGACATGTGAAACAAATTAATCAGATCCTGATGAACTTACTGAGGCACTTTATCAATGAGCACCATAGTAACTGGGTCAAGTTAGATCTGTGCGGAGACCAAGTCCTCCATCCCTATGAAGAGCCATGTGGACAAGAGATGCCTTGATCCTCATTCATTTCAGCCTGGAGAAAAGGTATGGCTTTTGTCAGGCTACCACCAAGGGGAGCTGGAGCCCTGCAGGAAAAGACACTACACAGAGCTGAATCAGCATGAAGGTGAACACACAGTGTGTGCTGGAGCACTGCCCTGCAGAGTCAGACAGATTACAGAGGCCACGGAGTGTGAGGGGGATGGTCAGGCAGGCCAGGTCATGCACAGTACAGTGAGAAAGAAGACTGGAGGAACGGGCAAAAGCGGGGTTGAGGACAGGCCGAGGTCAGTACCAGAGGAAGCAACCGAGTGGAGAGGTAGGAAAAGGGGGAATGACTGGGGCTATTATGAGAAGGAAGGAGGTGGGATGGAATACAGACAGAGCACAGGGGAAGGACGGATCAGGAAACACTTACAGGGACCAGCAATCACAGGCAAAGCAGTGCTAAGCTTATAGCTGCCGCTGGTTCACCAGAGATGACAGAATTTAAAGCATCCAAGCTCCGGAAGTGAGGCTCAAGAGAAGGCTCCGCCCCCTAGCCATGTGGACGGGGAGGTGGAACCATGACAGCTTTCTTTCAAATACGTCTGTCTCAAGTTGCCATTCTACAAGTTGGGTCCCACTGTATCAGTCCCTTCGAGATGCTCCAGTGGATTAATGAGGTATCCTACAAGCTAAAGCTCTTGGCTTCCTTACAAAATCCCAACTCGTTCCATCTGTCCCTCCTGAAACTTGTCATCCTGAGCTGTTACTAAAGGGATCCAGGTACCTCACCTCCTCCGCTCAGTGATGAAGTCATCTTTTGAGGTAAAAGCCATCCTTGCTGTGAAAAGGGTATGAAGGTAAAACCCTCTTCTTGGTGGACTGGAAGGGGTTTGGTCCTCAGGAGAGGTCATGGGAGCCAAGGGAGAATATTGATACCATTCTTCTCCTTAAAAGTTCCTGGATAAGGGGTAGCATAAGGGGGGTACTGTAATGCCCTTATTGGCTTCTCTGTTCTGTCCTACCCCTCTCCCCCAGTGAGGACTCCGTCACTCTCAAATTTCTGACCACAGAGCTCCAGACCCTGCTGCTTTCTCCCAGGGCCTACGTATGCTGCACAGGGCTCTTGAGGGTGTCTTTAGGTTGTGCGTGTGGACATGCCCCTTTTCTTAAAGGGCTGGTACACCCTAACGCAGAAGTACCTTTCAACTTATTGCTGAGAGGTATCAGGTATTTAAGGCATCCTCCAGTTAAGGGAGGTGCCTGGGCAATGATGTCTTACGTTGTTACTTCTCAGGTCCCTTTATGCTGCTGCTCCAGATACTTTGCTGTGCGCTGTATTGCTGATTCTTATTTGTGTTCCAGTGCATGACTATACCGGCTGCAGCTTCTGCAACTATCCACACCGTCTGCTCCTACGATACTAGCAGCTGCAACTATCCACACTAGCCACTCCTACTTTACCGGTCGCTGCAACTATCCAGACCAGCCGAACCTATGATACTGGCTGTTGCTACTGTCTGTTACTGTTTGCGTCCATACTGTGGCGCCAGCTGCTGACATTCCATGATCCCCACAACTTGCAGTAATCTTTAGGATTTAATCCATAGCAGCACAGTACAAACAAAAAGAACGTGTTTTCGGCTAGACCTTTAGCCTTTGTCAATACATCTGACTAGTTATACAAAAAACACATATATAGCCAGAGGCCACAACTTCAGTGAATGAACCACCCAACTCATTTACATATTAAATTGAATGTTTTAAAGAAAGTAGATCAAGTATCTCTGATAATCTATCTATATGATTTATATATTATATAATTTAAGTAAAAAAAAGAAAAATAAGGAAAACTCCACAAAAATAATTTTTGAAAACAAGAACAATTGAAAACCAGGTTGCAAGAGCCACCAGAATATCAAGAAACCATCTCCTACATTATAAAACTAAAGAAGAAAACAACCGGGTCCCTCTTGCAATCACCTACAATCCACATCTGGAGGTGTTAAGAGGAGCTACATGGAAACTACAACCATTACTGCAAAAAGATGCCCGATTAAAATCTATTTTTCCAGACCCCCCACTTCTGTGTTTTAGACAGCCCCCAAATCTAAGAAGCATCATTGTCAGAAGCTCCCTAATCTCTCCAACAACAACAGGAACATTTCCCTGCAACCACAAAAAGTGTAAGACCTGTCCATTTATATTGACAACGGACAAGATAAAGATTCCCAGATCACTTCAGGACTACAAGATCCCAGGTACCTTCAGCTGCACCACAACTAATGTGGTGTACTTGATTATATGTACCAAATGTCCAAACTGGGGGTCTGTATGTAGGGGAGACAGGACAACAGCTCAGGACAAGGATGAATTCTCACCACCACACAATTAGAGAAAAAAGGATAGATCTACCTGTGGCCAAACATATTTGAAACCCAGACCACAGCATCATGGACATAAAATTGCTGGTATTGAAAGGGAATTTCAAGTCCCAAAGAGACAGGAGAGTCTGAGAATACAAACTTATGATGACCTTTGACACATTCAGAGCAGGAATGAATGTGTCACATGGATTTATGTCTTTTTACATTGTGGCGCCCTAGACTAGCCAGGTCATCACAGGTACTACAACACGACACCCCCACCCCGAGATAGGCACATCAGCCAGACACAAAATCCTTGTTGCCTCCCTCCAGGGGCTGATGTCCACACCAGGTGGTGTGGAGCCAGGCGGTTGGCTCCACCCACTGAGGAGTTCACAGTCCTGGAGGCGGGAAAAGGAAAGCATATCAGTTAGGGAAGTGAAGGAGTAAGGAGTGAAGTGGTAGTAGAGGAGCAAACTGACCGTGTCCGAGTATGTGGCCCGGGCACCGAGAGCAAGGTTGGCAGACGGTGGTGGCCGTCTGCAGGAGAGGCAGATCGACGCGGAACCGTAGGACCGGGGACGGGCGGTGGCCCGCCGGTACCGAACCGGGGAGCGAAGTGAAGCCAGCACAAACCGGCAGGGCCTGCGGACCCCGACCAGGCTTGGAGTCGCCGTTAAACAGGTCAAATCCGTTAGTGACCGGAACCCCAGGGGTTTCCAAACAGCCAAGACCCGATTGAAGGCAACCGTAAAAGGGCTCCTCCAGCCCATATACACGCTGGGGAGCGGGTTACCGGTGGGAAGCCATCGGGACCGAACACACACAAAAGGTGCAGGGAAAGGCAGCCACCACCAACCGTCCGGGAGAAACAACAGCAGCCGACTGCGAACCCGTCCATCCAGCCATTTGTTTTACCAGAGACTTGCATCCGTTTGTGGCTGAGTGAGTACTACCGTGCCGTCCAGCACCGCGCTGCGCAGTTCCAGTGCCCCCTGCACCTTGCCCAGCCCTGCTTCCCCGTCACCTCAACCGGGCCCCGGGACCACCAACCCCCTACCCACGGAGGGGGGAAAACATCTCAGCTGCTCCCTAACAACGCTCCCGGGATCCCCGTCAACAGCAGCGGTGGTGCTCAACCTAACCACAACCCGTGGGTGGCGTCACGGACCAAATCCCCAAACCAAACTTCTCCCCTTTCACTCACGGGCGAGGAGCGCCGCTCGAGTCCCCGGATCCGGCCCACCGCTCGAGCCACCGAGCAGCAGCAGCAGATGCGCCGGACCTGAGCGTGGTGAGCGCAGCGCCCTCCCCGCCCGCGACAACTTGGCGTCATGAACAGGATCTTACCGTTCTACGGGCTGGTAGAGGTGTGCCTTGTGTCCCACCGGCGGTATCCGGCCGAAAAATTTCAGAAGCCGCCATCTTGGGCGCGAAGATTTTCCCGCTCGAGCGTCTTCTCGAGCAGTGGAGGCGAGAAAGCCGAAGCTCCGCCCGCGACAACATCAATTAAGAAATGTGCTCTTCAGAGCATCTGGGGGCATCACAGCCCGGACCAGACACCCCAATCAGAGGACAATAAAATTTTCACACTGCTTATCTACGAACTACAGCAATATTTATGGCCACAACAGTTTGCCCCCTTGCCATAGTGATAGTTCTGCTTCACATAACTTGTTTTTTTTGTTTTTTTTCACTGCACTATTCTATGTCCTGTTGTGTATAAATATGTGACTCTTCAGATTTTGTGTTATACCATGCCTGATGAAGAGACCTGAGTAGTCTCGAAAGCTTGCTATTATTACCATCTTTTCAGTTAGTCATTAAAAGGTATCAACTACTGAGGACTCTCAGTTCTTTTAAACAAACTTTTTTTTCATAACAGCATGAAAATTTTGACAATACATTTTTTAGCAGAAAAAATCCCTTTGCAGGAAAAAACATTTTTTGCAGACAAAATTTCTTTAAAAATTGCATACATATGCAGTGATAGCAAAAAGTATAACAACCTTCTGTAATACTTGTAGAAACAATCAATATCTATAGAAAGCAGGAGATGTCATATTCCCGATTTAAGCCATGTGGGTGGAGGGATTGTAATCGGTGAATCGGTAATTTATTATTATATGTTCATATATTATTTGGGTGTGCCATCCCTTGACCGAGCACCTGCAATTTTTTTTTTAATCCAATTCGTTTTTATTGAAAACACGGTAGATACAAAATCATACAGGGTAAATGAAGATTACATTTGTCAACCGCCCGCACATGAGGGCTCCATGCATTAATATACTCCAAGACAATCCGGTTACAATTCCTCTGCCTTAGGCTATGTGCGCACGTTGCGTCCTGTACCTTGCAGAAAAAAACGCATCCTCTGGCAGAATTTGTCAATGTCAAATTTTGTTGTGACAACAAAAAACGCAGGAAAAATACATGCGTTTTTCTTGCGTTTTTGCTGCGTTTTGACTGCGTTTTACATGCTTTTTCAGTGCTTAAAATGGGGTGCGTTTTCAATACAAAGACACTACTAAATAAAGTTTGAACATTCAAACACTAGTAAAAAAAGAAAGAAAAAAACCCAAAAAACCCCCACATGCTTTAAATCATACACTATAATGATAATTTTCATAAAAGATTATTGAGATTTAATATTTATGTTAAAAATAAATTTATCTTATTGTTTGACTCTTTTTTTTTAAAGTCGGGCTGGATGTGAGGGCAAAAGGAAACCTCTTGACCTCACTATAATGCCAAAAACGCATGCTTAAAATTTTACAAAAAAAGCATGCATTTTGCATCAAAAATGCATGTAAAACGCTTGAATTTTGATTTTGGATGCATTTTCACAACTGTCAATAACTTCAATGTTACCAAAACGCTGCCAAAATGGCAAAAACAATTGACATGTTGCTTCTTCAAACGCAGAGATTTTGACAAATTTTTGTCACAAAAAATTCTGCGTTTTTGGATGCGTAGTGTGCACACAATATGCCTATTTCTCATAGACTTTCCTTGGAAATCAAAACGCATGCATTTTTGCATTAAAACGCTGCAGGTCAAAACGCTGCAGAAATGCATGAAAAAACGCAATGTGCGCACATAGCCTTACACTTTAACCACACAACAACATGGGGAGGGAGGAGGGGGGGAGATGGGGACTTCATTCAAGTAAGTGGGCACAAGAACAAAGGGATGAGGGGAAGAAGGTACGGTTGGGGGGAGTGAGAGGGGGGGTTAGTAAGGGTAGAGGGTTAGATGCCTGCCTGCAGGGTCGCCATCAGGGCATTACTACTGTGCCTGGTGTACTGGGCCCAGTGAAGGGGGGGGGGGGGCCCGGCTGAGCCAGGGACAATTACTTCGTTTTATTAAGCCCCAGGCCAGCCGGGCCCTCCCCACTCTTCACCGGGCCCCAGTCACAGTCACAGCAGAGGGGCCCAGCAGTGCTGCTTTTGCCGCTATACACGTGGCTAATTTGAATCGCATGCAATTTTGCCATGTGTGCTGGAGATACCGCTGCAGCTGCACTGTTTCCCGAGGTTCAGTGGAGCTTTTCCTGACCTGTCAGGAATGAGGGCAATCTGACCTGTAGCTGCTCAAGGCTCTGGGGGCTTCTGGCCAGATTGCCCTCATCGCATGCAGCATGCCGGGCAGGGAGCGATCCGCAGCTCTGTACAGACTACAGAGTAGAGAGCGGAACCCAGGAGTTCGTCCTCTGCTCTCTGCCCTGCATTTTTCTGTGTGACACAGACTCCTTGATGACATCATAACGCTGCACGCGCCTGTTTAAAAGTACCCGGGAGCTGGGAGGTGAAGAGATGGCGCGGTGCGGGTCCGTACAGCCGGTACAGGAGAGGTAAGGGTTAATTTCATTTTTTTTTTTTAAATAGACTGAGGAGGGGATAATAGGGAGGGGGAGGATTGGGATTAGTAGAGGGGATTGAGGGACCTCCAGGAGTATTCACACATATATATGTATATTATATACAGTACAGACCAAAAGTTTGGTCACATCTTGTCATCTCTAGAACAACTGTTAAGAGGAGACTTTGTGCAGCAGGCCTTCATGGTAAAATAGCTGCTAGGGAACCACTACTAAGGACAGGCAACAAGCACAAGAGACTTGTTTGGGCTAAAGAACACAAGGAATGGACATTAGACCAATGGAAATTTGTGCTTTGGTCTGATGAGTCCAAATTTGAGATCTTTGGATCCAACCACCGTGGCTTTGTAGAAAAGGTGACCAGATGGACTCTACATGGCTGGTTCCCACCATGAAGCATGGAGAAAGAGGTGTGATGGTGTGGGGGTGCTTTGCTGGTGACACTGTTGGGGATTTATTCAAAATTGAAGGCATACAGAACCAGCATGCCTTGCACAGCATCTTGCAGCGGCATGCTATTCCATCCGGTTTGCGTTTAGTTGGACCATCATTTATTTTTCAACAGGACAATGACCCCAAACACATCTCCAGGCTGTGTAAGGGCTATTTGACTAAGAAGGAGAGTGATGGGGTGCTACGCCAGATGACCTGGTCTCCACAGTCACCAGACCTGAACCCAATCAAGATGGTTTGGGGTGAGCTGGACCGCAGAGTGAACGCAAAAGGGCCAACAAGTGCTAAGCATCTCTGGGAACTCCTTCAAGACTGTTGGAAAACCATTTCCAGTGACTATCTCTTGAAGCTCATCAAGAGAATGCCAAGAATGTGCAAAGCAGTAATCAAAGCAAAAGGTGGCTACTTTGAAAAACCTAGAATATAAGACATATTTTCAGTTGTTTCACACTTTTTTTTAAGTATTTCATTCCACATGTTTTAATTCATAGTGTTGATGCCTTCAATGTAAATCTTCAATTTTTAGAGTCATGAAAATAAAGAAAACTCATTGAATGAGAAGGTGTGTCCAAACGTTTGGTCTGTGCTATATATATATATATATATATATATATACATTCAGTATATATATATATATATATATACTAGAAGGTGGCCCGATTCTACGCATCGGGTATTCTAGAATTTACGTATTGTGTAGTTCATGTATGATTTTTGTTATATATATATATATATATATATATATATATATATATAGATGTTGTTGTGTGTAGTTACCAAGTGTTTGTGTAGGGCGCTGTACATGTTCTGGATGTTGTCTGGGTGTGATGGGGGGTGAGAGCGGTGTTGTTTGTGTGTTGCGTTGTTTGTGGAGCGCTGTGTGTCTGTAGCGTTGTGTGTGTGTTGCGCAGTTTGTGTGTGTGTGGTGTGTTTTGGGGGGAGGTATGTTTTGTGCAATGTGTGTGTTGTGCGGTATGTGCGTATATTTGTGTGTGCAGCGTTGTCTGTGTGTGTGGGTGTCTGTGTAGGGCAGTTGTTTGTGGTTCCCAGTGTGTGTGTGTGGTGTGGTGTGTTGTGCAGTGCGCGCGCGCGCGTATGTGTGTGTGTTGGGGGGAGGTGTGCACTTCCCATCGTGCTCCATCCCCCATGCAGCGCACTCCCCATCGTGCTCCATCCCGTATGCTGCGCACCCCCCATCGTGCTCCATCTCCCATCCTGCGCACTCCCAAACGTGTTCCATCCGCCATGCTGCGCACTCCCAAACGTGCTCCATCCGCCATGCTGCGCACTCCCAAACGTGGTCCATCCGCCATGCTGCGCACTCCCAAACGTGCTCCATCCGCCATACTCCGCACTCCCCATCGTGCTGCATCCTCCATGCTGCGCACTCCCAAACGTGCTCCATCCGCCATACTCCGCACTCCCCATCGTGCTGCATCCCCCATGCTGCGCACTCCCAAACGTGCTCCATCCGCCATGCTGCGCATTTCCAAACGTGCTCCATCCGCCATGCTGCGCACTCCCAAACGTGCTCCATCCGCCATGCTGCGCACTCCCAAACGTGCTCCATCCGCCATGCTGCGCACTCCCAAACGTGCTCCATCCGCCATGCTGCGCACTCCCAAACGTGCTCCATCCGCCATGCTGCGCACTCCCAAACGTGCTCCATCCGCCATGCTGCGCACTCCCAAAGGTGCTCCATCCGCCATGCTGCGCCAGCATCAGCCTCTCTACCTGCAGCATCAGCCTCTCTCCTCCCAGCATCAGCCTCTCTGTCCCCAGCATCAGCCTCTCTGTCTCCAGCATCAGCCTCTCTGTCTCCAGCATCAGCCTTTCTGTCTCCAGCATCAGCCTCTCTGTCTCCAGCATCAGCCTCTCTGTCCCCAGCATCAGCCTCTCTGTCCCCAGCATCAGCCTCTCTGTCGCCAGCATCAGCCTCTCTGTCCCCAGCATCAGCCTCTCTGTCCCCAGCATCAGCCTCTCTGTCCCTAGCATCAGCCTCTGTCCCCAGCATCAGCCTCTCTGTCCCCAGCATCAGTCTCTCTGTCCCCAGCATCAGCCTCTCTGTCCCCAGCATCAGCCTCTCTGTCCCCAGCATCAGCCTCTCTGTCCCCAGCATCAGCCTCTCTGTCTCCAGCATAAGCCTCTCTGTCCCCAGCATCAGCCTCTCTGTCCCCAGCATCAGCCTCTCTGTCCCCAGCATCAGCTTCTCTGTCCCCAGCATCAGCCTCTCTGTCTCCAGCATCAGCCTCTCTGTCCCCAGCATCAGCCTCTCTGTCCCCAGCATCAGCCTCTCTGTCCCCAGCATCAGCCTCTCTGTCCCTAGTATCAGCCTCTGTCCCCAGCATCAGCCTCTCTGTCCCCAGCATCAGCCTCTCTGTCCCCAGCATCAGCCTCTCTGTCCCCAGCATCAGCCTCTCTGTCCCCAGCATCAGCCTCTGTCCCCAGCATCAGCCTCTCTGTCCCCAGCATCAGCCTCTCTGTCCCCAGCATCAGCCTCTCTGTCTCCAGCATCAGCCTCTCTGTCCCCAGCATCAGCCTCTCTGTCCCCAGCATCAGCCTCTCTGTCCCCAGCATCAGCCTCTCTGTCCCCAGCATCAGCTTCTCTGTCCCCAGCATCAGCCTCTCTGTCTCCAGCATCAGCCTCTCTGTCCCCAGCATCAGCCTCTCTGTCTCCAGCATCAGCCTCTCTGTCTCCAGCATCAGCCTCCCGCAGCATCAGCCTCTCTGTCCCCAGCATCAGCTTCTCTGTCCCCAGCATCAGCCTCTCTGTCCTCAGCATCAGCTTCTCTGTCCCCAGCATCAGCCTCTCCGTCTCCAGCATCAGCCTCCCCATCCCAGCCTTCCCCAGGATCAGCCTCTGTCCTCTCAGCCTCCTCCAGCACGCCGTGCTCCTCTGCCGACACTCACAGATCCGATCGCATACACTCACACACACCCACACACACCCACCCGATCGCATACACTCACACACACCCGATCGCATACACTCACACACACCCGATCGCATACACTCACACACACCCGATCGCATACACTCACACACACCCGATCGCATACACTCACACACAAAGACACACACACTGACGATATTGCACATACGCGCTGATACTCACAAAATCCGGGGATATCACATGCTTCTGGCCATGTGATCCCCCGGCAGGTCCTGGAAGCTCACAACAGCACAGTATCGCCGCCGAGAAGCAAGCGATATCCCAGGATGTTGTGAGTATGTGGATGCGATGTGATGTGTGAGGTGTGTGTGAGTGTGATCTGATTTGTGTGTGTGTGTGTGTGTGTGTGTGTGTGCTGTTATGTGTGTGTATGTTCCGCAGCTGCAGGACCTTGATGTGTGGATGCGATGTGATGTGTGTGTGAGGTGTGTGTGAGAGTGAGTGTGAGCCGGTGTACACTGGTAACTATGATACACATCGGGTAACTAAGGGACCTTAGTTACCCGATGTTTATAATGGTTACCAGCTTTCACGGCCTCCGTCAAGATCCCAGCATCGCAAGGTTATGTCTGGCGCTGCCGGGATCCTGACGGAGCCGGTGTAGAAGCAAGCGATATCCCAGCATGTTGTGATGTGTGAGGTGTGTGTGAGAGTGAGTGTGAGAGTGAGTGTGATCTGATGTGTGTGTGTACTCACCTGGGAATCGGAGCTCCGTGTCAGTTGGGCCAGAGCGAGCGTGCATTGCGTGAGGGGGGCGGGGCCTGCAGAGAGCCGGGGCGAGAGGCCAATCCGTGGGGGGGGGCGGGGCCATGGCGAGCCCAGCGGCCAATCAGCTTTGTGTCACCGTAAGGACACAATTTCGGAGCATGACAGACAGACAGACAGACAGATAGACAGACAGACAGACAGAATAAGGCAATTATATATAGATATTATATATTTTATATATTTTTATATATTATAATAAATATATATATTAATATTATAATTTATATATATATATATATATATCTAATATATAAAGCGCAGTGTATGTATGTATGTATGTACGTATGTATGTCCGCTAAAGGAATTTGCACCGTCACATTTACAATCATAACATTTTGCACAGACGCCCCATGTGACTCAGGGAACGTCATAGACTATGTTTGAGCTGGAAAATTTAACCCTGTGCTTTCCAGTTACTCTACAAAAATCCTGCAGCCATTAAACTGAATGGAGCTGGGAGCTGCAGGCTATAAATAGCAACTGTCAGTGGTTGCTATAGGAACAAAATGAACTGTTAGTATAACAAGCTTATGTGTGAGGTAAAAAGATGTCGGTGGTGAGACGGATAAAGAGAGACAGAGACAGCCCTGGAAAGAGACAGCCCTGGAAAGAGACAGACCTGGAAAGAGACAGCCGGGAAAAGAGACAGCCCTGGAAAGAGACAGCCGGGCAAAGAGACAGCCGGGCAAAGACACAAATGCCCAAAGAGACAAATGCCCAAAGAGACAGACCTGGAAAGAGACTGACCTGGAAAGAGACAGCCCTGGAAAGAGACAGCCCGGCAAAGAGACAGCCCGGCAAAGAGACAGCCCGGCAAAGAGACAGACTGGCAAAGAGGCAGCCGGGCAAAAAGACAGAGAGAGAGAGAGAGACAGACAGATACAGATAGACTGATGCAAATACAGACAGAGAGATAGAGACAGACAGCGAGACAGACAGCACTGGAAAGAGACAGCCCTGGAAACAGACAGCCCTGGAAAGAGACAGACCTGGAAAGAGACATATATAATGTTTTTGTAAGAGTAGTGGCAGACTGTGGAAAGTTTGCGGGGTGGAGGCGGAGCAGGGGTGGAGCCTGGGCGGAGTCTCAAGGGGGCCCCATAATTTTGCCAGTATGAGGCCCTGAAATTCCTAGTGGCGGCCCTGCCTGCCTGCATTACCAACCCCAGCCCACCAGCCAGGGGCATCAACTCCTCCTAGACCTCTCTCATAACCTGCTGCCTCAGTCAGGGTCTCAACGCTTTAGCCCCCTGGCTAGCCGAGCCAGGACTATGATTCCATCAGCTCTATCTCAACTACGAGCACCTGCAATTTTGAGTGCCTCCTGGATATCACTTCTCATTCCATGATCCCCTGGAGTTGCCTTGGTCAGCTACCTACCAGTGTTTAGCCTAACTCCACCACCATTCACTTTAGTAAAGACTCGGTAGCTATTCATGTCCACTCCTCCAGTCCAGTGATTGATGTTTTGGTCTATTGGATCCACTAACCTTGTGCTTGCCCTGTAAGTATAAGGCTATGTGCCCACACTGCGGAAAATGCGCGGATTTTGCCGCGGATTTCTGGCGGGAAAGCCGCGGATTTTCCGGAAATCTGCAGCACAGCTACTCCCCAGCCATTTCTATGGCATTTGGGAAATTCTGTGCCCACGCTGCGGATTTTTCCGCAGCGAATCGTGCGGATTTTCATGCGCAAAAATCTGCAGCATGTCAATTATTGTTGCGGATTTTCGTGCGGATTTTGCCTATTCAATTGAATTAAAAGAAATCGCAAAATCCGCAACAAAATCCGCACCTATGAAAAGGTGCGGATTCCGGGGGAAAGCTGCGGATTTTGATGCAGAAAAATCCGCAGATACAGAGTCCCGTGGGCACATAGCCTTACACTCCATATGTCTCATTCGGCATAAGTATAGAAAAATTACACCTTTTAAACGATCGCAATGCAAACATTTATTTATTTTCAAAAAAAGCATTGTTGTAGTGTGCGGTTGTAGCCAAACTTAACCTTCACCCGAGGGTTATTTTCTGTTTTTTTCCAAGAGCCGTAATTTTTTTATTTTTCCGTCAATCTTGCCATATAAGGGCTTTCTTTTTTTTGCGGGACAAGCTGTACTTTTAAATGAAAAAAAAAATAGGGATAACTTCGGCACACTATTCACTCCCATAAAAGAAGGCAGTTAAGAATTTTCCATGTACTTTTAAATGAAACCATGAGTTTTACCATATAGTGTACTGGAAAACAGCAAACAAATTTCAAGTGTGGAAAACTTCAAGAAAAAGTGTGATGGCACAATAGTTTTTGGATATTTTATTCACCATGTTCACTATATGATAAATCTGATGTGTTAGTGTGATGTCTCAGGTTAGTACGAGATTGTAGACACCAAACATGTATAGGTTTACTTTTATCTAAGTGGTTAAAAAAAATCGCAAGTTTGTCCAAAAAAGGTGGCACACTTTTAGCTCCATTTTATGAAACCCATAGCGTTCTTATTGTTCGAGATCTATGGCTCAGTGATAGCTTATTTTTTCCATCTGAAGCTAACATTTTTAACAGCACCATTTTTGCGCAGATGCTACGTTTTGATCGCCTCTTATTGCATTTTGCGCAAAATTTGCAACCAAAAAAACGTAATTTTGGCATTTGAAATTTTTTTGCCACTATGCCGTTTACCAATCAGATTAATATATTTTATATTTTGATAGATTTGGCGTTTCTGAATGTGGCGATACCAAATATGTGTATATTTTTAATTTTTTTAACCCTTTCATTTTCAATGGGCCGAATGGGGGGGATTTGAACTTTTTAGATTTTTTTTATTTTTCTTTAATTTTTTTAAACTTTTTTTTTTATTTTTTTTTTATTTTACTAGTTCTCCTAGGGGACTATAATGGTCAGCAGCCTGATCGCATTTCCATTTCTCCAGATCACAGCTGAGATCTGGAGAAAAGCAGCTCTCCTCTCACACACTGCCCTCTGCCGGCAGTGAGAGAAAGTGACTCATGATAGCTACAGGAGTCATTGCATGACCCTGTGCTACCATGGCAACTACTGGAAGTCATGCTAATGGTGGCGCGCTGATACATCTCGCAATCAGATTTTGGCAGCGAGATGTAAGGGGTTAATAGGCGCGGGAACGTGATTCCACTCGTGCCTGGCAGGCACACATCTCAGCTGTTGAAATCAGTTGAGATGTGTATGGATCACTGCGGACTGCCCACGGTAGCCCGCGGGAATCAATTTCACATGATCCATGATGTACCCAGTATCTCATGTGTTATGAAGAGGTTAAAAAAAACTAGATAAATCTGGTATCTCTGTAATTGCATTAACCCAAACAATAGAGCTGCCTAATCACTTACACTGCAAGCTGAATGGAGTAAAAAATAAAAATAATTCTTGAACTGCTGTTCAATCTTCCTCCAAAAGATCGCAGTAGAGTTTGATTACCATTTATCCCGCGCTTACCACTTATATCAGCGTTACCATGTAAGGGTATGTGCGCACGTTGCTTTTTACCTGCTTTTTACCTGCTTTTTTGCTGCTTTTTCTTCTGCGCTGTTTAATGGCAAAATGGATGTGTTCTTCCATTCAAGCAAAGTCTATGGGAATTTGGGTTTCTTGTTCACACTATGTTGTTCAAAATGCTGCCTTCTTGTGGCAAAACTTTGGTCAAAAACTCAGCTTTGCAGTGCAAAACCCAAATGGCAAAAACAATTGACATGTTGCTTCTTTGAAAAGCTGAGTTTTTGACCAAAGTTCTGCCACAAAAAGGCAGCATTTTGAACAACATAGTGTGAACAAGAAACCCAAATTCCCATAGACTTTGCTTGAATAGAAGAACACATCCATTTTGGCATTAAACAGCGCAGAAGAAAAAGCAGCAAAAAAGCAGGTAAAAAGCAGGTAAAAAGCAACGTGCGCACATACCCTAAAGGGGGCTTTACACGCAATGACATCGCTAACGAGATGTCGTTGGGGTCACGGAATTCACGGTCACCCGGCCTCGTTAGCGACGTCGTTGCGTGTGATACGTATGAGCGATTGCTAACGATGCAAAATACTCACCAAATCATTGATTGTTGATATGTCGTCCATTTCCCAAATGTCGTTGCTGATTTTAGACGCAGGTTGTTCGTCGTTCCTGAGGCAGCACACATCACTATGGGTGACACCCCAGGAATTACTAACAACACCGTACCTGCGTCCTCTGGCAACGAGGTGGGCGTGACTTCCATGCGGCTGATCTCCGCCCCTGCGCTTCTATTGGACGCCTGCCGTGTGACGTCGCTGTGACGCCGCATGAACCGTCCCGTTAGAAAAGGGGCTGTTTGCCGGCCACAGCGACGTCGCTAGGAAGGTAAGTATGTGTTACGCGTCCTAGCGATATTGTGCACCACGGGCAGCGATTTGCCCGTGACGCACAAACGACGGGAGCGGGTGCTTTCACGAGAGACATCGCTAGCGATGTCGCTGCGTGTAAAGCAGCCTTAAGACAAAACCCCAAAGGAAAATTCCCAATAATGAGGCTCAGAAAGTCACTTTGGACTCAGTATGTCCTATGATCTGGCGGTGTCTGTCTTTTCAGTGGTGCACATAAGAACAGTCGGCAACAGTTTTGTCCACTTCTAAATAGGACAATACTGAACAGAGGCCAGAGAGACCAGAGTAACTCTGCTGCCTCATTATAGTGAATGGATCCCTTGTAATCTGTGAATCATGCTATTCGGAGATTTAGATGGAAACGTGTGTGCAAGTGTGTCGCCCTAGGCAAGCCAGGGGACACAGGTCACACACCACCACACCCCACACTCCAGGTAGGCACATCACAGCTAACCACAAATCCTTGTTGCCTTCCTCCAGAGGTTGATGATGCACACCAGGGGGTGGGCCAGGCGGTTGGCTCCGCCCACCAAGGAGCTCACAATTCTGGAGGCAGGAAGAAACCAGGCAGATGAGTCGAGGAGGAGGAAGTGGAAGGAGTAAACAGGAGATAGCTCAGGGAGGAGCAGGAGTGAGGAGCTAAGTGAAAGTGAAGGAAGGAAAGTGGAAAAGGAGGAAAAGCAAGTAAAGTGACAGAAGAGAAAGACAGCCTGAAGGGTCCAGCTTTGTGAGGGCCAGAACAGCAAGGTCAGCAACGGCGGTGACTGTCTGGAGGGGGACCGTTTGGAAGTTCCTGGAAGGACCCCGTTGGCTGTGTGCCCGGTGGTCTGGAGCAGTGTTCCGAAGGACAGTCAGCACCAGGGCAGGGGCCTCTCGGACCCCGGCAAGGCTAGGAGTCGCCAGATTTGCCAAATCCGTCAGTGACGGGGACGCAGATCCCCCAACAACCAAGTCCCGATTGAAGGCAACAGCCCAACCCGTATTGGAGAGACACCGCCACCGCCACGGCACCAGTTTCTCAGGGCCAGCGCCTGCGGGCAAAGTGTAGAGCTCCTCCGGCCCAGATTGCAGTCGGGGAGCGGGTAACCGGAGGGAATCCACCGCTACCATCAGTCAACACAGGTGCAAGGAAGAGGGACATCACCGTCACCTACCGGGAGTGCAGGTGCAGCCGTCTGTGGGACCGTCCTACCAGCCGTTGGTTTACCGTACAAACTGTGTCCGTGTGTCAGGGTGAGTGAGTACTATAGTGCCGCAAGGCACAGCGCTGCCCCCGCGTCCCTGCGCCCTCCAGGCCCTACACTTCACATCTCATCACCGGGCCCCGGGATCACCAACCCCTACCCACGGAGGGGCAACACAACACCTGGCTGCTCCGCATCACCATCCCCGGGACCCCCATACTGAGCAGCGGTGGTGCAATCACCACAACCGTGGGTGGCGTCACGAACTATAACAATCCCCACATCCACCCAACAAACACCCCCTTTCACTCACGGGCGAGGAGTGTCGCTCGAGAAACCCCGGGATCCGGCCCACAGCTCGAGCCACCAGGAGCAGCTGCCGGACCCGAGCAGAAGGGGTGAGCGCGGTGTGCTGACACCCTCCTCCCCGCCCGCGACAACTTGGCGTCACGAACAGGATCTTACCGCTCTGCCGTCAGGTAGAGGTGCGCCTTGTTACCGCCGGAGGCATCCGGCAGAAAAATTTCAGAAGCCGCCATCTTTGGCGCGAAAAGTTCCCGCTCGAGCGTCTTCTCGAGCAGTAGAGGCGCGAAGGCCAAAACCCCGCCCCGAGAGAGGAGGGGCCGGAAAGAGCTAAGGGGGACGCGATGGCGGCTGGACGCATGTAGCTGCGGCTATAAAGGCAGGGACGCCAGGACCTTGCGAAAATACCGTTCCTGGAAGCAACCAGTGAAGACACCATGTGGATGCCGTCCCGCGACACCGTACCCCCCGCGCCTGGAACCGCGGCGTGGGTGGAGATCCGGACCACGCAGCTCTATCAACGGCTGCAGGTCAAGATGCAGCTCCTCATGGAGGAGTGGGAGGCCGACATGGCGGACGTTGTAGCCACCGTGCGGAGACGCGAGGAGGAGGCGGAGAAAGGGAGGGTGAGTGACCCACGTCCCAATGCCCTTGCAGGGCCGGTCATCGCGGCTGTGGGGCCCGGTCCAAGCCCTCTCCCCCCGTTGCCTCCCTCGCCACCCGTCTCGGAGGCCGTGACCCCGCCACTAGGCCCGCTACCACCGCAACCGGTAGCGATACCCAGCCCGTCCGCCCCAGCGGACCGACCTGTAGCCGGAGCCCGCAACAAACCGGAGGCATTACCATGGAAGGCCCCGAAGATTGTGCCAGAGACCGTCCCCGAGCAGTTTCCCGAGCCGGAGCCGACGACCCGCTCCGAGTCGAAGGCCCGGCTGCGGAAAGCCCCTGTGCCCATCCCCCACACCTCGGCTGAGGTGGCGCCGGGTTGTTGCTGCAAGGCAGCGCCCAAGGCCATGACACCGCGGGATACGCTACCCACCTTCCTGACAGTGGGTAACGTGCTGGATGTCCCGCGGGGCTCAACCCGTGCGCCGGAGCAGGTAGCAGCGCCATACTGGGACAGGGAGCCGACAAAGCTGGGCCTGGAGATCGCGGAGAGGGAGAGAAGGAAAGCCGAGCTGGTGGCCCGAGCCATTCGGGAAAAAGAAAACCTGCGGCAAGCGACCTTCCGTGTCCGGGGCCCATTCTACGAGGGGCAGGTGAGGCGATTTGATATCCGCCGGGGCTACGGATTCATATACGAACCGGGCCTGGAGGCCGAGGTGTTTGTGGCCCGGCGGGACGTAAATGCCCATCTGCCCGAGGAGCATCCTGGCCGCAATCTCATACCAGGGGACATGGTGCGTTACACCCGGCACTGCGGAGAGAGGGGGTGGTTTGCCCTGGACGTAAAGCTGAGGGGCAGCCCGGAGAGCAAGGTGTGCTCTGCATCCCCTCCCTCGGATGAAGCAGAAAAAGGATCGGAGTAGGGCAGCGGATGCCCGTTGCACCGTCCCCGTTGGGACCACCACTGAGTTGCTTGTTTGCTGTGTGTTGTTTGAAAAAGTTCTGCAAATGATGAGAAGGAAATGATACCGAGTACTTCACCAGATTTGCTTTGTGATTTGCAACCGGCTGGAGCCGGCACCGTTGTCCCCGTGGGGACCGTTTAAAGTTTATATGCATGGGAACTATCCATGGACAAGCCCGTGAACTTGCAGGGCACCACAAACGTTAAGTGGCTTGTAAATATGTTGGGTACCGTTACCGTTTCCGCAATGCCGCCTCCGGAGAGGCAGGTTGGAGGGAGGGCCCTGAGCAGAGCAGGCCAGGGCCCAGCCGCCAAAGGAACCGGTGGCCACCCTCTGGAGGGGAAGGACAGATCCCGCTCGGGTAACTTGTGCTGGACTGTGGGTCAAGGGGTGCTGCCTGGGTTTTAGGGGCAGCATCAGGGCCAGGTTGCTTGGGTGGGAGAGAGCGGAAACCGTGACCGTATACCGTTGCAACGTTTAAGTAAATGTGCCTCCCGTCTTGGGAAGAGTTTTGATTAAAAATGTTATTTATGTTTTGCTTAACCCTGTTATCCCCTTCTTACAGAAAAATAAAACCGGTGTAGGACGGCAGCCCGCGGACGGTCTGCATTTTGCTAAGGGGGAATGTGTCGCCCTGGGCAAGCCAGGGGACACAGGTCACACACCACCACACCCCACACTCCAGGTAGGCACATCACAGCTAACCACAAATCCTTGTTGCCTTCCTCCAGAGGTTGATGATGCACACCAGGGGGTGGGCCAGGCGGTTGGCTCCGCCCACCAAGGAGCTCACAATTCTGGAGGCAGGAAGAAACCAGGCAGATGAGTCGAGGAGGAGGAAGTGGAAGGAGTAAACAGGAGATAGCTCAGGGAGGAGCAGGAGTGAGGAGCTAAGTGAAAGTGAAGGAAGGAAAGTGGAAAAGGAGGAAAAGCAAGTAAAGTGACAGAAGAGAAAGACAGCCTGAAGGGTCCAGCTTTGTGAGGGCCAGAACAGCAAGGTCAGCAACGGCGGTGACTGTCTGGAGGGGGACCGTTTGGAAGTTCCTGGAAGGACCCCGTTGGCTGTGTGCCCGGTGGTCTGGAGCAGTGTTCCGAAGGACAGTCAGCACCAGGGCAGGGGCCTCTCGGACCCCGGCAAGGCTAGGAGTCGCCAGATTTGCCAAATCCGTCAGTGACGGGGACGCAGATCCCCCAACAACCAAGTCCCGATTGAAGGCAACAGCCCAACCCGTATTGGAGAGACACCGCCACCGCCACGGCACCAGTTTCTCAGGGCCAGCGCCTGCGGGCAAAGTGTAGAGCTCCTCCGGCCCAGATTGCAGTCGGGGAGCGGGTAACCGGAGGGAATCCACCGCTACCATCAGTCAACACAGGTGCAAGGAAGAGGGACATCACCGTCACCTACCGGGAGTGCAGGTGCAGCCGTCTGTGGGACCGTCCTACCAGCCGTTGGTTTACCGTACAAACTGTGTCCGTGTGTCAGGCTGAGTGAGTACCATAGTGCCGCAAGGCACAGCGCTGCCCCCGCGTCCCTGCGCCCTCCAGGCCCTACACTTCACATCTCATCACCGGGCCCCGGGATCACCAACCCCTACCCACGGAGGGGCAACACAACACCTGGCTGCTCCGCATCACCATCCCCGGGACCCCCATACTGAGCAGCGGTGGTGCAATCACCACAACCGTGGGTGGCGTCACGAACTATAACAATCCCCACATCCACCCAACAAACACCCCCTTTCACTCACGGGCGAGGAGTGTCGCTCGAGAAACCCCGGGATCCGGCCCACAGCTCGAGCCACCAGGAGCAGCTGCCGGACCCGAGCAGAAGGGGTGAGCGCGGTGTGCTGACACCCTCCTCCCCGCCCGCGACACAAGTACTCAGTGTAGAGAACAAGATAAATGTGATCCAAAATGTTCTGTAAAATGTTCCCAATAAAAGCTTCAACCCAATCCACAAAAAGAAAAACAAGTCTCCACTCCAATCCGTCAATGGAAATATAGGATATTATAGTATCACAAAGGCTGTGGAAAAGCGCTATGGCTCCTCGCCCCACAAAATAAATCCAGCGAATTCTGTGCTTCCAAATCCAAATGCACCCCTCCCTTCTGAGCCTGACAATCCGCCTAAGGCTAGTTTCACACTTGCGCTATTTTGACGCAAACGGAATCCGTCAGTAATGTAGTACAGTTCATTTATTTACAGTGGAAGCGCGTTAATATGCCGCGTGAGTGTGTCATGCAGTACCCGCGTGTGTCCACATGGTGTCGCGCTTCCACTGTAAATAAATGAACTGTACTACATTACTGACGGATTCCGTTTGCATCAAATAGCGCAAGTGTGAGTGGGGCCTTAATCACATATAGCGTCCACATATTTGGCATTACTGTAATAAGGAAGCCTGCTTAATTTATGGCATGTATGTCTCCAGAAGCATGAAATGGGCACCATGTACGCACGACAATTTACTGAGCACTATAATGGCAGATTTACAATTTTCACGTAGCAACATCCATTTCTGCCTGTGTCTGGAAAACACCCATGGTATCAAAATTGTCACTACACCTGTAGATAAAATCCCACAGGGGTGTAATTTCAAAAATGGAATCACTTAGGCCTAAAACATACTTCCGCATAAAAAACGTACATGTCTCACGTTTCGTTTTTCGGGTCCGTGTTCCGTTTTTTATGGGTGTTTCTCCGGTACGCATGACATCCGTGTGATGGCGTATGCTCGCCATGTGTATGTGTGTAACGTCCGTGTTGGCATTAAATACGTACGTGTGTTGTCTGTGTGACTTCCGTTTTTTGAGATCCTCTTTCATACCCAAATTACGTTGTTAATGCTTCATCATGCGATTCTGGTGGGTTTAATTGGTCAATTACCGTCCCTCATCTGTTTATTAGGTTAAACATCGTTTAAATTCATTGTTTCTGGGCTCTTCCACTCATTATACAGACTCCGAAATGTCTCTATCAAATGAAGCAACAATATATTTGCTATGGTTGATATCTAGGAGATATGGTGTTAGGCGACATATACTTGATTATGAACCACCTGTTGAAACAAGGATGTGGATCCACCCCCTTGTCAAGCTAAGGAAAACGCCTGGACATTTTAACATTCTTTATGGTGTAATGAGCAAATTTCCGCCAAACTTTCATGCATACTGCCATATAACCTTAACGTCCTTTGACAACATCCTTGGCCTTGTGCATCACCAAATGAAAAATCAGGACATTTGACAATTTGACAATTGACCTGATAGATTGGAAACAAGTGTTGCTGATGTTTTGAGTAAAAACGCACGCGGACGGTACGTGCTGCACACGGACATTCTACGTGTGCCGTCCGTGCAGGCATGGACCCATTGACTTTAGTAGGTCCGTGCCTGCGTGTTGACGGCCAAAAACGGACATGTCGACCGTGTTGACGGCCAAAAACGGACATGTCGACCGTGTGGAAAAACGCACACACGTTCCGTGTGGTTTTACATGTGTGTGCCTTCTACCATAGGGTAACATTAGTCTACGTGTCTCCGTGCCGCCGGTACGTGCAAAAACGTACCAAACACGTACCGGGGGCACGGATGTGTGTCGCAGGCCTTAGGGATTCTGCACTTGGAGGTTCTGTATATGGAGTCTGCAAAGTATTCTAGGAAAATCTATGCTCCAAGATTCAAATAGCGCTCTTTCTCTCCTAAGGCTATGTCCGCACTTTGCGTTGTCCTAGTTGCAGTTCAAAACGCATGTTTTGGCATAAATTGATTTTGCCAAAGTTGCTTTTGACCATCAAAACACGATAAATATGCGTGCATATTTACTGCGTTTTAGCCGCATTTTTAGCTCTTTTTACATGCTTTTACATTGCTCAAACTTAGATGCGTTTTGATTACAAAGACACTACTAAATAAAGTTTTAACATACAAACACTATGAAAAAAGGTGAAAAAAAAGAATACACACATAATTTATTAAATCATAACGAAAACAGCAATATTTAATATAATTATTGCGGTTTTATACTAACATGCTGCTTCTTTGAATGCATGTTTTTTGCCCAAAATTATGCAAATTAAACTCTACGTTTGGAAACGTAAAGTGCGGACAAGAAATCCACATTTTCCATACACTTTTCTTGAAAAGCAAAACGCATGCCTTTTGGCATGAAAACTCTGCAGTTCAAAATGGACCTAAAAAGCAGCTCAAACGCAGGTGGAAACAGAAAGTGTGGACACAGCCTTAGGGTGGCTTTACACGCTACGATATCGGTCCCGATATCGCTAGCATGAGACCCGCCCCCATCGTTTTTGCGAGAGGGGCATATCGCTGCCCGTCGCGCACAAAATCGCGCACCCCCGTCACACGTACTTACCTGCCCTGCGACGTCGCTGTAACCGGCGTACCGCCTCCTTTCTAAGAGGGCGGTCCGTTCGGCGTCACAGCGACGTCACTAAGCGGCCGCCCAATGAAAGCGGAGGGGCGGAGATGAGCGGAACAAACATCCCGCCCATCTCCTTCCTGTGGCCAGCGGCAGGTAAGGAGATGTTCCTCGTTCCTGCGGCGTCACACGGAGCGATGTGTGCTGCCGCAGGGACGAGGAACAACTTCGCCCCAGCGACAGCAGCGATAATTGGGAGTGGACCACCATGTCAACGAGGAGCGATTTTGGACATTTTTGCAACGATCCAAAATCGCTCCTAGGAGTCACACACAACGATATCGCTACAGCGGCCGGATGTGCGTCACAAATTCCGTGACCCCAACGAGATCGCTGTAGCGAAATCGTAGCGTCTAAAGCGTGGGGTATTGCCATATTCAACAGAAATTGTGTGACAAATGCTGGTGCCATTTTTACCCATTTCCACATGGGAAAATGTAAAATCTGTGTCTAAAAAAATTTTTGTAGTAAAAATTTAATTATTTTTTTTCTACACCGCCCAATGATATAAAATTCTGTAACACACCTGTAGTGTCAATATGATCACTGAAGCCCTAGTTGAATTCAGTGATTGGTGTAATTTGTAAAATGGGGTCACTTATGTGGTGTCAATGTGAAGCCCCTCACGTGCAGGTCGCCTCAGGGTTTTCACGTCCTGGGAATCTTCCGGCAACAGGTAGGTCAGGTTAACTTTAATAGGAATCGTGACGCCACCCTCGGTTTTGCGGTCAGGGTGAGGGGTGACCGCCACTGCAGTATAGCGAGCGTCTGGGGCTGATGGTAATTGCAGTTAGATGGTGTGGCCTCCCGAGAGTGAGGCTGGCCCCAGGGGCTCGGGTGTTTGTGCGTAGTACCACAGGTCGCAGAAGAACTTACACACAGTCCAGAAATGACTTTCAGGGTTTTTACTCACTTTTTGCTGGTAGAGTGAGGCAACCCGGGCAATGTTATGATGAACCAAGTGGAACCAGGTATCCCTCAGGCTGATATAGAGGTGACTGCTGATTCGCCTTCCTAGCACCTTTGTTTCGGACCACCCCAGACTTGAAGTATCGTGGGATGCATCCAGGGAAGTCGCTACTGCCTTTCTCCCCTTCCTGACCCGTTTGCTGACAGCGTGGACCAAGGATAAGATGGCTCCAGGCTCGATCCTCCTTATGGGCCCCCTCGTTGCTGATGATGCTGCGGGTTCTGTGTTGATTGGCGTGGAACCTCTAGTCCCACCGCCTACAGGATTTAGTAGACCACTAAATGGATGTCTGGCTCTAGGGACCTGTACCCCGTGTGTGCATTCATTACCAGGAGTCCCCGTACTCGACTCCTTACTGCTCTCCTTCTTTGGGTGTCTTTCAGTCTGACTTGGTGGTAATGTTCTCCCCCACCAGCAGCCACTGCACGTGCAGGGCCTGACAGTGTTCCGCTCTTAAGCCCTACACTTCAGACACAGCTGCCCCACTCCTTCTCCTCTGACTGCCACTGCACAACTTTCTTCCAGCTTCACTACAGCACCACACTAACTGAGATGTGGAGGCTCCGCCCCCTCCTGGATCTGCCCAGGGGTCCCCTCTAATGTGTGTGTGTGTGTCCTGGTCAAAGGGTGCCTGAAGGTACACACCCTACTCAGCCTTTGGGATTACCTGTTTGTACTGACCCAGCATGGGTGCAGTACTCAGTGGCGCCTGACCAGGTCAGGGGCGCCACATCTACTTTTCTGGCATGTCAGAGGCTCTGTGAATGTGACATGGTGCCATTAAAATGTCCTAGTGACATGCCCACGCCTGGTTGTTGGGTGACTCGTTACCGGGCGGCGGTTCAGGCTCCGGGGTGCCGCGGTGGCGTGGCCCAGTTCCGTGACCCCGGCTGTGTCAATCAAAAGGGACGGGGGATGGATGGATGATGGGGATGGAAGTTCGTGACGCCATCTGTGGTATGCGGCAAGTGGGGTGCCGCCGCTGCGGGATAGGGGCCTCTGGGGCAGATGGTGACGCAGCTTAGATGCTATAGCTCTCCACAGGCAGAGCTAAGCCCCATGGCGGATTGTGGTAGTAGTAGTAGTCTATGATGGCGGGCTCAGGTGAATAACGGAGTGACACAGGGGTGCAGTCTCAAGGTTTTTACTCAATGTAGCTGGTTACACACATGCCAGGAACCACCTTTTGGAGTGCCGGGATTCATCGTGATGGGCTCCAGCCGATCCCGGGTAGTTCGGAGGTCGAATCCGGTGCACCTATCTAAAGTGTACTCTTTCCTGGCCGACTCCTGGGCTTGCTTCTCCCTCCTGTGTTGCTTTTTCACTCACTGAACCCTGTATCCGTGCCCATAAACCCTGTGGGGTGGCGTAAGGCTCTATCCCTTTGCTCCTTGAGGGTCACCTTCCAGTGAATTCATGTGCGGTGGTAGCTTCAGTGCGTGCAGACACCTGAGCCGCTGGTTTTGCTAGTGAAGCCTGTAGGTTACACTCCCCTAACCTAGGGACCAGTCCCCGTGTTGCAGCCAAGTCCTTCCACCAGTAGATTATGTGGAACAAGGCCACGAGAGATTAGCTCCTGTGGTCTCTAGGACCCCTTCTGTCTGTGCCCGGGCCGAGCGGTACCTGCCCCAGGCCGCTGGTCTTAGCTCCTCCACTGCTCCTCTTTCTCTCCTTCACACTCTACACACTGTGTTCCCACTTGTACTATTGTGTTCCCACTCCTAAGACTCCACACCCTCACCCTGGCTTCGGGTATAATCACGCCCTTGCCATGTCTGATGAGGTGTTTCTGAGCCTGGGTGTAGTGCTTTGTGTGAACCGGTGTTGACATCCTCCTTACCCAGGATGGAATACCACACCTCTGGATGAGGTGCAGTACCTCTGTGGTGACTGAAGCCTCAGGGGCGCCACTCTACCCCACAGCAAATCCCAACATGTCCTCGGGCTGGAACAAACAAAAATACAGTGGTTAAGACTTGCAAATTTTTGTATGCATTAAACATTTTAAAACATTTTCTTCCCTTTATGGGAGACACTCTCTTGAATGTTACCAACATGATAAACTCTTACATTACACTATAAAACTTGACAGTATAAAACATCAGCTTTTGCATAATAACATTTTTGTTGAAGAGCACGATGCCAAGTGTCCTTGCACCACTCCTATGATGTGCAAACTTGTAGCAACAAATAAAACAAAGTGGGGGACCCTCCACAAGAAAACCCCCAACGTAGGCTCTGGGTGGGCGACAGAGCGTTCCTGATCACGCTTTATTGCTTTTGTCCCACCAGACGGGTTTTGTCTCCTGTGATCAAAGAATTCTGCTAGAGGGCACTGTAATCAGCGTAAAGGTACCGTCACACAACGAGATCGCTAGCGAGATCGCAGCTGTGTTACGGTTTCCGTGACGCAGTAGCGATCCCGTTAGCGATCTTGTTATGTGTGACACCTACCAGCGATCAGGCCCCTGCTGTGACATCTCTAGTCGTTGCAGAATGGTCCAGGCCATTTTCTTCAAAGGCGATGTCCTGCTGGGCAGGACGCATCGCTCTGTTTGACACTGTATGACAGGGTCACAGTGATTGCTGAGATCGTTATACAGGTCGCTACTGCGACCTGTATTGTTCCTGCATCGCTGGTAAGATCTGACTGTGTGACATATCACCTGCGACCTCCCCGCGACTTACCTGCGATCCCTATCAGGGCGCATCGTTTTTGGGATCGCTGGTAAGTCGTTGTGTGTGACTGGGCCTTAAAGGAGTTGTCCGACATAAACTCAAAATTTTTTGTTAAGCTAATCTGTGCTGTATTGTCATATAAAACACCCCTACATTGTTATTTTTTTGTTTTCTAACTTTTGTTCCTCTTGAATTCACCCTTTATTCTCTGCAGCTCTTTGTTTACATTCAGCTCTAGCAAACTTACCTCTTCCTGTGCAAAACCTCAGTCAGAGCTGGCACCACCCGGCTTCAGTGTCCAGCCCCTCCCCAGTGTCCAGCCCTGCCCCCTGCCCACCCCCTGCACACACATTCCCTGCCAGTATTCTTCCCCAGCACCTGACCTGTTATCACTACAGCATTGCAAATAACAGCCCCACATCGGGCTCTGCACCCCACACCACATCGGGCTCTGCACCCCACACCACATCGGGCTCTGCGCCCCACACCACATCGGGCTCTGCACCCCACACCACATCGGGCTCTGCACCCCACACCACATCGGGCTCTGCACCTCACACCACATCGGGCTCTGCACCCCACACCACATCGGGCTCTGCACCCCACACCACATCGGGCTCTGCACCGCACACCACATAGGGCTCTGCACCGCACACGCACATTGGGCTCTGCACCGCACGCGCACATATGGCTCTGCACCGCACACACACATATGGCTCTGCACCGCACACACACACATATGGCTCTGCACCGCACACACACACACATATGGCTCTGCACTGCACGCACACACGGCGCTCTGTACCGACCCCCCTACCCCCATAGGGAACACATGTAGGGAGTACATACTCATCCGTCCTCGGTCCCCGCCGCTCTTGCACGTTGGTGCGCTGTCTGTGCTCTGTACATATCAGCATAGTAGTGACGTCACCGCTGTGCTGAAGAGAGCACAGACAGCGGGGCAGTGATGAGAAGCAGCGCTGCGCTGCTTCTCATCAGCGCTTTCAAATGTACCGGCATCTGTGATCTGTGATGCCGGTACATTTGAATGTGTGATCCTGAGCAGGGGGCCCGGTGCTGGCGGTGACACCGCGGCAGCCGCCGCCAGGCCCCCCCCCCAGGTCACGTACCCCACAGCAGTGCAGGGGGAGGTTGCGGGGAGAGTACGGGGTGCGGGGGAATGTGTGGGAGGGTGCAGGGAAAGGGGGCGGGGCTCATCGCACTGTAGCCGCCTAGCAGGGAGGCGACATGCTGTTCCAGATTTGCATGTCAACATGGTCCTGCCCATGTTGACATGAAATGACCGGAAGCAGCAAAATCACGGCAGGAGCGGTCACATGACCACTCTGAGTCGGGGGAGAGGGGCTGACAGCGGAGCAGGTAAATGCTCACTATCTACTTACCTTCCCCAATGTAGCCCAATAGGGTAATAAAAAAAAAAAGTCAAAAGAAGCCGGATAACCCCTTTAACTATATACACAGGAAGTCCTGGCCACACATAGTCCAGTGGCTCAGTTGTCCATTTTCAAATACACATGGAAAAAAACTTATCTGGAAACAGATTAACTATTTTACATTTTCTTTAAGTGCTGGTAGACATTCTTACTTTCTTGTCTCTAGGCCTATGGCTTCCCAACTTAGGGCAGTCCATTTAGCCCGACAAGCCATAGCTCAGGCCCAGAGTCTATGTTGCCTGCTCAAAGGGCGCAGCAGTTCTCATGCCGACTGCAGCAGATTCCTGGTCTGGTGCTGTTGGTCGGCACTCCGGTGCTGCTTGCAAGCGACCAATCTTTACATCCAGGCTCCGCTTGCCATCCTGCACACGGAGTCCCTCCACGACGCAGGTGCCCCAGTCTGCTCCCTTACTACTCCATTTTCTTCCTGGGGAGGCGGACTTCTGGGCCCTTTGGTAAGTTTCATTTCTCTGCTACTGCTGTAGGGGTCGGGCATGATTTTTCGCGCTGTTTAGCAGTTCAGACCACGAAGGGAGGTCGCACCCAACCCCTTTGATTGCACATGGCGCCTGTTCTTTTTCAATGGATGCCAATATACAGTCCATTTTGTACAGTCTTTAAGGCATACAGTACCCGTGGTAACAGGCACGAAATCCTGTTTGTGATGCCAAAATGACACGCCCGCGCCGGGGGCGTGGAGTGAATTGTAACCGGGCGGTTGTTCTGGCTCTGGGGTGCCGCAATGGCGTGGCCCGGCTCCGTGACCCTGGCGGTGTCAATCAAAAGGGACGGGGGATGGATGGATGATGGGGAAGGTAGTTCGTGACACCACCTGTGGTATGCTGCAAATGGGGTGCCACCGCAGCAGGATAGGGCCTCTGGGGCAAATGGTGATGCAGCTTAGATGGTATAGCTCTCCACAGGCAGAGCTGGGCCCCATGATGGATTGTGGTGGTAGTAGTATTCTATGATGGTGGGCTCAGGCGAATAACGGAGCGACACAGGGGTGCAGTCTCAAGGTTTTTACTCCCTGTATCCGGTTACACACACGCCAGGAACCACCTTTGTAGTGCCGGGATTCACCGTGATGGGCTCCAGCCAATCCCGGGTAGTTCGGAGGTCGAATCCGGTGCACCTTTCTAAAGTGTACCCTTTCCTGGCCGACTCCTGCACTTGCTTCTCCCTACTTCGTTGCACCTCACTGAACCCTGTATTAGTGCCTGTAAACCCTGTTGGGTGGCGTGAAGCTCTATCCCTTTGGTCCTTTAGGGTCACCTTCCAGTGAATTAATGTACGATGGTAGCTTCGGTGCATGCAGACACCTCAGCCGCTGGTTTTGCTAGCAAAGTCTGTAGGTTATACTCCCATAGCCTAGGGACCAGTCCCCGGGTTGCAGCCAAGTACTTCCACCAGTAGACTAGCTCCTCCACTGCTCCTCTTTCTCTCCTCCACACTCTACACACTTTGTTCCCACTTATACTATTGTGTTCCTACTCCTAAGACTCCACACCCCCAGCCTGGCTTTGGGTATAATCACGACCTTGCCATGTCTGATGAGTTGTTTTTGAGCCTGGGTGTTGTGCTTTGTGTGAACTGGTGTTGACCTCCTCCTTACCCAGGATGGAATACCACAACTCTGGGTGAGGTGCAGTACCTCTGTGGTGACTGAAGCCTCATATATATATGTATATATATATATAGTGCCTACAAGTAGTATTCAACCCACTGCAGATTTAGCAGGTTTGATAAGATGCAAATAAGTTAGAGCCTGCAAACTTCAAACAAGAGCAGGATTTATTAACAGATGCATAAATCTTACAAACCAACAAGTTATGTTGCTCAGTTAAATTTTAATAAATTTTCAACATAAAAGTGTGGGTCAATTATTATTCAACCCCTAGGTTTAATATTTTGTGGAATAACCCTTGTTTGCAATTACAGCTAATAATCGTCTTTTATAAGACCTGATCAGGCTGGCACAGGTCTCTGGAGTTATCTTGGCCCACTCCTCCATGCAGATCTTCTCCAAGTTATCTAGGTTCTTTGGGTGTCTCATGTGGACTTTAATCTTGAGCTCCTTCCACAAGTTTTCAATTGGGTTAAGGTCAGGAGACTGACTAGGCCACTGCAACACCTTGATTTTTTCCCTCTTGAACCAGGCCTTGGTTTTCTTGGCTGTGTGCTTTGGGTCGTTGTCTTGTTGGAAGATGAAATGACGACCCATCTTAAGATCCTTGATGGAGGAGCGGAGGTTCTTGGCCAAAATCTCCAGGTAGGCCGTGCTATCCATCTTCCCATGGATGTGGACCAGATGGCCAGGCCCCTTGGCTGAGAAACAGCCCTACAGCATGATGCTGCCACCACCATGCTTGACTGTAGGAATGGTATTCTTGGGGTCGTATGCAGTGCCATCCAGTCTCCAAACGTCACGTGTGTGGTTGGCACCAAAGATCTCGATCTTGGTCTCATCAGACCAGAGAACCTTGAACCAGTCTGTCTCAGAGTCCTCCAAGTGATCATGAGCAAACTGTAGACGAGCCTTGACATGACGCTTTGAAAGTAAAGGTACCTTACGGGCTCGTCTGGAACGGAGACCATTGCGGTGGAGTACGTTACTTATGGTATTGACTGAAACCAATGTCCCTACTACCATGAGATCTTCCCGGAGCTCCTTCCTTGTTGTCCTTGGGTTAGCCATGACTCTTCGGACAAGCCTGGCCTCGGCACGGGTGGAAACTTTCAAAGGCTGTCCAGGCCGTGGAAGGCTAACAGTAGTTCCATAAGCCTTCCACTTCCGGATGATGCTCCCAACAGTGGAGACAGGTAGGCCCAACTCCTTGGAAAGTGTTTTGTACCCCTTGCCAGCCTTGTGACCCTCCACGATCTTGTCTCTGATGGCCTTGGAATGCTCCTTTGTCTTTCCCATGTTGACCAAGTATGAGTGCTGTTCACAAGTTTGGGGAGGGTCTTAATTAGTCAGAAAAGGCTGGAAAAAGAGATAATTAATCCAAACATGTGAAGCTCATTGTTCTTTGTGCCTGAAATACTTCTTAATACTTTAGGGGAACCAAATAGAATTCTTGTGGTTTGAGGGGTTGAATAATAAATGACCCTCTGAATAAACTGTTCACAATTTAAAAAAAAAAAAATAAAAAAAGAAATAACATTCATTTTTGCTGCAGTGCATTTCACACTTCCAGGCTGATCTACAGTCCAAATGTCACAATGCCAAGTTAATTCCGAATGTGTAAACCTGCTAAATCTGCAGGGGGTTGAATACTACTTGTAGGCACTGTATATATATATATATATATATATATATATATATACATATATACAGTATATCACAAGATATACACCCCTCACATTTTTGTAAATATTTTACTATATCTTTTCATGGGATAACACTGATGAACTGATGATATGACATCTGATACAGTATAAAGTAGTCAGTGTACAGCTTTTATAACAGTGTAAATTTGGTGTGGTGGAGTGTAGAAGGAAATGATCCGGCACAAAATCTCCTGTCACTTTTGGGGGAGATCTCCTGCAGGTGTGGAGCACAAGGAGGACTTTATTCCAGAGTTGGAGGAGGAGAGCTGTCCTCTGCTGGGCCCAGCAGAGGACAGCTCTCCTCCTCCAACTCTGGAATAAAGTCCTCCTTGTGCTCCACACCTGCAGGAGATCTCCCCCAAAAGTGACAGGAGATTTTGTGCCGGATCATTTCCTTCTACACTCCACGTTGCCTGTTACCGGTTGGGATAAACCGAAGGATCCCAGGCATCCGCAAGGCTGAGCAGTCTGGGCAGCAGGTGAGCTGAAGTTTCCATTCTATTTACCTCTCCATGTAAATTTGGTGTGCCCTCTTAATAACATTACACAGCCATTAATGTCTAAACTGCTGGCAACAAAAGTCCGTACACCCCTAAGTGAAAATGGCCAAATGGTGCCCAATTAGTGATTTTCTCTCCCCGATGTCATGTGACTCATTAGTGTTATGAGGTCTCAGGTGTTAATGGGGAGGAGGTGTGTTACATTTGGTGTGCCCTCTAAATAAATAAACACACTGCCATTAATGTCTAAATAGCTGGCAACAAAAGTAAGTACAACCCTAAGTGAAAGTGGCAAAATTGTGCCCAATTAGCCGTTTTCTTTCCAAAGTGAAATGTCACTTATTAGTGTTACATGATCTCAGGTGTGAAAGGGGAGCAGGTGTGTTGGAGCAGGTGTGTTAAATTTTGTATTATCGCGTACACTCTCTAATACTGGTCACTGGAAGTTCAACATGGCACCTCACGGCAAAGAATTCTCTGAGGATCTGAAAAAAAAAATTGTTGCTCTACATAAATGACGCTGCGCTCTCCCACTGCTCGGGTCCGGCTGCTGCTGCGGCTGCTGCTGCTCGGTGGTGGCTCGAGCGGTGGGCCGGATCCTGGGGACTCGAGCGGCGTTCCTCGCCCGTGAGTGAAAAGGGTGGGGATTGATTGTGGGGATTTGAGATTGTCCGTGACGCCACCCACGGTTGTGGTGAGGTTGTGACACCACCGCTGCTCTGGACGGGGATCCCGGGAGCGATGACAGGGAGCAGCCTGGGTGTTAGTTCTCCGATCCGTGGGTAGGGGGTTGGTTGTCCCGGGGCCCGGTGATGGGGTAGGGATGGATTGCAGGCGGGTTACGGGGCCTGGCGAGGTGCAGGGTCGCGGGGGCAGCGCGGTTCCGCACGACACGGTGGTACTCACTCAGCCAATGATGTACACAGAGTCTCCGGTAAAACAAACGGCTGGATGGACGGATCCCACAGACGGCTGCGGTGTTTCTCCTCCCGGCAGGTTGATGGTGACTGCCTTTCCCTGTGTAGTGTGTACGGTTCCAATGGGTTCCCACCGGTAACCCGCTCCCCAGCTTGAAGGTTGCTGAAGGAGCCCTTTTTGCCCGCAGGCTCTGGCCCTGGGAACTTTAGCCTTGACGGTGACTGTGTTTCCCTCTCTCGGTTGGACTGTTGCCTTCTGTCGGGACTTGGCTGCTGGGAAACCCAGGAGGTTCCCTTCGCTAACGGATTTGGCAAATTCACGGCGACTCCTAGCCTTGCCGGGGTCCGTAAGCCCCTGCCGGATGGTGCTGGCTTCTCTTTGCGTACCGGTCCGGTACCGCCGGGCCACCGCCCGTCCACGGTCCTTACGGCTAGCTCCAATAAGCCTCTCCTGCAGACGGGCACCACCGTCTGCCAACCTTGCTGTTCCGTCCGGGCCACACACCCGGACCACTTTCTGTCTGCTCAACTGCTACTTCCCTCCTTCCACTTTCACTTCCAAACTCTATCTGCCTCCTTTTCCCGCCTCCAGGACTGTGAACTCCTCGGTGGGCGGGACCAACCGCCTGGCCCATCTCCTGGTGTGGACATCAGCCCCTGGAGGAAGGCAACAAGGGTTTTTGTCTGACTTAGGTGTGCCTGACTGGGAGTGTGGGGTGTGTTGGTGTTGTTACCTGTGGCCCCTGGCTTGTCCAGGGCACCACATAAACATGGCCTCCTAGGCTATAAGAAGGCTGTCAACACCTTGGAACTGAGCGGCAGCGGAGTGGCCAAGATCATACAAGACATGTTCTATTTAGAACAGGTCTCGGCCATGGTCAACCAAAAAACTTGAGTGCATGTGCTCAGCGTCACATCCAGAGGTTGTCTTTTCAAAATAGAGATATGAGTGCTGCCAGCATTGCTGCAGAGGCTAAAGGAGTGGGGGGGGGGGGTCATCCAGTCAGTGTTCACACTATGTGCCACACACTGCATTAAATTGGTCTGCATGGCTGTTGTCCCAGAAGGAAGCCTCTTCTAAAGATGATGCACAAGAAAACTCTATTTTATCTTTGTTACTTCACAATCCAATGTTCCTCCCTGGGTCTTGAGGAACAGGCTTTAGTCTGGTGGAAACTCAAAGGGATCACAACATTACAACACATTAGGAACATTAATAACAAAGTATTGTCTAGAGATGACTTTATCCAAAAATATAACCCGCCCCCCAGAGAGGCAATGAGGATTAACCAAGTCTTACATTTTGGAAACACAATAACTTGAGGTACAAATAATGTGCCCCATACCTTTTTTTAATTATTTCCTGCCAATAACACCCTTGGAAAAGGAATTGTTTTCTGGCTCCTTTCCTCCTTTAACAACCCCCCAGATCCAGTAAAATTGTCCTTCATGACACAATGGGAAAATTACCTGAGTATCTCATACCCCCTGGAAAAATGGCACCACTGCTGTACTACACTCACTAAAGGCAGCCACCAATCATCCCCCACAGAACGGCAGTTAAACTGCTCCATAGCGCATATTATGTCCCAGCTAGGCTTACACATCTTTACCCACATGTATCAGATCAATTCTTCAGGGGCTGTGGGGCATGATTGGAGCTCAAGCCTTCTGGATCAATGTAAAGCAGCTAATCCACAATACCTTGGGAAGCAATGTACTGTACATCTTGGCCTGCCCTCGCTTTTATTAGGAATTAAGCCAGTGGGAATATACAACAAAATCATTTCGTCTTCTTTGCTAAATTACTATGGTGGGGAAAATTCACCTTGCCTCTAAATGGAAAACCTCTCATTTATCAATCCAGGCAGTAAGGGATAGGCTTGATAAGATGATATATGAACACATATGTGGCGCCATGGACAAGCCAGGGGCCACAGAGAACAACACCTACACACCCCACACTCCCGGTCAGGCACACCAAAGTCAGACACAAACCCTTGTTGCCTTCCTCCAGGGGCTGATGTCCACACAAGGGGGTGGGCCAGGCGGTTGGTCCCGCCCACCGAGGAGTTTACAGTCCTGGAGGCGGGAAAAGGAGGCAGATAGAGTTTGAAAGTGAAAGTGGAAGGAGGGAAGTAGCAGTTGAGCAGACAGAAAGTGGTCCGGGTGTGTGGCCCGGACGGAACAGCAAGGTTGGCAGACGGTGGTGACCGTCTGCAGGAGAGGCCTATTGGAGCTAGCCGTAAGGACCGTGGAAGGGCGGTGGCCCGGCGGTACCGGACCGGTGCGCAAAGAGAAGCCAGCACCATCCGGCAGGGGCTTACGGACCCCGGCAAGGCTAGGAGTCGCCGTGAATTTGCCAAATCCGTTAGCGAAGGGAACCTCCTGGGTTTCCCAGCAGCCAAGTCCCGACAGAAGGCAACAGTCCAACCGAGAGAGGGAAACACAGTCACCGCCAAGGCTAAAGTTCCCAGGGCCAGAGCCTGCGGGCAAAAAGGGCTCCTTCAGCAACCTTCAAGCTGGGGAGCGGGTTACCGGTGGGAACCCATTGGAACCGTACACACTACACAGGTGCAGGGAAAGGCAGTCACCATCAACCTGCCGGGAGGAGAAACACCGCAGCCGTCTGTGGGACCCGTCCATCCAGCCGTTTGTTTTACCGAAGACTCTGTGTACATCATTGGCTGAGTGAGTACCACCGTGTCGTGCGGCACCGCGCTGCCCCCGCGACCCTGCACCTCACCAGGCCCCGTAACCCGCCTGCAATCCATCCCTACCCCATCACCGGGCCCCGGGACAACCAACCCCCTACCCACGGAGGGGAGAACTAACACCCAGGCTGCTCCCTGTCATCGCTCCCGGGATCCCCGTCCAGAGCAGCGGTGGTGTCACAACCTCACCACAACCGTGGGTGGCGTCACGGACAATCTCAAATCCCCACAATCAATCCCCACCCTTTTCACTCACGGGCGAGGAACGCCGCTCAAGTCCCCGGGATCTGGCCAACCGCTCGAGCCACCACCGAGCAGCAGCAGCCGCAGCAGCGGCGGGACCCGAGCAGTGGGAGAGCGCAGCATCCCCTCCTCCGCCCGCGACAACTTGGCGTCACGAACAGGATCTTACCGCTCTGCCGTCTGGTAGAGGTGCGCCTTGTTACCGCCGGAGGTGTCCGGCCGGAAAATTTGAGAAGCCGCCATCTTGGGCGCGAAAAATTCCCGCTCGAGCGTCTCCTCGAGTAGTGGAGGCGCGAAGGCCAAAACCCCGCCCCTGTAGAGGAGGAGCCGGAAAGAGACTAAGGGGGACGCGGATGGAGAAATGGCGGCGTCCTCGAATTGGAGCGTGGGAGTACCCGCTACCGGAGCGTCTAAGCTCTGGGGGCACCGAGGAGGAGTAGCCTTTGAAGACTGCGGCCCGGGTGAGCTCCCTGCCGGGACCGCTGCGTGGCTGGAGCGGGAGTTGGGCCGGTTCTGCTTGAAGGTGAGGGCGCAGAGCCTGCAGCAGCTGCTGGACTGGAAGGCGGAGATGCGCAGGATGGTTGCCGTAGTGGGGGCCCGTAAGCAAGGGGCCGCGTCGCGACCAGTCCACCCAAACCCAGAACTAGCCCTGATTGCATGGGAGCCGGGGGCCGGCACCGCAGCCGTGGGTCCAGAGAGAATGTCGCTGATGGAGGAGGGGGTTCCAACCACGCTGCCCCCGCCACTGTTCTTAACGGCCGTCAGTGGTTCTGGACTGAACTGCCTGTGGAATGAGAACCCGATGTACCGACCGGTCCCCGAGTGGGCCGACCCCCTGCGGTGGTAGCCGCTCCAAAATCAGCAGAGCTCCGCTGCAAGTTGTCCCCGTTGGGACCACCAAAGTACCGTTTAAAAGAATGCTAAGTAAATGATTAACCGAAGATTTACCTGATTGTCAGCCTGATTGAGACCGGTCGTTGCCGGCACCGTTGTCCCCGTGGGGACTGTCTACAAGTTTTGCATAAGGGACTCCTTATGGACAAGCCTGAGAACTAGCAAGGCAACCATACTTGTGGCTTGTAAATAAAAATGTTGTTTTAAGGCTTTCACCGTTACCGCCTCCGGAGAGGCAGATTGGAGGAAGGGCCCGCAGTGGAGCAGGCTGGGGCCCAGCCACCACCGGAACCGGTGGCGATCCTCTGGGGGTTTCAGGGGTTCCCCATGGACGTGGGTCCCCTGAAAAGGACAGAACCCACTCGGGTAACTTGTGCTGGACTGGGGTCAAGGGGTGCTGCCTGTTTGCTTAGGGGCAGAATCAGTGCCAGGTTGCTTGGGTGGGAGAGAGCGGAAGCCGTAACCGTTTTGCAACGTTTTAAGTAAGAGTACCTCCCGATGTGAAAAGATGTTATTTTAATTGTAATCTCTATTTTACCGTTTATCTTTTCAGTTGTGAAAATAAAACCGGTGATGGACGGGCAGCCCGCGGAGAGTCTGCATTTTACTAAGGGGGAATGTGGCGCCCTGGACAAGCCAGGGGCCACAGAGAACAACACCTACACACCCCACACTCCCGGTCAGGCACACCAAAGTCAGACACAAACCCTTGTTGCCTTCCTCCAGGGGCTGATGTTCACACCAGGGGGGTGGGCCAGGCGGTTGGCCCCGCCCACCGAGGAGTTCACAGTCCTGGAGGCGGGAAAGGCAGACAGATCAGTTTTAGATTAGTTTGGAAGTGGAAGTGAGAGGAGTAAAGTGGCAGTTAAGCAGCCTGAAGTTGGTCCGGGTGTGTGGCCCAGACGGATCAGCAAGGTTGGCAGACGGTGGTGACCGTCTGCAGGAGTGGCCTATCGGAGTTTACCGTAAGGACCGTGGACGGGCAGTGGCCCGGCGGTACCGGACCGGTACGCAAAGAGAAGCCAGCACCATCCGGCAGGGCCTTACAGACCCCGGCAAGGCTAGGAGTCGCCGTGAATTTGCCAAATTCGTTAGCGAAGGGAACCTCCTGGGTTTCCCAGTAGCCAAGTCCCAACAGAAGGCGACAGTCCAACCGTGAGAGGGAAACACAGCCACCGCCAAGGCTACCGTTCCCAGGGCCAGAGCCTGCGGGCAAAAGGGGATCCTCCGGCCCACATCCAAGCCGGGGAGCGGGTTACCGGTGGAAACCCATTGGAACCGTTACACTACATAGGTGCAGGGAAAGGCAGTCACCATCAACCTGCCGGGAGAAACAACACCGCAGCCGTCTGTGGGACCCGTCCATCCAGCCGTGTGTTTTACCCAGAACTGTGTCCTCATCATTGGCTGAGTGAGTACCACCGTGCCGTGCGGCACAGCGCTGCCCCCGCGACCCTGCACCTCACCAGGCCCCGTAACCCGCCTGCCATCCATCCCTACCCCATCACCGGGCCCCGGGACAACCAACCCCCTACCCACGGAGGGGAGAATTAACATCAAAGCTGCTCCCAGTCATCGCTCCCGGGATCCCCGTCCAGAGCAGCAGTGGTGTCACCAATATCACCACAACCGTGGGTGGCGTCACGGACAATAACCAAATCCCCACAATCAAATCCGTTTTTCACTCAGGGGCGAGGAGCGCCGCTCGAGTCCCCGGGATCCGGCCCACCACTCGAGCCACCACCGAGCAGCCGCAGCAGCGGCCGGACCCGAGCAGTGGGAGAGCGCAGCGTCCCCTTTTCCGCCCGCGACACATACAGTAGATGTGTAGCGCCCCTGAGACCCTCAGGGCACTACAGGGAACTGCATCCTCTTCGGGATGCAGGACCTACCCCCTGGGACCTGTAGCACCAGTGCCAGCATCAGCAAAACACCTAAAAATCCCAGTTACCACTCACACCAGGGCTAGTAGGAGGGCCACCCAGTGGGCAGCGCAAACCCAGAGACTGGATCACCTGGTGGGAGGGGGGCAAGTAGTCTGGAGAGAACAGGAAGCAGTCTGTTAGAATGTAGTGACGAGGGCAGACGTTAGTGATGGGCAGTCCGGCTCTTTTCGGTGATCCGGTTCCCATGGCTCCGCTCACCAAAAAGAGCCGGCTCATTCGGATCGTTCATGGCTCCTTGTTAAATATGTGTTCACCCCAGGTGAACACATATTTGAGATACTAGTAACGCCGCCAAAACCCCGCCCACCCGTGGCTAAACCCCACAAACTTACAAGAGACCAATTGGACTGTTGAGTAGGCGGAGTTTAGCCGCGGGTGGGCGTGGTTTAAGAGGCGAAAAGAGCCGTTTAGATATTTTATTGGCTCTCCCTGGTGATCCGGCTCCTGACGGTCACAGCAGGGAGCTGGATCTTTGTGTCGGATCATTCATGACCACTGCAGACGTGACTCGAGCTGGGTCTGTGTAACAGTTACTCAGGGGCATGGGAGTCAGATTGTCAGCCAGGGCAAACGAGTACCTCTGGGCAGGAGTCAAGACCCCAGGGACGGTACGAAGGAGCCCCACTGGAATCTGGGCATATACGGGGCACAGGGCCCTAGGTCAAGCGCAAGTTTTAGACTGTTTGGCAAATACCTGCACAGTGAGGGCTCTCCATGGGCCTCACTGACCTACAGATCCGGGGACATCAGCAGTAAACTAGGATCAGGGTTCGGACACTTACCTCCCCACAGGGTCCGCACTGCCAGTCGAACGTACGTATCGCTGCCCCACAGTGGAGGGACCCCCACAGTTCCAAGCTTCAGGGTCTTAACCACACTGAGAGTGCCGGGGAAAGAGCAACCTGAGTCACTATCTGGCACTGGCAATACAGAGGCCGGAACCAGCCGTCCAGGGTCCACAGTGAGTAGTCTGTTAAAGACAACCTGGTGTGGTCTTCATTTTTACCCCAATATATCTCCCAGGCACGGCCCTACCTGCAGAGGGCCTACCATCACAGCTGTCACTACCACCATTCCTGGGAGTACCCACATTGAGCAGTGTCGGTTCTCCATCCTTGACCGCAACCCGCAGGTGGTGTCACATGACAAAACTTATCTCCCTTGTAAATACACCCCATTAACAAAAGGGGCCCAGAGCACGGGACCGGACAACGGCCACTAGAGTGACATCCCCGTCTGTTACCGCCCGGAACCGAGTACCCCCTTCTCTGGGCGCTACAGATGCAACACGGTCAGACAAGTAGTAAACTTTTCTGGCCATATGGATCCCCTGGGTAGATTTACATCAAGATTGTGGCAACGACTTTTCTCAAGTACTGCGCCTATCCCCATGAGCCACCCCCGCCTTGAGAGGCCCATAGATATATAGCTTTGACCCCGGTGAAACTGAATAGGTGCAGGTCAACTCTCCCCCCTCCCCCTCTTCCTTTGCCCCTCTTTCCCTATAATCTCTATCTCAGGCTATTCTCTTTATACCGCTCTCTTTTCTCAGTAGCTTGTATTAGATTCTTTGTCTTTTTTGCTCTCTTGATAATTTTTCCTCATAAGTACTTTCACTTGTAGTAATCCCAGATAGGGGAAAGTGTTATTTGAATTATTTGTATTGTATTGATGAAAAATCAATAAAATATTTGAAACTAAAGGTATGTGTGGTAAAAAAAGGAGCAGAGAATTTCAGGAAAAGAATATATCGCCAACCGTTAGGCATGGTGGTGGATCAATCATGCTTTGCAGTTGTTTTGCAGCCAATGGCATGGGGAAACATTTTACGGGTAGAGGAAAGAATGGATTCAATGAAATTTCAACAAAATCTTGATGCAAACATAACACCATCTGTAAAAAAGCTGAAGTTGAAAAGAGGATGGCTTCTACAAATGGATAATGATCCCAAACACACGTCGAAATCTACAACAGACTACCTCAAAAGGTGCAGGCTGAAGGTTTTACAATGTCCCTCATAGCCCCCTGATCTCAACATCATTGAAAATCTGTGACTAGACCTCAAAAGAGCAGTGCATGTAAGACGACCCAGGAATCTTACAGAATTGGAAGACTTTTCCAAGGAAGAATGGATGAAAATCCCTCAAAGACTAATTGAAAGACTCTTGGCTGGCTACAAAAAGCGTTTACAATCTGTGATATTTGCCAAAAGGGGTGCCACTAGGTACTAACCATGCAGGGTGCACAAACTTGTTGGCCCATTTTCATTTTTTTGTTAATTTAAAAATGTAGAAGATGAAAATATTTTTTTTGCCTACAATACAATGGAAATGATCATCCATTAACTGTATGTCTTTTAGATAGCATTTAATCTTCAGCTTGCTTAACTATTCACAATAACAGTAATTTTGACCTGGGGTGTACAATCCTTTGCATACTAGTATACAAGCTGTACACTGACTACTTTACATTGTATCAAAGTGTCATATTGTCAGTGTTATCCCATGAAAGGATATAATAAAATGTGAGTGTTCTCACTTTTGTGATATACTGTATACACACACACACACACACACACACACATTTATTGAGGTGTCTATACAGTATATGGGTCCATGAGGTAAGGTGACTCATTTCCACCTTCAAAGCAGGTGGAATAGTACGTTATGATGATCTATTGGACTGCACAGGGCCCATATATTGTCCTACCACAGTGGTCTACTTCTCTGTGTCCGCTCGTGGTGGGTATATGATATAGTTAAAACTTCAATCATAGCACAAACTTGTAGGATTTCAGGTAAGTTAATCCTACAGCTGGCCACACACAGACAGTCTCCATAAAAAAAATAAAAAAAAAAAGAAACTGACTTGAAAGGGCCTGTGCACACATTGCAGATTTGTCACGTTTTTTTTCCTGATGCCATCAAAGTGAATTAGAATCCTGAAGCCTCATGCACACGTTTCTCATTTTGTACTTGCAGATTTGGTGCAGATTTTGATCTTCAGCATGTCAATTTTTTTTGCGTTTATGTTGCAAATTTCACTCATTCTAATTAGTGGGAAAATCTGGACCAAAACCGCATCCAAAACAAGGCAAAAACGCGCATTACAGAAATGTTGCTGAAATTTCAAGACCAAATTCTTCCCATACACCCATACATTAAGGCTATGTGCCCACGGGAGCTTGTTTCTGCGGATTTTACCGCGGAAAACCTGCGGGTTTTTCTGGATTTTCCAGATAAATCCGCAGGTTTTAGCATGTACAGTCACTCCCCATGTTATCTTATGGGACATGGGGAGTGCTGTGTCCACGCTGCCGAAAGTGCGGCTGCCGAACATGCTGCGGATGTCCGCATCCGCGCGTATAATTGCATGTCAATTATTCAAGCGGAATTACCTGCGGATGTCCCGGCCCTCCGCTAATTCGCATGAATGTCCCCATGTTTCACGCAGCTATTCCGCTGGAATCTCGCAGCTAAAAATAGCTGCGGACGCCGGCGAGCAGCTGCGGGAAACATGCGCTCGTACCTGCGGATACATCCACAGGTACGAGCGCCCGTGGGCACATAGCCTAAGGGTTATTTCCATCTTCATAAACTGTCTTTGTCAGATAGTGCTTGTTATGGTAGGTTCACATGAGCGTATAAAAAAATCGATCAGTTTCATCCAAAAATGATTTATTTCTCCTGTCATCCGTGTGCTGCTCGTTGCTGTACAGCTGCAGTCAGGGCCGTATTTACCATTAGGCACCCGTGGTCCCGTGCCTAGGGCGGCAGGATGCAGGGGGCGGCACCTTCTAGCAGTAAAAAAAAAAAAAAAAAAAAAAAATTTTTTTTTTTTTTTTTTTTTTACACATTCATTAAATCCGCTGTATTTTCAGAGGGGGGAGAGGCGCACCTTTATTTATTTGTATCCACGTCAATTAAGACGCGAATGCAGACAAACTGCAGCGGCCGGGCACAGAGAGCTGATTGACCCCGGAACTGCCAGCGCCTGCACTTCCGGGGTCACAGGCGCACCAATCAGCTCCTTCCTCTGTGCTGCGTCCAATGCTGTATGGATTTCACATGCAGAGCTCACAGCAGGACGCTGCAGTGGACGCCGCGATGGAAGCCGGTGTCAGAAGAGGATACTCACGTGAGCCAGGAAGATGACGGCGGGCCCTGGAGCAGGTAAGTGCTCGCAGAGCTGAAGATTCATAAGGAGCGTGGGGGTGTCTCTAATGCAGACTGGAGATCTGCGTATGGGGTGGGAGGAGAGAGGCTGATACTGGGGGAGACTTGGGGGAAGAGAAGCTGATACTGGGGGAGGCTGGGAGGAGAGAGTATGATGCTGGGGAGGCTGGGAGGGGGGAGGCTGATGTTGCGGAAGGCTGGGATGGGGGGAGGCTGACGCTGGGGGAGGCTGGGAGGAGGGAGGCTGATGCTGAGGGAGGCTGGGAGGGGGGAGGCTGGGAGGAGAGAGGCTGATGCTGGAGGAGGCTGGGAGGAGGGAGGCTGATGCTGAGGGAGGCTGATGCTGGGGGAGGCTGGGAGGAGAGAGGCTGATGCTGAGGGAGGGGGAGGCTGGGAGGAGAGAGGGGGAGGCTGGAAGGAGAGAGGCTGATACTGGGGGAGGCTGATGCTGGGAGAGTTTGGGAGGAGAGAGGCTGATGCTGGGGGAGGCTGGGAGGAGAGAGGCTGGTGCTGGGGGAGGCTGATGCTGGGGGAGGCTGGGAGGAGGGAGGCTGATGCTGGGGGAGGCTGTGAGGAGGGAGGCTGATGCTGAGGGAGGCTGGGAGGGGGAAGGCTGGGAGGAGAGAGGCTGATGCTGGGGGAGGCTGGGAGGAGGGAGGCTGATGCTGAGGGAGGCTGATGCTGGGGGAGGCTGGGAGGAAAGAGGCTGATGCTGAGGGAGGCTGATGCTGAGGGAGGCTGATGCTGGGGGAGGCTGGGAGGAGAGAGGCTGATGCTGGGGGAGGCTGGGAGGAGGGAGGCTGATGCTGGGGGAGGCTGGGAGGAGGGAGGCTGATGCTGAGGGAGGCTGATACTGGGGGAAGCTGGGAGGAGAGAGGCTGATGCTGGGGGAGGCTGGGAGGAAAGAGGCTGATGTTGAGGAAGGCTGATGCTGGGAGAGGCTGATGCTGCGGGAGGCTCGGAGGGGGGAGGCTTTTGCTGGGGGAGGCTTGGAGGAGGGAGGCTGATGCTGAGGGAGGCTGATGCTGGGGGAGGCTGGGAGGAGAGAGGCTGATGCTGGGGGAGGTTGATGCTGGGGGAGGCTGGGAAGGGGAGGCTGATGCTGGGGGAGGCTGGGAGGAGAGAGGCTGATGCTGGGGGAGGCTGGGAGAAGAGAGGCTGATGCTGGGGGAGGCTGATGCTGGGGGAGGCTGGGAGGAGAGAGGCTGATGCTGGGGGAGGCTGGGAGGAGGGAGGCTGATGCTGAGGGAGGCTGGGAGGGGGGAGGCTGGGAGGAGAGAGGCTGATGCTGGGGGAGGCTGGGAGGAGGGAGGCTGATGCTGAGGGAGGCTGATGCTGGGAGAGGCTGATGCTTCGGGAGGCTCGGAGGAGAGAGGCTGATGCTGGGGGAGGCTGATACTGGGAGAGGCTGTGAGGGGGGAGGCTGGGAGGGGGGAGGCTTATGCTGGGGGAGGCTGGGAGGGTGGAGGCTGGGAGGGGGGAGGCTTATGCTGGGGGAGGCTGGGAGGGTGGAGGCTGATGCTGGGGGGGCTGATGCTGGGGGAGGCTGGGAGGAGTGAGGCTGATGCTGGGGGAGGCTGGGAGAAGAGAGGCTGATGCTGGGGGCAAAGAGGCTGATGCTGGGGGCAGAGAGGCTGATGCTGGGGGAAGCTGGGGGAGAGAAGCTGATGCTGGGGGAAGCTGGGGGAGAGAGGCTGATGCTGGGGGAAGCTGGGGGAGAGAGGCTGATGCTGGGGGAAGCTGGGGGAGAGAGGCTGATGCTGGGGGAAGCTGGGGGAGAGAGGCTGATGCTGGGGGAAGCTGGGGGAGAGAGGCTGAAGCTGGGGGAGGCTGGGGGGAGAGAGGCTGAAGCTGGGGGACGCTGGGGGGAGAGAGGTTGATGCTGGGTGGTCTGGGGGGAGAGAGGCTGATGCTGGGGGAGGCTGATACTGGGAGAGGCTGTGAGGGGGGAGGCTGGGAGGGGGGAGGCTGATGCTGGGGGAGGCTGGGAGGGTGGAGGCTGATGCTGGGGGGGCTGATGCTGGGGGAGGCTGGGAGGAGTGAGGCTGATGCTGGGGGAGGCTGGGGGCAAAGAGGCTGATGCTGGGGGCAGAGAGGCTGATGCTGGGGGAAGCTGGGGATGAGAGGCTGATGCTTGGGGAAGCTGGGGGAGAGAGGCTGATGCTGGGGAAATCTGGGGGAGAGAGGCTGAAGCTGGGGGAGGCTGGGGGGAGAGAGGCTGAAGCTGGGGGACGCTGGGGGGAGAGAGGTTGATGCTGGGGGGGCTGGGGGGAGAGAGGCTGATGCTGGGGGAATGGGAGAGAGGGGCCAATCCTAGAGACAGAGGACAAGGGTTGAGGGATAGTGCAATGACAAAATCGATGGCGGGGGAGTGTAAGGACTCAGAATGAGAGGGGGGCAGCATTGGGAGCTCATTATGGAGAAGGGGCAGCATGTGTGGGCTCAGTATGGAGTGGAGCAATGTAGGGGAGTCAATATCAAGAGTGGGGTAGTGTGTGTGTGTGTGTGTGTGTGTGTGGGAGGGGTGTCTCAGCATAAGCGTTAGTGTGGTGGTCTTAGGATGAGTGGGGCAGCATGGAGGTGTCATTATGAAAAAGAGGAAGGCAGCATTAGGAGCTCATGGAGAGGGGCAGCATGCATGGGACATTGTGAGGAGGGAACAGCATGCATGGGAAACTGTGAGGAGGGAGCAGCATGCATGGGACACTGTGAGGAGGGGGCAGCATGCATGGGACACTGTGAGGAGGGGGCAGCATGCATGGGACATTGTGAGGAGGGGGCAGCATGCATGGGACATTGTGAGGACGGGGAAGCATGCATGGGACATTGTGAGGAGGGGGAAGCATGCATGGGACATTGTGAGGAGGGGGCAGCACGCATGGGACATTGTGAGGAGGGGGCAGCACGCATGGGACATTGTGAGGAGGGGGCAGCATGCATGGGACATTGTGAGGAGGGGGCAGCATGCATGGGAAACTGTGAGGAGAGAGCAGCATGCATGGGACATTGGGAGGAGGGGCAACATGCATGGGACATTGTGAGGGGGGACAGCATGCATGGGACATTGTGAGGAGGGAGCAGCATGCATGGGACACTGTGAGGAGGGGGCAGCATACATGGGACATTGTGAGGAGGGGGCAGCATGCATGGGACATTGTGAGGAGGGAACAGCATGCATGGGAAACTGTGAGGAGGGAGCAGCATGCATGGGACACTGTGAGGAGGGGGCAGCATGCATGGGACACTGTGAGGAGGGGGCAGCATGCATGGGACATTGTGAGGAGGGGGCAGCATGCATGGGACATTGTGAGGACGGGGAAGCATGCATGGGACATTGTGAGGAGGGGGCAGCATGCATGGGACATTGTGAGGAGGGGGCAGCATGCATGGGACATTGTGAGGGGGGACAGCATGCATGGGACATTGTGAGGAGGGAGCAGCATGCATGGGACACTGTGAGGAGGGGGCAGCATACATGGGACATTGTGAGGAGGGGGCAGCATGCATGGGACATTGTGAGGAGGGAGCAGCATGCATGGGACACTGTGAGGAGGGGGCAGCATGCATGGGACATTGTGAGGAGGGGGCAGCATGCATGGGACATTGTGAGGAGGGAACAGCATGCATGGGAAACTGTGAGGAGGGAGCAGCATGCATTGGACATTGTGAGGAGGGGGCAGCATGCATGGGACATTGTGAGGACGGGGAAGCATGCATGGGACATTGTGAAGAGGGAGCGGCATGCATGGGACATTGTGAGGAGGGAGCAGCATGCATGGGACATTGTGAGGAGGAAGCAGCATGCATGGGACACTGTGAGGAGGGGGCAGCATGCATGGGACATTGTGAGGAGGGGGCAGCATGCATGGGACATTGTGAGGAGGGGGCAGCATGCATGGGAAACTGTGAGGAGGGAGCAGCATGCATGGGACATTGGGAGGAGGGGCAACATGCATGGGACATTGTGAGGGGGGACAGCATGCATGGGACATTGTGAGGAGGGGGCAGCATGCATGGGACATTGTGAGGAGGGGGCAGCATGCATGGGACATTGTGAGGAGGGGACAGCATGCATGGGACATTGTGAGGAGGGAACAACATGCATGGGACATTGTGAGGAGGGAGCAGCATGCATGGGACATTGGGAGGAGGAGGCAGAATGCATGGGACATTGTGAGGAGGGGGCAGCATGCATGAGACATTGTGAGGAGGGGGCAGCATGCATGGGACACTGTGAGGAGGGGGCAGCATGCATGGGACATTGTGAGGAGGGGGCAGCAAGCATGGGACATTGTGAGGAAGGGGTAGCATGCATGGGACATTGTGAGGAGGGGGCAGCATGCATGGGACATTGTGAGGAGGGGGCAGCATGCATGGGACATTGTGAGGAGGGGGCAGCATGATGTGAGGAGGGGGCAGCATGATGTGAGGAGGGGGCAGCAAGCATGGGACACTGTGAGGAAGGGGCAGCATGCATGGGACATTGTGAGGAGGGGGCAGCATGCATGGGACATTGTGAGGAGGGGGCAGCATGATGTGAGGAGGGGGCAGCATGATGTGAGGAGGGGGCAGCAAGCATGGGACACTGTGAGGAAGGAGCAGCATGCATGGGACATTGTGAGGAGGGGGCAGCATACATGGGACACTGTGAGGAGGGGGAAGCATGCATGGGACACTGTGAGGAAGGGGCAGCATGCATGGGACACTGTGAGGAGGGGGCAGCATGCATGGGACATTGTGAGGAGGGGGCAGTATGCATGGGACATTGTGAGGAGGGGGCAGCATGCATGGGACATTGTGAGGAGGGGGCAGCATGCATGGGACATTGTGAGGAGGGGGCAGCATGATGTGAGGACAATGTGCAGATCATATTTCATAATTGAGGAAGGTGTGGTGGGTATAATTTATAAGGGAGGGCAGTGTGTAGTTTATTAGGGGCAGTGTGACAGTCACAGTACATAAGTGGGGACGGTGTGGTGGGAATATTTTATACTCATTCTATGTTTTGATGTGCCTGTGGTGATCCCCATTGGGGGGGTTAGTGCCCTTCGTTTCTCATTGATACTTTTTCAAGTGTTTTACAGAGTAGATCTGCCTTAAACAGATGTCGTGTGCGAAAACTCAGTGTTACGTTGTCACTAAGGCTACTTTCACACTTGCGTTGAACGGTATCCGTTGCATTGCGTTGTGTAACGGATGCAACGGATGTGTTGCATATAGTGACACAACGGATGCAACGGATGCTGCAAAACAACGCAATTCGTTTTGATTTTTTTTTTTTTTTTTTCCCGGTTTTACCAGCGGCAGACTATAGTGAACGATCAGCTGATCGTTCCCTGCAGCCGGCCGCTGGGTGATCAGCTGATTGCTCCCAGTAGCCGGCCGCCGGGTGATCAGCTGATCGCTCCCACCCGCCGGGTGATCAGCTGATCGCTCCCGGCTGCCGGGTGATCAGCTGATCGCTCCCGGCTGCCGGGTGATCAGCTGATCGCTCCCTGCAGCCGGCTGCCGGGTGATCAGCTGATTGCTCCCGGCCGCCGGGTGATCAGCTGATCGCTCCCTGCAGCCGGCCGCCGGGTGATCAGCTGATCGCTGTCACTTGCCGGCGCCCGGGCATGCCGGCGCTCAGCTGAGCGCTGTGACTTGCCGGCGGCCGGGCATGCTGGTGGCCGGTCATTCAGCTGAGCGCTGTCGCTTGCCGACGGCCGGGCGCTCAGCTGAACGTTCGGCCACCGCGAGCCAAAATAAAGTTTGATTTAAAAAAAAAAAAAAAAAAAAAAAAAAAAAAAAGAGCATGCGCAGTGAAATCCAGAGGATTCCGCTGCTCAAAATAACGTTACATGCTGCGTTCCTCCCGCTGGGCGGAAGCAACGGAGCGTCGCCCAGCGGAAGCAACGCAGCTCCTTTTGGTACAATCCGTCAACCATACAAGTCTATGGGAAACAGCGGAATCCGTTAACGGATTCCGCTGTTTCCCAAAAGGGCGGATTGTAACGGAAGGAAAATAACGCAAGTGTGAAAGTACCCTTAGGGGCGCGACCACTTAAAGTGCCTAGGGCAGCACGAAGGCAAAATACAGCCCTGGCTGCAGTTATTGCTTATTTACAATTTACTACGTTACAGAATTGTAATGTATCTGTAAAAATCGGTGCAAAACTGTGGCATCTGACTTTTTTTCTAGCACCCATAGACTTGAATGGGTTAGGCACATCTGATTTCCGGACGAAAATCATGCATGTTGTGATTTTTTTTTTTTTCTACCACATTTTCAGTTAAGGCCGCTTTACACGCAACGACGTCACTAGCGAGATGTTGTTGGGGTCACGGAATTCATGACGCACATCCGGCCTCATTAGCGACGTTGTTGCGTGTGAAACGCTCGAACGACCGTTAACGATCAAAATTACTTACCTTATCGTTAATCGTTGACGCGGCGTTTTAATCCCAATTTTCGTTGTTGCAGGACGCAGGTTCTTCGTCGTTCCTGCGGCAGCACACATCGCTACGTGTGACACCGCAGGAATGAAGAACAGCACCTTACCTGCGGCCGCCGGAAATGAGGAAGGAAGGAGGTGGGCGGGATGTTCGGCCCGTTCATCTCCGCCCCTCCGCTTCTATTGGGCGGCCGCTTGGTGACGTTGCTGTGACACCGCACGAACCGTCCCCTTAGAAAGGAGGTGGTTCGCCGGCCACAGTGACATCGCTAGGCAGGTAAGTACGTGTGACCGTTCCTAGCGATGTTGTGCGCCATGGGCAACGATTTGACCGTGACGCACAACCGATGGGGGCAGGTGCTTTCACCAGCGACATCGCTAGCGATGTCGCTGTGTGTAAAGTGTCCTTAAGTGAAAAAAATTGGTCACCTGCACTGCCCCATTGAGTAACATTAGTCCCAGTACTGTCTGTTATTCATGGATAGCACTTGAACTGAAAATATCATCGTGTGTACGAGGCTCAATCCCCCCAGCCCAGGAGCTGTGGTATGATCAGACCATGTCCCTGTACAGTCAGACACATCCTTTACACAGTACATAGCAGGGACATATATATACAGTTAGGTCCAGAAATATTTGGACAGTGACACAATTTTCGCGAGTTGGGCTCTGTATGCCACCACATTGGATTTGAAATGAAACCTCTACAACAGAATTCAAGTGCAGATTGTAACGTTTAATTTGAAGGTTTGAACAAAAATATCTGATAGAAATTGTAGGAATTGTACACATTTCTTTACAAACACCCCACATTTTAGGAGGTCAAAAGTAATTGGACAAATAAACCAAACCCAAACAAAATATTTTTATTTTCAATATTTTGTTGCGAATCCTTTGGAGGCAATCACTGCCTTAAGTCTGGAACCCATGGACATCACCAAACGCTGGGTTTCCTCCTTCTTAATGCTTTGCCAGGCTTTTACAGCCGCAGCCTTCAGGTCTTGCTTGTTTGTGGGTCTTTCCGTCTTAAGTCTGGATTTGAGCAAGTGAAATGCATGCTCAATTGGGTTAAGATCTGGTGATTGACTTGGCCATTGCAGAATGTTCCACTTTTTAGCACTCATGAACTCCTGGGTAGCTTTGGCTGTATGCTTGGGGTCATTGTCCATCTGTACTATGAAGCGCCGTCCGATCAACTTTGCGGCATTTGGCTGAATCTGGGCTGAAAGTATGTCCCGGTACACTTCAGAATTCATCCGGCTACTCTTGTCTGCTGTTATGTCATCAATAAACACAAGTGACCCAGTGCCATTGAAAGCCATGCATGCCCATGCCATCACGTTGTCTCCACCATGTTTTACAGAGGATGTGGTGTGCCTTGGATCATGTGCCATTCCCTTTCTTCTCCAAACTTTTTTCTTCCCATCATTCTGGTACAGGTTGATCTTTGTCTCATCTGTCCATAGAATACATTTCCAGAACTGAGCTGGCTTCATGAGGTGTTTTTCAGCAAATTTAACTCTGGCCTGCCTATGTTTGGAATTGATGAATTGTTTGCATCTAGATGTGAACCCTTTGTATTTACTTTCATGGAGTCTTCTCTTTACTGTTGACTTAGAGACAGATACACCTACTTCACTGAGAGTGTTCTGGACTTCAGTTGATGTTGTGAACGGGTTCTTCTTCACCAAAGAAAGTATGCAGCGATCATCCACCACTGTTGTCATCCGTGGATGCCCAGGCCTTTTTGAGTTCCCAAGCTCACCAGTCAATTCCTTTTTTCTCAGAATGTACCCGACTGTTGATTTTGCTACTCCAAGCATGTCTGCTATCTCTCTGATGGATTTTTTCTTTTTTTTCAGCCTCAGGATGTTCTGCTTCACCTCAATTGAGAGTTCCTTAGACCGCATGTTGTCTGGTCACAGCAACAGCTTCCAAATGCAAAACCACACACCTGTAATCAACCCCAGACCTTTTAACTACTTCATTGATTACAGGTTAACGATGGAGATGCCTTCAGAGTTAATTGCAGCCCTTAGAGTCCCTTGTCCAATTACTTTTGGTCCCTTGAAAATGAGGAGGCTATGCATTACAGAGCTATGATTCCTAAACCCTTTCTCCGATTTGGATGTGAAAAATCTCATATTGCAGCTGGGAGTGTGCACTTTCAGTCCATATTATATATATATAATTGTATTTCTGAACATGTTTTTGTAAACAGCTAAAATAACAAAACTTGTGTCACTGTCCAAATATTTCTGGCCCTGACTGTATAAGATAACAGAACAGGAACAGTTATAACACAGCCAATTGCGGAAATTTTTTATATAAGAGCTATTATTTGTGGGAAAACCCTTTTAATATTTTTATTTCCAGTTCGTTGCCTTAAAGGGGTATTCCCATCTCCAAGATTCTATCTTAAAATGTAGTAGGTGTAGTAATAATAATATTAGCAAATACTTCCAATTAGAAATGTAGTATAGTTCTCCTGATAAGCTATGTCACTTACCTCATGTGCTGGAATGGCAGTAGCTTAGGTATCCATGGTTACAACCACAAGCAACTAAGGGGTACTTCACACACAGCGAGATCGCTACTGAGATCGCTGCTGAGTCACGGTTTTTGTGACCTCATTAGCGATCTCGCTGTGTGTGACACTGTGCAGCGATCTGGCCCCTGCTGTGAGATCGCTGCTCGTTACACACAGTCCTGGTTCGTTTTTTTATTGTTGCTCTCCCGCTGATAAGCACACATCGCTGTGTGTGACAGCGAGAGAGCAACAATCCTGAATGTGCAGGGAGCAGGAGCCGGCATCTGACAGCCTGCGGTAAGCTGTAACCAAGGTAAACATCGGGTAACCAAGGTGGTTACCCGATATTTACCTTCGTTACCAGCCTCCGCAGCTCTCACGCTGCCAGTGCCGGCTCCTGCTCCCTGCACATTCAGGATTGTTGCTCTCTCCCTGTAACCATACCCGATGTTTACCTTAGTTACCAGTGTCCGCAGCTTCCAGACGCCGGCTCCGTGCAAGCGCAGCGTCGCTTCCACGTCGCTGCTGGCTGGGGGCTGGTCACTGGTTGCTGGTGAGATCTGCCTGTTTGACAGCTCACCAGCGACCATGTAGCGATGCAGCAGCGATCCTGACCAGGTCAGATCGCTGGTGGGATTGCTGCTGCGTCGCTAAAGTGTGACGGTACCCTAACTGTTCCTATATGCGTGTGCCTAACCTTGGATTTCTAAGCTACTGTAATGCCCTGCACATAAGGTATGTGACATAGCTTTTCAGGAGAACTATACTACATTTTAGGTATTTGCTAATATTCTTATTATTAGGCCGGAGTCACACTTGCGAGTGACTTATGTGAGTCTTGGATCGCATCATCCGGCATGGCCGTACACTCTCTGGACCGGAGCGGGTTGGCTGCATGTATTTCTATGTCGCTGAGACAATTGTGTCCGGAGAGTGTGCGGCCGTGCTGGATGATGCGATGCAAGACTTGTGCGAGTCACTTGCAAGTATGACTCCGGCCTTACACCTACTACATATTGGGATATGATGTTGGAGATGGGAATAACCCTTTAAAGACTGGCCACCGCTGCTGGACAACAGAACATGCAGTGTTTCCAAGCTCCTATCTATTGAGCATGTAAGCTGTTTTGAAGCTGGCCAGGATTGCTGGAGCATGCGGTGACCTCCTAATCCCAGCCATCTTGGGAGCAGTGCCTACAAGGTGGACAGCAGCAGTGTTTCATAGACATCGAACTGTAAAGAAAGGTTAGAAGGGTCATCTGGCACTGTGCTGTGCAGCTCTGGTCGCTCCTACCAGGAACAGCTGATCGGCGGGGTACCCGGTGCCACACCCTACTGGTCAGACATTGATGACCTCTCCTAAAGATAGGCCGTGAATGTGAAAGTTCCAGACAATCCTTCTAGGTATTAATATCTCATAAATGGCTGCAAATTGAATAAGTGGTGGATTGTAAAGGAGCTTGTTTGTGCAATATCTGATAATATTCATCTACAGAAGTAACCATTTGACTGTTATCTATGCCCATAGCTTGTGACTGTCGTGTAATGAGACGGCTTTTGGTGATGTGTCTATATATATATATATAGATATAGATATGCACATACATACATATATAAAGCGCACTAGATTCTTGTGTTATATTGTTACAGGTCTCTAAACTGTAAATCAGCAAATTCCCAGAGCTGCCAGTCTGCAGTAGTTCATCCAGGCCACTGTAGGCACACATTGTCAGCCAGTGCATTATCATTTAGCGCAGTGTCCTCCAACTCCAGTCCTCAAGAGCCACTAACGCTGCCTGTTTTCAGGATTTCCTTAGTAATATCACCTCTCCAGTGATTGAATTATCACCTGTGCAATACTAAGGAAATGCTGAAAACATGCACTGTTGTTGGCTCTTGAGGACTGGAGTTGGGGATCAATGATGTAACAAATCTTTATGAGGCCATCAGCCCAGGGCAGCAGCGGCCATGATCCTGTAGACTTTTCATTGATCACATGACCTCATATTAGGCTACTCATTTATGGACTTCAAAAAAATGGCGCCGCACTGTACCCGTCCGGGCGCACGGAAGTGACGTTCTGGAGACGGAAACGCAGAATTTGTACGTTGGCAAAGGGGAGAACAGTGCGCAGGCGCAGAGTGACAGCTGCCGCTTCGCTCGGCGGGTAGTCTCACCGGTAGGTTACGGTTGTGTTGTCGTTCACTCGGCGGGGGGGCAGTGACCCGGGGAGGGAGTATGTGAGGCGGGCGCTCCTGAGTACAGACGTGCCGTGCTGCGGTGGGTGACACTGCGTCCTCTATCACTGCGCCGGGTGGAGCTGCCTCTGTCCCGTCCTCCCCTTCTCCCCAGTGCCCTTCTGCCGGTGGCAGCAGCTGGCGGCGGCCTGTGCCCACTGTGCTGCGCCTAGATCTGTCCTAACTGCTCTGTATAAGTGACGGCAGGAGTGTAGAGAAAGTCGTGTCCCGGCTCCTCAGTGTCTATGGACTTTGGGTCAAGTTGTAAAATCTTAGATACTCATCTTAAAGGGATTGTCTATTGTAATGCCTGGCTTGTTCTGTATTAAAGGGATTGTCTATTGTAATGCCTGGCTTGTTCTGTATTAAAGGGATTGTCTATTGTAATGCCTGGCTTGTTCTGTATTAAAGGGATTGTCTATTGTAATGCCTGGCTTGTTCTGTATTAAAGGGATTGTCTATTGTAATGCCTGGCTTGTTCTGTATTAAAGGGATTGTCTATTGTAATGCCTGGCTTGTTCTGTATTAAAGGGATTGTCTATTGTAATGTCTGGCTTGTTCTGTATTAAAGGGATTGTCTATTGTAATGTCTGTCTTGTTGGTATATTTTTTGCACTTGGCTCAAGGTGAGTGGCGCTGTCTACCCTCCCTCATCTTCTGATCCTCCCGGCTCTGCTGGGCTTTGTGCTCCCTCAGGTGCTTGATAAGCCGATCTGTGTTTTGCTGGAGCTGTGGATCAAGGGCGTCAGTATCTGATGGTCGGTGATGGTGGACTCCCCAAGATCTCGCCTCCGTCGTGTCCTTTGGGGCACAGCCCACCTGATAACAATTATTATTAATATACCTTACATGTCTCCTTTTTTCTGTGTGGGGTACGTGTCCTGGGACCACACTGATCGCTCCCAACATTTGTCTTGTGTGCTGCTTGGGCTGCTTTCACACTACGTTTTTTTTAACATCCGTCATGAACGTTTTTTTAACGCAAAAACAGATCCAGTGCAAATGCGTTTTCATTTCAGTGCATGTGCAATGGACTCGCATCAACATGCATTTACCTGCGTGTGCTTGCGTTATAGTGAGGATCCAGCGACTTGCAGTTTTTTAACTTTTTTCAAAAACGCTACTTGTAGCGCTTTTGAGCTGCGTCCAAATACTGCAAATTGCTGGATCCTGACTAAACAGCACGCAAACGCATGTGAACGCTGGCATGCTGATAGACAGGATCCTGCTTGCTCTACTGAGCATGCACAGAAACCAGCCTGTCGTGATCAGTCTCTCTCCCCCGTCCCTCTCTCCCCCGTCCCTCTCTGCCCCCGTCCCTCTCTGCCCCCGTCCCTCTCTGCCCCCGTCCCAGAGTGGCGGACGCTCGTAACCAAGGTCTTAGTTACCCGATGTTTACCTTGGTTACATGTGCAGGGAGCCGGCTCCTAGCAGCTGCGGACGCTCGTAACAAAGGTAAATATCGGGTATTCAAGCAAAGCACTTCACTTAGTTACCCGATATTTACCTTGGTTACAGCTTACCACAGCTGTCAGATGCCGGCTCCCAGTCTCGCGTTCAGTTCCCCTCACTCCCAATCACATGATTCCAATGCCCGCCCATAAACTTCATGTGTCAGGATCCTGCAAAATAACAGTTTGCATGCGTTTTTCTCTGCAAAAACAGGATCCGCTTTTGCAGCAAAAAAAGTTCATGACGCATGCTAAAAAAAAAACGTAGTGTGAAAGCAGCCTATGGCTAAGTTCACATTTCCGTTGATTTGTATCAGTCACATGCGTCGCTTGACGCATGTGACTGATGCGCTGTTCAACGCTGTACAACGGATGACAAAGAACAGAATTCTTTGTCGGATTCCGTTGTGTGCGGGGGGCGGAGTTCGGGGGCAGAGCCGAGCGGGGGGCGGGGCCAGGCGCTGAGGATGTCAGTGGAAGTGCTGCGGTCTGCATGGCTGGGGACAGGTGAGTGTATCTGTGAGTGAGTGTGTGTGTATGTATGTATGTATGTATGTGTGTGCACATGCAAAGTGCGGGAGGGGGCGGAGCCGAGCGGGGGGCCGGGCCAAGCGCTGAGGATGTCAGTGGAAGTGCTGCGGTCTGCATGGCTGGGGACAGGTGAGTGTATCTGTGAGTGAGTGAGTGTGTGTATGTGCATGTATGTATGTATGTATGTATGTATGTGTGTGCACATGCAAAGTGCGGGAGGGGGCGGAGCCAGGCGCTGAGGATGTCAGTGGAAGTGCTGCGGTCTGCATGGCTGGGGACAGGTGAGTGTATGTGTGAGTGAGTGTGTGTATGTGCATGTATGTATGTATGTATGTGTGTGTGTGCACATGCAAAGTGCGGGAGGGGGCGGAGCCGAGCAGGGGGCGGGGCCAGACGAGGGTGTCAGTGCTTGTCTGCATGGCTGGGGACAGGTGTGTGTGTGTGTGTGTGTGTGTACATGTGCGGAGTGCGGGAGGGGGCGGGGCCGAGCGGGGAAGTGTCGGCCTCCCTGCACACGTAACCAGCCTAAATATCGGGTAACAGCAAAGCACCCGATGTTTACCTTGGTTACCCGATATTTACCTTGGTTACGGGCCTACACCGCTTAGCGCTGGCTCCTTGCACCGTAACCAGGGTAAATATCGGGTAACCAACCAAAGCTGGTGACGTGTGCAGGGAGCCAGAGAGCATGCGCAGCGAAATCCGACGGATCTCGCTGCTCAAAAAACGTTACATGCTGCGTTCCCCCCGCCCGGCGGTCAGTCGTTCCACGACTGATCAGTCGGGCGGAGGGTGCAACGCAGCATCATCAGTCACAATCCGCTGCTCATACAAGTCTATGGGAGCAGCGGAATCCGCTAAACGGATTCCGCTGTTTACAAGAGCAGCGGATTGTGACTGATAGATTTTAGCGGAAATGTGAACTTAGCCTAAGAAAGTGGGAGGTGACTGCACCTCATCACGGCGGCATGTAGGCTCAGAGACTTTCTATGATCCGGCGCGGGAGGGTCTCCGGATCCGGACAGCAGTTTATTCGCCGTGAAAATAGAATATAGGTGCCCCCTAAACTAGACTTACATAAGTAATGCTTGGTTCTAGAACACTGGACATGCTGCGTTGTATTTTGTGTTTTTCAGTATCACCCTTCGCAGGATCTCTGCTACCTGTAGCTTTGAATAGAAAGATCTAGGGGCTGAAGATCAGGACAGATCTTCCTCATCACATCAGTATAAGCCTATGCAACATAGCAGCAACTCATTGCCTCAGCCTGGCATTGTACCCACCTTATGATTTCACCCTCTAGATATAGACAAGGGGCAGACACTTTTGATTAAAGCCTACTTGGCTGTATACACATGATGACTTTTGAATGTAGCCTCCTGTTTATAGATGATGGAGATGATCACATTTCTAGATTTTGTATTAATATTATGTAGAGTGGGGCTTAATGTTTTCTTTCATTTACAGGTAGGAAATACAATTCTATGTGAAGCAGAATTAAGGATTCAGGATAAGTATTAATCTGGAATCTTTGAAGAATGGCTGCAGATAAAGCCGGAGGTAAACGTGTGTCCTTCTCTGACTTCCCAGCAGTTTACGCACCGTTTACGGAGATTATTCTCTACTGTCAGGAGAAGAACCTCTTTTGTATTATTTGGCTTCTACTTCTGAATTACCCCTTAGATTAATAAGTGAACTTGAGGCGTGGAACTACTGTCAGACGTGCATGCGTTCCATACAGGCACTTAGAGGAGCTGCACTACGGAAAGTCACTGTTAAGTCCTAACTCAGTGGTTGTCCAAGAAGTCTGAAACCTGTGACCGTCACCAATGCAGGGAATGGGGGTGTTCTGAAAAAATTAAAGGGAACCTGTCTGGTCCCCTATGACCTCCAACCCAGCAGTATTTGCATGTCTACCCAAATTCCTTGCCTATCTTGCCCTGTATAAAGCTGTTTACAAAAGCATTTATAAAGTGTGCCGTTCTTATGCTAATTAGGCCTATAACTAGTTGATGGGACGTTGTTTCCCAGACTAGTCGGCCCTCTTTCTATGTTATCATGCCCCAGTGGGTATGATAACATAGAAAATGATAAAATGATTTTCCACGAGCTGGCTTCACAACAGCTCCTGGAGGTGTTGCGCATGCGCTCTGCTCTTTTCAGTAGCATCTGTGCAGCTCAGAAGCAGGGTGGGTGTATGCTTCCCGGCTTCATTGAGATGCACTGTGCATGATTGGAAGGGCAGAAGCTGTTTATCTGATCATACATAGTGCACCTCGATGAAGCCGGGAATCGTACATGTGGCTTCAAAGGCACACTAAAGCTGGGTTTACACACTGCAACATCTCAAACGACATCGCTGTAACGTCACCGGTTTTGTGACGCAATAGCGATGTTGTTTGCGATGTTGCAGTGTGTGAATCATATCAGCGACCCGGCCCCTGCTGTGAAGTTGTAATCGTTACAAATCGTTCAGGACCATTCCTAGGTCCTTTGTTTCCCGCTGTGCAGCAAGCATCGCTGGAAAGTTTCAGTGTGTGAAAGACTTTGCAGAGACTTTGTTAGCAACTTCCCTTTCAAAAGGCTGCTTATCAACGTCCCCAACAACCAGCTAGGTCGCTCTGCAGGTCCGGATCGCTGTTGAGTTGTTGGCCAGGTTTGCCTGTTTGACAGCTCACCAGACACTTAGCAGAGACTTAGGGAGGTCGCTGTTACGTCACAAAACCGGTGACGTTACAGCGATGTCCTTTGCGATGTTGCAGTGTGTAAACCCAGCTTAACTCTGCCGAAATGAGCCTCTCGCAAGATCTCAAAGACCTGCGATGACGCCGGCTTGTGGAAATCATGTTATCATACCCATGGGGGTGTGATACAGTGTTATCTACTATATCAGAAGGTGATCACTTATACCAATCACCGGGTGAGGAACCATGGGCTGTGAAACTGGACTGCTATACTATATGCAAATCAAATATAATTTTAACCACTGACACGATTTGTTGGTCATTAAATTGAAAACATCTTCTCTAGGAGGTATGTGTGTATATAATGTGTGCGTGATTACATATATATATATAATATAATATATTTGTGCCTTGCGAAAGTATTAGGCCCCCTTGAATTTTTCAACCTTTTCCCGGATTTCAGGCTTCAAACATAAAGATAACATTTTTAATGTTATGGTGGAGAATCAACAGCAAGTGGGGCACAGTTGTGAAGTTGAACAAAATTTATTGCTTATTTTAAACTTTTGTAAAAAAGAATAAACTGAAAATTGGTGCATGCAATATTATTTGGCCCTTTACTTTCAGTCCACAAACTCACTCCAGAAGTTCATTGACGATCTCTGAATGATCCAATGTTGTCCTAAATGACTGATGATGATAAATATAATCCACCTGTGTGTAATCTAGTCTCCGTATAAATGCACCTGCTCTGTGATAGTCTCAGTGTTCTGTTTAAAGCACAGATAGCATCATGAAGACCAAGGAACAACACAGACAAGTCCGTGATACTGTTGTGGAGAAGTTTAAAGCCGGATTTGGTTAGAAAAAGATTTCCAAAACTTTAAACATCCCAAGAAGCACTGTGCAAGCGATCATATTGAAATGGAAGGAGTATCATACCACTGCAAATCTACAAAGACCCAGCCGCCCATCCAAACTTTAATTTCAAACAAGGAGAAGACTGATCAGAGATGCAGCCAAGAGGCCCATGATCACTCTGGATGAACTGCAGAGATCTACAGCTGAGGTGGGAGAGCCTGTCCATAGGACAGCAATCAGTCGTACACTGCACAAATCTAACCTTTATGGAAGAGTGGCAAGATGAAAGCCATTTCTCAAAGATATCCATAAAAAGTGTTGTTTAAAGTTTGCCACAAGCCACCTGGGAGACACCAAACATGTGGAAGAAGGTGCTCTGGTCAGATGAAACCAAAATCGAACTTTTTGGGCAGAATGCCAAACTGTTTAGTGTAAAAGCAACACTGCTCATCATCCTGTACACACCATCCCCACTGTCAAACATGATGGTGGCAGCATCATGGGTTGGGCCTGCTTTGCTTCAGCAGGGACAGGGAAGATGGTTAAAATTGATGGGAAGATGGATGGAGCCAAATACAGGACCATTCTTGAAAAAAACCTGTTGGAGTCTGCAAAAGACCTGAGACTTGGACGGAGATTTGTCTTTCAACAAGACAATGATCGCAAACATAAAGCAAAATCTACAATGGAATGGTTCACAAATAAACTTATCCAGGTGTTAGAATGGCCAAGTCACAGTCCAGACCTGAATCCAATCGAGAATCTGTGGAAAGAGCTGAAAATGCTGTTCACAAACGCTCTCCATCCAACCTCACTCAGCTCAAGCTGTTTGCAAAGGAAGAATGGGCAAGAATTTCAGTCTCTCGATGTGCAAAACTGATAGAAACATACCCCAAGCGACTTGCAGCTATAATCACAGAAAAAGGTGGCACTAGAAAGTGTTAACTTAAAGGGGCTGAATAATATTGCACGCCCCAATTTTCAGTTATTTTTTTTTAAAAAGTTTAAAACAAACAATAAATTTCGTTCAACTTCACAATTGTGTCCCACTTGTTGCCGATTCTTCACCATAAAATTAACATTTTTTATCTTTGTTTAAAGCTCGAAATGTGGGAAAAGGTTGAAAAATTCAAGGGGGTCGATTACTTTCGCAAGGCACTGTGTGTGTGTGTGTGTGTGTGTATACACACTGTATATGAGAGAAATGCATTCTGTGCACTCTCTCATGCAGTAATGCAGCCTTCAGGTTTGTATAGACACCATACAATAATATATACATTGTATGGCCAAGTGACATTTCCCTCAGTAATGTCACCTGGGCAATCTAGTTTCATTTTTGGAGGTTTTTTTATGTTTTAAGATTGAGCACTTAGTAGAAATACTCAGAAAGTTTACTTTTCGTGGTTTTAATTTCTTGGTTTTAAATTGCCTTTAGAGCAGAGCACGGAAAAGAGCGAGGGTTCAGCGAATTGCTCCGGTATCTCCGATCAAGAAAAGGAGCTGTCCAGATGTTCTTTTCAAACATTCACGGTAATTTCTATCAGTTTTTTTTTGTTTTGTTATACAGATGAATTCACACTGCTCTTATTGGTCATTTTAGTGCAGCGTTAGCTAGTGAACCCATTGAGCATCTGTGGGGAATCCTCAAACAGAAGGGGGAGGAGGGCGAATAATACTATTCATCACTGGCAATAGAGATTTTTGAGTATCTCCAAGATAGCTTAGCATGTCGTCCATGTAAAGGGAGATCTTTTCTTCTATTACCCCAACATTTAAACCCATTTTAAACTGAGGTTCAGTTGCGATGGCAAACACAAGAGGAGACACCCCTGCCTTGTGCCCCTCCCTAGTTCCATTACCACCAATACACTGCCACACAAAATATTGACACTATGGGCACAATTTGGCCATTTTCACTTAGGAGTGTACTCACTTTTATTGCCAACGGTTTTGATTAATGGTTGTGTGTCGCGTTATTTAGAGGGCACACCCAATTTACACTGTTATACAAGCTGTACACTGACTACTTTACATTATATCAAAGTGTCATATCTTTAGTGTTGTCCCATGAAAGATATAATAAAATAATTCCAAAATGTGAGAGGCTTACTCCCCACTTTTGTGGTATACTGTGTATGTGTGCATACATTTTTTTTTTTTGTAATGAAGTTATTTTGTATGCCAGGCTGGAAACTATGAAGCTTGTCTTCATCATCTAAGTGACCTGAAAGAAATCAACAAGGATGATTACAAGATAATGCTGAACATGGCAGTCGCTGAGTTTTATAAAAGTGAGCAGAGCAGTACAGACAATTTAAAACAGACGCTAAACCATCTAAGAAATGAGGTAAGAAGGCGATTCCAGTTCACGATTATGCACAATATGTAGCTCCCATTGCATGGAATGGGAACTGCGCATCAGTCCCCAAAAAATGGCCACTATATAGTGTACGAAGCTGTGGTGTCCTGACTACATACCCTGTTTATTTTGTACCACCATTGGTTTTGGAAGCAGTTGGTCATTGGGCTGCCAGGTGCTGACACCACTGGATTAGGTTAGGCTATCAATATCATGAACCATCCCGTTAAGTTCAGTTCTGTGGTTCAAATTAAATTGCACTGAGTTTCATTATAGGACAGTCTGCATTTAGAAGGGTGTACTATTAAGAGGCTATCCACTACTTTTACATTGAAGGCCTATCCTTGGAATAGGTCATCAATGTCTGATCGGCCGGAATCCGACACCCCACCACCAGGTGTTCTCGGTGCCGGAGGCGGATGCAGGCAGCTGGAAAAGCTTAGTTTCGGTGCTGCCCTGATAAATGATAGCGACTGCCGACAGTTACTGCACATCCACCTGCCATTCAAATCAATAGGTGGATGTTTAGTACCTAACAGCTCTGGAACTGAGCATATCCGCTTGCCGCAGCCTCCGGCACAGAGTACAGCTGATCAGCGAGGTGCAGAGTGTTGGACCCAGACCGATCACACATTCCTAAGGATATGGACAACCTCTTTAATATGATAATCCCAGCTTTGGATGTTGAGCCATCTTTATGAACTTGCTTATAGGTTCATTCGGCTGTAGATGAGATGGACAGCTTAGATGATGTGGAAAACAGCATGCTGTACTACAACCAGGCAGTCATCCTGTACTATCTGCGCCAGCACATGGAAGCCATTGCCATCGGTGAAAAGCTTTACCAGTTCATTGAGCCCTTTGGTGAGTTTGACTCTTGATAGTTTACATGAAAGTCTGTGTAAATTTGCTTCTTCCTTCAGTTTCTTTCTTCCTTCTTATCATGGACTTTCTTCATTGATGCCTTTTTCATTACCGTATTGTTCACTCATGTGAAGCGTTGTTCCATTTACCCTGGCCACTGATCGGCTACATGTAAACTCACCAGCTGTCAGTTCCCGTCCAGACGGCCAAATGCACTTCCATGTTCACAGGATGATCGGGTTCGTGCTTGTAAACAGTCATTGCTCTTGGCAGCTCATGTACTGTCTATAGAGGACGAGTGCTGTCCAGAATATCTAATTCAACCATCATATGGGCATTTTGCCCATTATGTAGGTGATTGGCAGCCTGTTTACACTGGCCGAGTGTCTGTAAACAAGCGTTCTGAAAGCTGTGTGATTTACAGTGCTCCGAGAGGATCTCTTCTTCTGATTTGACCCCGTGATATTAATTTATACAAATCACTTTGTTTTTCTTCCATGTATGAAGAGTTCAGCCACTCCATCCTTTTACTCCGCTCTCATCCATTTGATTGAAGCAATAAAATGTGCTCTGTGAATGGCCTTTATACAGCTTGAGCTCCTTGCAGGGTGGCATCAGCCATGTAGGTCTGTGTTTAATGGATTCTCTCTTTCTCCATGCGTTGGGGTTAAAGTAGGAACCTTAGGAGGCAATGGACTCATCAGGACAGGGTTTTTTTGTTAAAGCATGTTGGATTTTGACTTCCTGGCCAGAACATCATGGCATACCCACCGCTTATCCCACATCCCCATGGAGCATACACATAGGATGTGTGATTTGTACGCAGTCCACTGCTTTAAAGGGTATTTTCCTATTCCACAACATATACCATGAATCTTTGATAGCGCTGGTTCCCACCTCCACAATTGTCATCTGACTCCCATTCTGCCCAGTGTGTCAGATATTCATAGCATACATATACTACATACTGTATTTTTTCTTTTTTTAGGGGTGAGGGGTCATCTGCTTCATTCACATAAGAACGTTCTCAATTCTGCTGTTTGTATTGTGAAAACTGCTGTCAGATCAGCTTTAACATACATTTGCTATATGTTGGAACCTTAAAGCAGATATCACAATACAAAATGCATACTTTGTCAGATGGATCTCTTGGAACTGATGAGGCTGATATACTTATTTTGAAAATCCATATCAGAATGGCTGTAAAATCATTTGTGAAAGTAGAAACTAAATTTCCACCCACTTAACCTGATCAGTGTCCCTCCTCCCTGCTGTGGCTGAGGTCAGTGCTCGGACAAGCTGCAGCTGTCAATCAGGCTGGTTGGTTGGAGACTGAATACATCTGAATTCTTGTGGAAAGTCCGTGTGAGCAGAATGATTGGACAGCTACTCTCACATGGATATTCAAAGTAAGTGCTCCAGCCTCACCAGGCTCAAAATATCTACTGAATAATATGTACATATGCATTGTGAGATCCAGAGGCAGATCCACTTTAACCTCGTGTAGATAGTGTTTTTTTTTTTTGGTTTTTTTTTCTGTGTTTAGCTCTTTGAAGGGGAACTTTATATGTTAAACATTTATCCGCAAGCAACACGTTATAATGCAGGGTTTTGTGAGTTGATTAAAGTCTGCAATGTTCTGAGGTCTGCTGACACCTAGAGACTAGACTTTTATCAGAAGACCGAGCAACCCCTTTAATGTAGAGGGTTGTGAAAAAATCCAGTATAACATGGCATGTATTTATAGACTATGGACACCTTTTCACCTTTTTTTTGTATTGTTCTTTTTCTTCATTAAGTCAATATTTTACCAGTCTGCACAGAAAATAAAAATCTGGCTCTGATTTCGAATATGGGATATTGTATAATTCCGGTCATAGTATGAAGAAGGAGGAAAGCATCAAAGGTCTCAGGGAGGATGTAGATGAGGTGAAATTCTAATCCAGCATGTATTAGGCTATGTGCCCACGCTGCGGAAAATTTGCAGAATTTGCCGTGATTTTTTTCGCGGATTTGTAAAAAATCCACAGTACAGCGAGTCCCCAGCCGTCTCTATAGCATTTGGGGAGTGCTGTGCCCATGCTGCGTTTTTTTTTCCGTAGCGGAAATAATGCGGATTTCTTTGCAGAAAAATCTGCAGCATGTCAATTATTCCTGTGGATTTTTCCGCACGATCCCATACTTACCTGCCTTGATAGAAGACACCGGGAGGAGCGCAGTGGAGCCAGGAGGTGGGTGGGGCCTGCTCGATCTCCAGTCATGTGACAGCCGGATCTAGTTCAGGCCTGCCCACCTTCTCCTGCAATGTGCAGACAGACACAGTGGGAGAGTGAAGTGCTGCGTGATGGAGGTAAGTATGAACTCCACGATCACTCCAGCACTTGTTCTGCATTGAGGATGCAGTGCCGAAGCCATGGTACTGTATCCTCAATGCAGAATGACCGCAGCACATCCGCAGCATGAAAACAGACAAAGTTGTGCTGCGGTTTTCTGGGAGCTCCTGCAGAATGTCCTGCGGATGTATCCACAGGACACTTTCCCCGTGGGCACATAGCCTTACGGTGAATGAAGGAATGATGATTGCAGCTTAGAACTTAGTTCAATCAATTACCGTAAAGGTAACCAATAACATATGGGAAAAAAATCTATGTAAAAGGTGTGTATAGTCTAAAAATCCCTGTTCCTGCTGGGTTTAGTAGTCTAGTCGGTTGTCTAACTCATTGACTGACAGGTACCTGCTTTATACAAACTTAAAGGGAATCGGTCAAGTGATTTGTAGTACAATACTAATGTAATCTTTAAATAGGGCTTAAGGAGACTTTTCAGAATCAGTGACTTTTATAGCTCTACTTTATCCTGTTATCTTTTTGTCAACTCCATCGAATTTAGTGTGACTAGTAAATAGTCAAACTTATGTAAAAACAAATTGCATATTCACTGCTCCCTCCTCCACCTCTTAGTGCTGGCATCAGTGTTAGTAACTCTGAACTGAATTTGCACTGCTGCCCGCACCCATACTCCTTCCTACCTCTCAGCAGGGTAGTGAATGCACTGGGAGGTGGTTGGGGGGAGCAATGAATATGAACATTGTATTTGCATACACTTCACTAGTGTGCAGGAGACACTGAATGCTATGGAGCTTACAGCAAGATAAGATAAGGTAGAGCTATAAAGCTTACTGATCCTGAAAGGTCCAATTACAGCAAGATAACAGGATGAGGTAGAGCTATAAAACTTACTGATCCTGAAAGGTCTCCTTAAGCCCTATTTAAAGCATTAACATTATACTAGAAAATCACATTACAGATGCCCTTTTAGAGGGGTTTTCCTTCTTTTATTTGAATAGATGATCTGCAGTACCCAGATGGTATTCCGTCCCATCCATTGCATGTATCTGATCATGTTGCATATACCAGGTATCTGACCCGGCACTGATCACAAGTCATCAATATTGAAGTGGTGTGAAACCCCTTTACACATGGAGTCTGTCAATTGTTGAATAAGCGCCTAAATCTACAATAAGCAGGGTTTAGTTATACTGAATAGTTTCCCTGTAAGCTGTATATCAATCGGCTCCGCTTTATAACCTGTTGTCTGCAGCTCCGTTCATGTTTGTGATAGGTTCCCTTCAAACGCGGGATAGGTAAGTGTTTAATTTCCTTAAACAGATAAAAAAAAAATAACTGATATATCTAGTGCAAGTTATATAGACATATACAGAAAAATCCAGTCCACTAACCCACTATTGTGTGGGATGGATTGTGGGAGAAGAGACTTGAGGGGGCTTTATGGTGAAAACAAGTTTCCGCTACTAATGGGATAGGTGATGGCGTGTTGATCGATGGGAGTCCTGACGATGGGACCTGCACTGATCAGCAAAATAGTGAGCTATTATCCATGTTAGAATGGAGGGTGAGGTTGTGACCGCTGTCCCAGCTATTCCCTATGGGGTAGTCGAGCACCATACTAATTTTTTGTGTTTGTTTTGGGCAGCCCCATACAGAATGAATGGAGCAGCGACTGAACTTCTAACTGGCCGCTCAATTTTATAATGGAGGAAAAAAATTCAGTGTGGGTCCCAGCGGTCAGACCCCCGGCAATCAGCAGGTTGTCACCTATTACATGGCTAGGGGATTACTTGTTTAACAGGACAGCCCCCTTAAAACTGTACTTGTTCCAGTACCAGGCCTACCACTATAACTGTATGCTCACAGTGCCTTATGATGTATGTACGTGTAACACTGATGGTCCTAACATGCTTTATACAAAGGTGTACGGCAACCGAAATAATGTTGTTGTTTTGTTTGTTGTTTTTTTTAATATGATCCGTTTCCTATTAAGACTGTCATTAAATGGTTTTCTCAGTCGTCAACCAATTCTGTTTTGTCTACACCGTATTTTCCATCATGCTCTCTTGCCACTAATATTTTAGGTAGGTCCTTGAGAATGCCCAGAACATCGCCCCAAAGCTGTAAAGGACCATTTACACCATGCAGACGAGGTGAAGACTCATTTTACATTTTGATGTTTTTTTTCCCTCCCTTCCCTCTAAGGTCCAGTGGAAACTGTAAACCGATCAGGATCGCATGTCGTTACAGATCCAGTGGGAAATCATTCTCTTCTCTATAAGAATGCATATCCATCTTTCCAGTACTAGCAAGATTTGAGTATATATTCAATGATCTCTATAGTGTAGATTCTTATTTCTCAGATTCCTACTATGCTGCATTATCTAACCATTACAGGTAGATTTTATTTTTTTGAAAACTTAAGTGAATCTGACCACCGGTTATTGCTGCCTAAACCATTGGCGGCATCCATCAGCTCCTCACTGTGATTGCAGCCGGGAATGGTTTTCTCTCAAACACGCCTGCGTTTCAGAGACAACATTGTTTAAAGATCCGGCCAGGGACCATAGGCAGAGACAAAGCTAGTCCAGCGCCACCTCCATCCGGCTTCTCACCACGCTGCTACAGGTGATTGACAGGTCTCTGGCTGTGTTCACACATGGGAGAGACCTGTCAATCAACTAGAGTGCTGCTTTTCGAGGATGGCGCTGGATTAATTCTGTCTTTTCTCTATGGCAGCCATGCCCTCGGTCTGGGCAGCATGAATTGTCGGCTAGGTTCCCGTCAAAGTCATATCTTATAACGTAACTAGGCTATGCCAAACTTTGTGTGTAATGATGGGACCTTTATCTTTAGTGTGGAGTGGACTACCAGCCACCCCCCATCAGGAAGACATGACATTTATACCTTCTTATGTGAAAACTTATAAATTGAAAAGTGCCAATTGTCTTACGGCAGCTGCTTAAAATCTTGCTAATATGACAAAGGTGTAAGCATTGGGTGCATGCATATTTATTTCCTTCATAGTTTGTAAAGAACTCTTAGTAAACCTGAAATCTTTCAGAGCTTTGCAACTCCTGATGAAGCCTTAAAGGGCTTGTCCTAGTTTTAGCCTAAAGGGGTTATCTAACGTCTAATTTTAAAAATCCACAACAACTGTGGAAAAAGATTGGGCTTCCAATATGACGTTCTGGGACAAGTGAATGGCTAATTGGCATGACAATTATGAATAGACTGTCTGGGAGACATTAGCTGTTTGTGTGCCGTCATTATAGGAGCCAGCTTAATAACAAGCGCCAGTTCAAATTCAGCTTTGGTCTGTACTCTTTAAAGGGGTTTTCCACTACTAGCACAGCCCCTTCTGATTTTCACTTGTTTACCCCAGTTAAAATAAAAGATCTTGTACTCTCCTCCCGTTCTAGCTCTGTCGGTAATCGCAGTTCGGGGCTCATGAGCGGTTGTAATGTCTTGTGAGCCCCGCGTCTAATCACCATTGGGTTCTCTCTCCCCGCCTTTGGACCACGAGAGCAATCAACAAGAAGGAAGTGGCAGGCGCAGCGTCACTTCCTGTTGCTTAACGCATTTGATCCAAAGGCGAGGAGGGAGAACCCGGCGGTGATTCGACGTGGGGCTCAAGTGATGTCGCAATGTCCATCATTACCAACATTGCTGGTACTCTCCTCCCATTCTGGCGCTGGACTAGTGCAAGAACAGGAGGTGAATACAGGGTATTTTATTTTAATTGGGGGAAACAAGTGGAATCTGAACAGGTTGTCCTAGTAATGGAAAACCCCTTTAATATTTAACATAGGTCACCTGGAGAATACAATTTACACAACCGAGAACCATACTGATGCTTAGTTTTTCTGTTAGTGGTTGAATGCATTTCAATGAATCATACTCTATTTCTAAATTTCATTACGTATATTAAGATTATATATTACTTTGAAAACCGCATGTCTCTCTCTGTGGGGTAAAGGGGGCAAAATAATGACAGAATACTTGTATTTTAAAAGATTTATATACAATATATCTTTTTGTTTTGTGACGCTAAAAACAGCGGTCCATGTAATTGAACTGACAAAGGAAACCCCTCTCGCCCAGTCTTATTTTCCCTCATTGATCTAGAGCAGATCCTCCAGCAATGCTCTCTGTCTTTGCTTATAGGCAGCTGCACATTACCCTTGCAATCATGTGCCATTTGCTTGTAACCAAAACTGAGAGCATTGGGGGGAAAGAATCGGTGAGTGGGGTTGCCTTTGTGGCTTTTTTTTTTCTTTCTTTCTAATATTGTTAGCTGTTTTAAAACAATTGTTTCAGTTGCATAGCTTTTAACCCCTTTAAAGGGGTTATCCAAGCTAAATGAATCAAATCAAAACAAATTAAAGTAATGCAAAAAACTATCTAAACAACTTGCTGTGCACATATTACGTCTTTTGTAACTTGTTAGCCTCCTGAGCCTTCAAAGCTGTACTGAAAGGACTGAAAGTGAGCGGCCCATTCTCCTGGCAGCTTCCTCTTGCCACTCCTCTGTATGATATATGATTTTATATATATTTTAGCTGTAGTACCCGGCATTGCCCAGGATAGTAACTGTATCTCTGTCTCTCTATCTCTGTTTCTCTGTGTGTCTCTGTCTGTTTCTCTCTTTGCCCAGTCTGTGTCTTTGCCCGGGCTGTCTCTCTGTCTTCCCACTGATATCATATTACCTCACACATAAGCTTCTTATACTAACAGTTTATTTTGTTCTTATAGCAACCACTGACAGTTTGCTATTTATAGCCTGTAGCTCCCACCTCCATTCAGTTTAATAGAGGCAGGATTTTTGGAGAGTAAGAGTAAAGCGGGGGGTTGAATCCCCCCCCCCAAACATAGTCTATGACGTTCCCTGAGTCACATGAGGCGTCTATGCAAAATTTTGTGATTTAAATGCGACGGTGCGGATTCCTTTAGCGGACACACACGCACGCACACACACACACACACACACAGCTTTTGTAAATTAGATATGGATAAATACACTGAACAAAAGTATAAACCCAACACTTTTGATTTTATTCCCATTTTTGATAAGCTGAACTCCAAGATCTAGGACTTTTTCTAGAAACATAAAAGACTTTTCTCTCTTAAAGGGGTGGTTCACCCTTTTTTTTTATTTTCTGTAGGAGTTCTACTTACCATTCTAGGCGTTGTCTCCATTGGCTTATGTTTCCAGTTCTGGCACTGAGCGGCGCTATCCTGCACGCTCAGTGCCTGTCACATGACCCCCTGGAGCTGTGGCCGCCAGCATCCTCTGACGCCCCGGCATTTCCGGGCTCTCAAACTCGTCGGGTATGTCAGAGGAGGCTGGCACCACTCAAATTGAGTGACAGGGCTGTGGGCGGTGACTACCGCACTGCAGTGCACAGCCCAGTATCGAGGGGAGGATCCGGAGGACGTCAGTGTGGAGGCGGCTAAGCGTCCTGCAGATGGTGAGGCACGGGGCGCCAGTGTGCAGTACATGGGGGGTTCTTCAGCTGAATCCCCCCCTGCACGTAAGTATCTGATCACACTCTCCACCCGCCCGCTCTGCTGCGATGTCAGGAGAGCGGCCGGTGTCGGGCAGTGTGATCATCTGCTCCTCCCAGCAGCACAGCAGGACGCAGCAAGACACTGACAGGCATGTCACCGCTGTGCTCTGCCACCTGTCCTGCTGCATGGGACCAACTGTCTGCACTCTGTCACCTGCACCACAAGTCAGAGTGGAGACAGTTGGTGACAAGCACCTCTGCCCCTCTTCTTTCCCCACTCTCTCCTTTCCCCACTCTCTTCTCTCCCCCCACTCTTCTCCCCCTCCCCTCTTCCCCCTCTTCTCTGCCCCCCCTCGCTCTCTCCCCCCCTCGCTCTCTCCCCCCCTTGCTCTCCCCCCCCCTCGCTCTCTCCCCCCCCTCGCTCTCTCCCCCCCTCGCTCTCTCCCCCCCCCCTCGCTCTCTCCCCCCCCTCGCTCTCTCCCCCCCCTCGCTCTCCCCCCCCCTCGCTCTCCCCCCCCTCGCTCTCTCCCCCCCTCGCTCTCTCCCCCCCTCGCTCTCTCCCCCCCTCGCTCTCTCCCCCCCTCGCTCTCTCCCCCCCTCGCTCTCTCCCCCCCTCGCTCTCTTCCCCCCCTCGCTCTCTTCCCCCCCTCGCTCTCTTCCCCCCCTCGCTCTCTTCCCCCCCTCGCTCTCTTCCCCCCCTCGCTCTCTTCCCCCTCGCTCTCTTCCCCCTCGCTCTCTTCCCCCTCGCTCTCTTCCCCCTCGCTCTCTTCCCCCTCGCTCTCTTCCCCCTCGCTCTCTTCCCCCTCGCTCTCTTCCCCCTCGCTCTCTTCCCCCTCGCTCTCTTCCCCCTCGCTCTCTTCCCCCCCTCGCTCTCTTCCCCCCCTCGCTCTCTTCCCCCCCTCGCTCACTCTTCCCCCCCCCTCGCTCGCTCTTCCCCCACCCCCCCCTCGCTCGCTCTTCCCCCACCCCCCCCTCCCTCACTCTTCTCCCCCCCCTCGCTCTCTTCCCCCCCCTCGCTCTCTTCCCCCCCCTCGCTCTCTTCCCCCCCCTCGCTCTCTTCCCCCCCCTCGCTCTCTTCCCCCCCCTCGCTCTCTTCCCCCCCCTCGCTCTCTTCCCCCCCCCTCGCTCTCTTCCCCCCTCGCTCTCTTCCCCCCCTCGCTCTCTTCCCCCCCTCGCTCTCTTCCCCCCCCTCGCTCTCTTCCCCCCCCTCGCTCTCTTCCCCCCCCTCGCTCTCTCCCCCCCTCGCTCTCTTCCCCCCCGCGCGCTCTTTTCCTCCCCCCCCGCGCGCTCTTTTCCTCCCCCCCCGCGCGCTCTTTTCCTCCCCCCCGCGCGCTCTTTTCCTCCCCCCCGCGCGCTCTTTTCCTCCCCCCCGCGCGCTCTTTTCCTCCCCCCCGCGCGCTCTTTTCCTCCCCCCCGCGCGCTCTTTTCCTCCCCCCCGCGCGCTCTTTTTCCTCCCCCCCGCGCGCTCTTTTCCTCCCCCCCGCGCGCTCTTTTCCTCCCCCCCGCGCGCTCTTTTCCTCCCCCCCGCGCGCTCTTTTCCTCCCCCCCGCGCGCTCTTTTCCTCCCCCCCGCGCGCTCTTTTTCCTCCCCCCCCGCGCGCTCTTTTCCTCCCCCCCCGCGCGCTCTTTTCCTCCCCCCCCGCGCGCTCTTTTCCTCCCCCCCCGCGCGCTCTTTTCCTCCCCCCCCCGCGCGCTCTTTTCCTCCCCCCCGCGCGCGCTCTTTCCTCCCCCCCCGCGCGCTCTTTTCCTCCCCCCCGCGCGCTCTTTTCCTCCCCCCCCCGCGCGCGCTCTTTTCCTCCCCCCCCGCGCGCTCTTTTCCTCCCCCCCCGCGCGCTCTTTTCCTCCCCCCCGCGCGCTCTTTTCCTCCCCCCCCGCGCGCTCTTTTCCTCCCCCCCGCGCGCTCTTTTCCTCCCCCCCGCGCGCTCTTTTCCTCCCCCCCCGCGCGCTCTTTTCCTCCCCCCCCGCGCGCTCTTTTCCTCCCCCCCCGCGCGCTCTTTTCCTCCCCCCCCGCGCGCTCTTTTCCTCCCCCCCCGCGCGCTCTTTTCCTCCCCCCCGCGCCCTCCCCCCCGCGCGCTCTTTTCCTCCCCCCCCGCGCGCTCTTTTCCTCCCCCCCCGCGCGCTCTTTTCCTCCCCCCCCCGCGCGCTCTTTTCCTCCCCCCCCGCGCGCTCTTTTCCTCCCCCCCCGCGCGCTCTTTTCCTCCCCCCCCGCGCGCTCTTTTCCTCCCCCCCCCGCGCGCTCTTTTCCTCCCCCCCCGCGCGCTCTTTTCCTCCCCCCCCGCGCGCTCTTTTCCTCCCCCCCCGCGCGCTCTTTTCCTCCCCCCCCGCGCGCTCTTTTCCTCCTCCCTCGCGCGCTCTTTTCCTCCTCCCCCCGCGCGCTCTTTTCCTCCCCCCCCCCCGCGCGCTCTTTTCCTCTGTGTGGTCTTCTTTTTGTTTTGTTTTTTTAAACCCTTTATTGGAGATTCTTAATGGCCAGGTCAAACTTGGCCTGACATTAAGAATCTCGGGCTTTATACCAGCTTCTATGAAAGCGCCATTTTCTGGGGTGGCTGCGGACTGCAATTCGCAGTGGGGGTGCCCAGAAAGCTTGGGCACCCTGCACTGTGGATTCCAATCCCCAGCTGCCTAGTTGTACCCGGCTGGACTCAAAAATTAGGCGAAGCTCATGTCATTTTTTTTTTTTTTTTAATTATTTCATGAAATTCATGAAATAATTAAAAAAAAAAAGGGCTTCTCTATATTTTTGGTTCCCAGCCGGGTACAAATAGGCAGCTGGGGGTTGGGGGCAGCCCGTACCTGCCTGCTGTACCCGGCTAGCATACAAAAATATGGCGAAGCCCATGTCATTTTTTTTTTCTTTTTGGGCAAAAAACTGCATACAGTCCTGGATGGAGGATGCTGAGCCTTGTAGTTCTGCAGCTGCTGTCTGCTCTCCTGCATACACTAGTGAATGGAGCATGCTGAGCCTTGTAGTTCTGCAGCTGTCTGCTCTCCTGCATACAATGAACATTTTGAAGAAGGAAATGACATCAGACCTTTTTTTTTTTTTTCATCAACAATCTTTAATGGCATTGTGCACTGATTAAAAACGCAGCAAAAAACGCACCAAAACGCACCAATTTTTGTCGCGATTTTTAGCCGCGGGTGCGTTTTTTTGAGACAAAAACGCTCATAAAAACGCAGCGTGAAAAAAAACGCCTAGTGCGCACATACCCATATAGAGATGAATAGATAGATATAGAGACAGAGGGATGGATGAATGAATGAATAGAGGGCTGGATAGATAGATAAGAAATACATATATAATGTCTTACCCCCTGCATATTCTAAGCTGGCACCCTTTTGTGACTTTCATGTGACACTAAGGGGTGCTTAGCCTTGTATTTAGCCAAAAAATAAATAAATAATAAAAAAAAGACATGCGGTCCCCCTATCTTTTGTAGCCAGCTAGGGTAAAGCAAACGGCTGCAGCCTGCGAACCACAGCTGGCAGCTTCACCTTGGCTGGTAATCCAAACCAGAGGGCACCCCACGCTGTTATTTTAAATTAAATAACTAATTTAAAACAAAAAACACAGGGTCCCCCAAAATTGGATCACCAGCCAAGGTAAAGCGGACAGCTGTGGTCTGGTATTCAGACTAGGGAGGTTCACAGTTATTGGACACTCCCCAGCCTTAAAATAGCAGGCTGCAGCCGCCCCAGAAGTAGCGCATCCATTAGATGTGCCAGTCCTGGTGCTTCGCGCCATATCATCCCGTTGCCCTGGTGCGGTGGCAAACGGGGTAATATATGGGGTTAATACCAGATGTGTAATGTCACCTGGCATCAAGCCCTGGAGTTAGTGATGTCAGGCGTGTATCAGATATCCGACATCTCCAACCCAGGCAGTAATAAAAAAAAAAAAAAAAAAAAAAAACACTCCCCAAGACATTCCCTCTTTCACCAATTTATTAGAAAGAAAAACAAATCCAGGTCTGGTGTAATACAAGGGGGTCCCACGATGATCCATACCATAGTCAATGTCCCAGTCAATGAAGAACAGAATGTTCCCCATTGGCTGGGAGAGCCGTGCAGTGACCTGAGCTAACATCAATAGGTCAGCCCAGGTCACTGCAGGGCATGACGAGTGCTGCTATCAGGAGGTTAGCGAGGTATATTACCTGCGATGATCGCTGAACTCCTGACAGCAGCGCTGTCACCGAGTTCAATGACCGCCGCCTTCACAAACCAAGTATCGCCAGCGGCCCGTGACGTCACCACTAGTCACAGTCTCGGGTCGACAGCGAGAGGTGATGTGACAAGCGGCGGGCATAGAAGGCAGTGACGACCGCTGACGTCAGGAGGGCAGGACTTCATCACCGTAGGTAATGAACTTACTAACCTCTTGACGGTAGCGCTGGTCATCCCCGCGGCTGCTGACACTGCAGTGCGGGCCGCTGCTGACACTACTGAGCGGGCAGCCGCGGGGCTGGGGCTGGAGCGGGACACTGACTGCACGGGCACCCAACGGAAGTCACATGGAAGTGCTTCCGTGTTGCTTCCCGGAATTTTGCGGACCCATTGACTTGTATTGAGTCACGGTTCGTTATTACGGAACAGAATAGGACATGTTCCATAATAACGGAGCGGACATACGGCATCCGATGTGTTTTTTTTTTTTGTAGGATCGGATGCACATGCAAGTGGTACCGTGTACCATCCGATCCTACACAAGTCATTGAAAAGATGGTCCTGTCTGTGGGTCCGCAAAAAAACAGGAACTGACCAGGACAAACGGAACGGTCATGTAAATGAGCCAACCTGCAGCCATTGCAGGGTGTGCGGGCTGTGAGATCAGGAGTCGGCTGACTCCAGCGCCGGACGATAAATTCTGTGTCCCGCTGCAGAAGGATCCAGTAAAATAACGGTTCAATGCGCTGCACATTTAATCCACAGGATCCGGTCACATGCGGTTTGCGGATGATACGGACGACACACAGACTAGGCAAGAGGGAAAAAAGCAATCTCATCACCCCGTCACTTTTTTTTCCCCAATTATTTTTTTCACATGTTGCGCAGACTAATAATCATAATTTCTGTACACACACACACACACTGTATATACGCGCACACACACACACTGTATGTACGCGCACACACACACACTGTATGTACGCGCACACACACACACTGTATATACACACACTCACACACTGTATATATATATACACACACACACTGTATATATACACACACTGTGTATATATATACACACACACACTGTATATACACACACACACACTGTATATATATACACACTGTATATACGCACACACACACTGTATATACACACACACTGTATATACGCGCACACATACACACTGTATATACGCGCACACTGTATATATACACACACACACACACACACACTGTATATACACACACACTATATATACACACACACACTGTATATATACACACACACACTGTATATATATATATACGTATATACTGGCGTATAAGACGACTTTTTACCCCCTTAAAATAATGGCTACAGTGAGGGGTCGTCTTATACGCCGGATATACGGGGGGGGGGGTGTGTATGTACACTGCAGCGTCCAGGGGAGTTGGTGGAAGCAGCTCTGGAGCACAGGGGAACGCTGCGGCCTGCATCCTTTGATCTCCTGCACCCGCTCATATAATATGCACAGCCGCTGTCCATCTCCAATGGTGCTGAAATCGCACGCAGTGAGGGGCTGGGGCAGCGGTGCATATTATATGAGCCTGCGTCCCAGTGTGATCGCACATGTCCCCCATGTGTTAGATTTGGCCCCCAGGCTGCTGCTCATTCTAAAATAAAAAAAGCTTTACTTACCCCTGCAGCGTTTCTCCCTGTGTCCCTGCTTCCACTGTGATCAGGCAGGCAGAGAGCTCAGCCTGCTGTGCGATCACATGACCGCACTGACAACCAGGAAGTGGAAGAACAGAAGCACGGAGCAGACAGGAGATAAGGAAAGAGGGTTTTATTTTACTTTGGGCAGCAGCCTAGGGGCCATATCTGACACAGGGGGACTTGTGCGATCTATAGGGGCCATGGGCAGCACTATGGGGGAGATATCTAACACAGGGGGACTTGTGCCCATTATGGGCCCCAGTGAGCTGCTTCTAACCCCCCAGATGTACAGATGTATGCCCTGCCAATCTCCCCCCCCCCCCCCCCCCTTCCCGCCGATGCCGCGGGTGCTGTACCCGCCGAGCCGCGGGTGCAGGCCCCACAGAGCAGCAGAGTTGTGTGTATTTGTCTGTATGTAGCAGAGTTGTATGTGTTTGTCTGTATGTAGCAGAGTTGTACGTGTTTGTCTGTATGTAGCAGAGTTGTACGTGTTTGTCTGTATGTAGCAGAGTTGTATGTGTTTGTCTGTATGTAGCAGAGTTGTATGTGTTTGTCTGTATGTAGCAGAGTTGTACGTGTTTGTCTGTATGTAGCAGAGTTGTATGTGTTTGTCTGTATGTAGCAGAGTTGTATGTGTTTGTCTGTATGTAGCAGAGTTGTATGTTTGTCTGTATGTAGCAGAGTTGTGTGTGTTTGTCTGTATGTAGCAGAGTTGTGTGTATTTGTCTGTATGTAGCAGAGTTGTATGTGTTTGTCTGTATGTAGCAGAGTTGTATGTGTTTGTCTGTATGTAGCAGAGTTGTATGTGTTTGTCTGTATGTAGCAGAGTTGTACGTGTTTGTCTGTATGTAGCAGAGTTGTACGTGTTTGTCTGTATGTAGCAGAGTTGTATGTGTTTGTCTGTATGTAGCAGAGTTGTACGTGTTTGTCTGTATGTAGCAGAGTTGTACGTGTTTGTCTGTATGTAGCAGAGTTGTACGTGTTTGTCTGTATGTAGCAGAGTTGTATGTGTTTGTCTGTATGTAGCAGAGTTGTATGTGTTTGTCTGTATGTAGCAGAGTTGTGTGTGTTTGTCTGTATGTAGCAGCGATGTGTGTATTTGTCTGTATGTAGCAGAGTTGTATGTGTTTGTCTGCATGTAGCAGAGTTGTGTTTGTCTGTTTGTAGCAGAGTTGTGTGTGTTTGTCTGTTTGTAGCAGAGTTGTGTGTGTCTGTTTGTA